>NW_022437123.1:956441-1258311 GCF_009761245.1 Sapajus apella | reverse complement strand
ATATATATATATTCAATATATATATATATATATATTCAATATATATATATATATATATATATATATATATATTCAACAGTTCATTGTGTAATGTGTAGCAAAGAAAACTTGTACAAGAAAACACCAAGAGTCAGATGTGAGGTAGAGTTACTGCATTAATAGCAGACTTGAATACTGAGCCAAAAGACTCAGAGTCCAAGACCTACCCCACCCCAAACAACCACCCCCTCCACATATGGGGAGGGACAAGTGAAATAAACAACCGTTTTTAAAGCACAAAGGCCAACACCCTCCCTGTACACCACTTACTTGAGGGCTGTTCTGTAGTGGTAGATGGCTTCCTTGTTCCGACCTTGGTCCTTCAGGAAATTGGCATAGTTGTAGTGAACCTTGGCATTGTGGGGCAGAGTTTGAACTCCAGACCTAAAATGAATAAATTGTTCAAAAAGCAACCAAGAATATTATTGTCAGATTCCTTTATGTTTTACTCAGTCTCATGAATCTGTATTTGAAATGTCCATTGTATTCTAAGAATAAGGCATTGTAACCTAAAATAAGGCTTCCAAAATTTATGAATTATATAATTTATTAAACATTGTTTTGGATAGAAAACCCTGAAGGCAGTATACTGTTATGCATAGTTGAACAAACATGCTAACTGTGTATGAACAAAATGCCCTTAGCATATAAACATAGGGCCTTTGATGTACCAAACACACAGCTGGAGCCTGGGTGAGACTCTGTCGCTCCTTTTGAGGCTTTCTTTTGGGAGTGTAGCAGGGCCCAGTGGTAGATCTGAAAGCACACTGTGCAGCAACACACACACACAACCTTGCCATTAACAGGCCAGACTGGCTTTTCCAATTTAGGGTGCAGGGAGCAGAAGATGCACCCACAGTGGGGCTGCTGCACAGTGAGGCCCTGCCAAGGCTGATGACTAACACTCTTCCTTCTAGGGAGAACTGCAGCATTAGGCTAGCCCTTTCTTCCTGCATCTGTCTGCTGAGCAGTCTTCTTTTTCATGAAGACTTGATGGAATAGCCTAAGCAACCTCTGAGTGCACAATAATGAACCAGAGACAAAAAAGATTTAATGGTTTTCATAAGATGAGAACAGCTCATAACCACAACGTGCTCTGCAAAACATGAGATGTAGCATGCAGTGTCTATTCTCTGGCTTCTTTTCCTTTATTCTTTCCCACCATTCTTGTTTCCTTCGATGTGGAAACCCATGCAACTGGTTAGACTCTCTGTCACTCCCCTCCCATCTACCAGGTCATCGCTGCCTCCTTGGTATTGCACAGTTCTCGGGGGTGCTATGTTGAAACAAAAACGCATTCCAGACCTGGCAGCGTGCATTATTAGTTACTGAACAATGGAGGGTGAAAAGAGTCAGGCTTATTTGAGATAATTATGACATGTCAGGCCCTCATATAATCTGTATGAATGAAAGTGGTGGAAAAAAGACAAAAGTCAATGTAGGCCCAAGCAGAATCATGAAAAAGGATACATTTCAGAAGTGAGATGGCTTGATGAAATCAGTGTGCAAGCATTTCTCTAAGCCAAAGTAAATGCTACAGTTGTTTCTAATTGGTGTGTGCACACAGACAGACAAAGCTCTGGTGCCTCTTCCTCATTTTATATGGGCACCACCCCTACTGGATCAGGGCCTCACCCTTGTGACCACATTTAACCCTCATCACTTTCTCACAGGCCCTACATCCAGCAACAGTGATAGAGTCCCTTCAGTACCACACACTATGCCAGGTGCTGGGGATACAATATGGTTAGAGTCCCCGCCTGCAAGGAGCTTACGAGGGTGAAGTATGTAGAGAGGACTACAAAATGATGTGTAACAATAAGTGAGCAGGGTTATCAAGAAAGCACAGCATGCTTATCCCAGAATGGGATCAGAGGAGGCTTCCAGGAGGCAGTCATGGTGAAGCTGAGACTTTAAGGATAAGAGGAAATGACGTTAGCCTCTGGAGGAAGAGGCAGCAGAATGTCCTATGCAGAGGGCCCCAAGAAAACAAAGCATGGGGCTTTTGAGGGACTGGAAGAAATTCAGAGTGGCTGGACCATCAAAGGCTAAGTCTGAGAATGGAGAGAATCTAATGGGCCCTGTAAATCACATTGGAGACTTCTGGGGGGTTATCTGAAGAGCAGCAGGGAATCAGCGCAGAGTCTCCAACAGAGATGTAAAGGACAGGGTAGCAAGTGAGAAGGACTGGGCAGTCTTCTGGATGCAGTGCATGGAGACCTCATGGGGAGCTGCTGAGGAACTTCAGAGAGGAGAGGAGAGGGAAAGGGAGGGGATAGGAGTGGAGCAGCGAGGAGATGAAAGAAAGACAGAGAACAGTCATAACTTCAGCAGGGGCCACGGGGAGGAACAGAAGGATTCAGGAGACATCCAGGAGGCAGAGGTGGTAGATGGCAAGACATGGTAACAACTGATTCTTTGGAGAGAACAGCCCTGCATGTTCACATCAATTCGTTTTTTTCCTTCCACCCTTCATTCATTCACTTAAAGATTTCCTTCTTTTTTTTTATTTTTTAAAATATTGTGATTGTCTACCAAAATAAATAATTACAAAAAGGATCACTATAGACTGGCCTCCCTACAAATAAATTTTATTGGAAATTAACCTTTTCCTATACTAAGCCTGGGCTAGTTTTTAAAAAAACTAAATGCAGATATAATTATTCTACAGATAAGAAAATGAGGCTTTGCTCAGAGACATTAAAAACCTTGTTTAGATGATCAATGTATTGGTCTGCTCAGGCTGCCATGACAAAGCACAAAACCTATAGACTGGGTGGCTTAAACAACAGGCATTTATTTCTCACAATTCTGGAGGCTAGAAGTTCAAAATCAAAGTTATGGCTGATTTGGTTTCTTAGGAGGGTTCTCTTCCTGCCTCGCAGATGATCGCATTCTGGCTGTGACCCATATGGCCTTCCACGGTGTGTGCACGCAGACAGAAAAAGCTCTGGTGCCTCTTCCTCACTTTATATGGGCACCACCCCTACTGGATTAGGGTCTCACCCTTGTGACCACATTTATCCCTCATCACTTTCTCACAGGCCCTACATCCAGATACAGTGAAACTGGAGGCTACAGCTTCAACACATGAATTTGAAGGGATGCAAAGATTCAGTCTGTATCAATCACTGAAGCTTAAGCTCTTAATCATGAGGGAGGGCATACTGTTCACAAGTCAGCAGCAAGAGTAAGGCTATCCAAATGCCACTGAGTAGCTGTGACTACCAGGTTTACGTTCTGCTTGATGCTTGTCTACCCTGGGGCCCATCTGCCTAGGGTGACATCAACAATTTGAAGATGATACAAGGAGAGGTGGGAGCAGGAAGGGATTGCTATGTTGTTTGTAGCTGCTTCAGAAACAAGGTATACAAGATCACACAGCTGGCAAGTGGCAGGGATGGGACTTAGACCTAAGGAGTTTGGTTCTAGAGTTTCTGTTCCGTCACTTGAAGGAAGGTGGTAGAGGGAATGATAAAATATAGACAGATGGGTTTGAAGGCTATCTGAAAACAAAACAAAACAAAACAAAACAAACAAGATGCCTGCAACTTATTTTGGATTAAATGGATAGGCAGACAACTGATGAGAGAGAAGGACATCAGGATGAATCTAGTTTCTGGGTAGTTGTACTTTAATGCACTAACTCTCTCAGATTACATATTTACATGTAATTTTTAACTTAAAGGTCAGATTAATAGGAGAATTCCACACAACATGTTAAAGCATGTTGGGGAAGTATGTTAGGACAATTTAACTTTTGTGGAGCTTTTGTTGAAATAACAGCCCCTGAACACCTAGCAAAGACCACCCCACTAAAACCCAGAGGCTGGGAGTTTCAGGACCTCTCCAGAGGAGAGATCTGATGGGCACCTGTGAAGTCAAATAACAAGCTGAAAGAAACAGATCATCTGAAAGCAGCAGACCCCACACCTACATACAGCCACATCAGAGATTTAAAACGCACCACAGTGAACGTGGGAGTGCAGCTATCTCTTTGAGAGACTGATTACATTTATATTGGGTAAATACTCAGAGGAAGGATTGCTGGATCACATGATAATTCTATTTTTTATTTCTTAAAGACCCTCCATATTGTTGTGCATAATGACTGTACAAATTTACATTCCCATCAACAATGTACAAAGGTTCCCTTGTTTCCGTATCCTCCCCAACACTCGTTATCTCTTGTGTTTTTGATAATGGCCATTGTAACAGGTAAGGGTAGTATGTTATTGTGGTCTTGACCTGCGTTTCTCTGATGATTAGTGATGCTGAGCACCTATTCATATACCTGTTGACCATTTGCTTGTCTTCCTTTCAAAGAGGTCTATTCAGGTCCTTTGCCCAATTTTAATCATATTAGTTGTGGGTTTTGTTTTGCAATTTAGTTGTGTGGGTTGCTTACATATTTTGGATATTAACCCCTCGTTGATATACAGTTTGCCAATATTTCATCCCAATCCACAGCTGTCTTTTCAGCTGTTTGCTTGTTTCCTTTGCTGTGTAGAAGTGTTTTAGTTTGATGCAGTCCCATTTGTGTATCTGTGCCTTTGTTGCCTACACTCCTTATGGCCTTATGAGAACCTGTGCTAAATGGAATCAGAATCCTCGCACTACACAGAACAGGAGGACCCAAAAGATCCCTGGTAATAAGTTCACTCCCTTTGTCTTCCTCTCATTTTAAAGAGGAGAGAGCCAAGCCTCAGAGAGGAGCAGTGGTCCAGTCATAAGTGACAGTATTGCATTTCCACAACAGCCAAAGGCATTTCCTATATAGATTGTGGATAGTTCCTTTTGGGGGTGGGTGCTAAAATACTAACCCTATCTTTCATTTATGATACCTTTATGGTTTTAAAAAATCTCCTTATTTGAATGTTAAAAAGTAACTAAAATGTATGACAGATAGCTAGGATTTTAATATAATTTTTCAATAACAGCATCCAACCTAAATTTAGTCATATCAGCAAGATCCAGGTAAGCGTGTTAGCAATGGCTTCAATAATCAAATTTCTATTAAGGAAAATTTCTGACTTTTTCTATCTAGAACTAAATAGTGCATACTAGCAGTAAGTTTTGAAGGTAACCATGATTATAGCAATTAATACAACTGGCATAATTATTGAAATTGATCGTTTCCTCTGTGTGATTAACACAGTAATTCTGATTTATGTCTCACCAGAGAAATAGACAATTGGGCCTGTGGAAACATGGTCCTTGCTGAGATCAGAGCATTGTTTCATGACGGCAGGAGGAAGTAATAATGTTCCTAACAGGCAAACAGAAGTGGGTGGAGTCACTCAAATCCTAAGAACACACTGCTTTTTCCATTGTTGTTTTTGACCTTTATGTTCTCTCTGTGATACTTTTCTGCTATGTTTTTCTAGGCTCTCAGTTCACAATGAACAGTTTGTGGAAAAAAGGAAAATAAACAAGCCAAAGGCAACACTTTCCCTGGAACTTAACTGGACAGGTCACTCTGTCCTCTAGGAATAGACTCCCTGTTGGCTTTTTTGATGCTCCAATTCCATAGTTCTAGTAATTATCGTGGAAACATCCAGCTTTGCCCATATTTATTCCACAGGGAAATATAATATTCATAAATTATATGGCTGAACTCAAAACACTGTTAATAATTACAACAGTGATTATAAATAAACATCTCCCTTTCAACTCAGAATTTTAAATTCATGCATTTCACATATTTCTCTCATGCCTCTTATTGTGGAAGACTTGATAAATAACAAAAAAGCTACTTTGATCAGGTGTTATCTCCAAGATTTTAGAACATCAATTTGTTTTGTTGGCATCATTGGACAATAGGTCAGGAGGACCATCCCCGGATTCCTAATTATAAAACAAACATGATAAAAATATTAATAGTGTTCAGTCAGAGATTAGCAAAAAGGAAAGTAGGAAGAATTTGTGACTCTCCTCAGTTTTGACCCCTGCCTTGACCTGAGATTTGATAACGCCACACACAGGATGGACAGTAGTTATGGAATGCTTACTTTAAATAAAATGCTGGGCTAAACACCAGTTTCCATGGATCATTTCCTTTAGTCCTTGCTGTAACCTAACAAATAGGCAGTATTACTGGGCCTCGCATATTACAGATCAGGAAACTGAAGCTCAGAGAGATTAAGACCTTTTTGTGAGGTTACAGACCCAATAAATAGTTGAGCAGATATTTCAGCCAAGGCCAATAAATGGTCAGAATCAATCCTGAAGTTGATCAACAACTTCAGGATGCTTAACCACCAAATCAGCACCGTAAGACTGACATACCATTAGAATTTCACTATCACAATGTTTACATGATTGGCAAGCAAAACTACAGCCTGTGGGTCACAAATGTGTCCATGTGTTTACATTTTGTCTTTAGTCTCTTCCCCAAGACAACATCAGAGTTAAATAGTTGCAAAAAAGTCTGTATGACCCACAAAGCTTAAAATATTTGCTATCTGACCTTTACAAACAAATCTGTCAGTACCTGGTTTATATTCTTTTCCCTGGGAGGTATTCTAAACTCTTTGCCTCAGCAATTCAGAGGAGAGAGAACTACAGTTTTTCCTACAGAATAGGAAGATGATCTAGGCCATAAATGGTTAATTGCTGGTCTGTGGATCACTTAAACAGTTCAAGAATGGGATTTAGAGAAATCCTGAGCTGGATGCAAAAGGAAATATGTTTGTCTCTGTCTTTCTAGGGATACTGAAGATTAAGAGAGGGAAGAGGCTTCAATCTAATCAAATCATGTTATTATGGCATTTATTTACTTTAAACCAATGTAGGGTTCTGGGCTGTTACTAGGCCCAACCAGAGTTATGCAGTGATCCACCTACCACATCAGGACATAAAACAGTTTCTTATTTTAAGAATTAAAACATGCCTTGCAACTATGATCATAAATCTTTCTCTCTCTCTATTTACACTTGAGCTAGCTTAGGTGAAAAACAACATAAAATATAGGTATGGCAAAGTTTATGCACCCTTTGATTTTTATACCAGATTTGGGTTCAAATCTTGGCTTCTGTAAAGGCTATTTCAGCTTAGACAATTTGCCTTGTCCACATCTCTGATGAGGCACGAGTACTGGGTTCTTGTGCTTTTTATGCATATGGTTCTTGCTGATAGAAGAACAAAGTTTTGGCCAGGCACAGTGGCTCATGTCTGTAATCCCAGCACTCTGAGAGGCCGAGGAGTAGAGACCACCCTGGACAACATAGTGATACTGGTCTCTACAAATCATAAAAAAAAAATATTAACCAGATGTGGTGGCACACGCCTATAGTCCCATCTTCTTGGTAGGCTGAGGTGAGAAGACTGCTTGAGTCTGGGAGGTCAAGGCCGCAGTGAGCCATGATCACACCACTACACTCCGACCTGGGTGACAGAGTAAGACTTTGTCCCCAAAATAAATAAATAAATAAAATAAAACTGTGTAGGAACACTGTATCTGTATAAAATTGTGCAGGAACACTATCTGTATCTACTAAAAATACATCACATAGTGGGATCTTTTGTGTGAAAGGAGGCCTCAGCTGGAAAGGCTAGAGCTTGACAAAATTTGTATTTTCTCCAACACAAAGTTCTATCTTAAGATATTCTGTAAGATTGCTCATGGAATGGCCATGACCAAACCATCTCAGCTAATTAGAGAGGTCTCAGTGAGGCCATATGTTTTAGGAATGTTCTATGGGTTTATTTTCTGGAACAGGGGGGAAGATGGAGTCTTTGCCAAGGGCATCACCATCTCTAGAATTATTGCAAATTTTTCTTACTCAACTCAGACAGCTCCTGTTTTGGGCCATTATGGCTAATTTAGGTTTTACTCCTCTTTTAATACTCAGCTCAGACCTGCAAGAGAACAACCCTTGACGGCTTGAGTTGGTCTTAGTCACCTACCCACCTGCCTGTACTTACATAGTGCTGTGAGTTTAACACTACATTACAATGAAATGTGCTCATGTGTCTGCCTTCCATGCAGAGTCCCAGCTCCTCTATGCACACTCTCTCTCTCTTTCATCCTAGAACACACTGCACAGTAATAATCTGGAAACCTTACACAGCGTTGCCCACATGCCAGAAACTGTCCTATGTATCTTTCACATACTATTTTATTCTTATACTATACTCAGGAGACAAAAACCAGTATTCTAGATAATAAAATGAAGAAACTACGGCACAGAGTGGTTAAGTAACTTGCCTAAGGTCACACAGCTATTCAATGGTAGAACTTGGAGCAGAGCCAGAAAGTCTAACTCTAGACCCCATACTCAACCGCTAACCTCAGCGTGCCTCCCTCATGGATTCTCAGCAAATGTTTGTTTGACTGATCTGAACATTACTTAGCACAGATGAATTCATAAAAACATCTGGTCTAGCCTTGAAGGAAAAAGAACAGTCTTTTTTTTTTTTTCTTTTTTTTTTGAGACAGAGTTTCGCTTTCACTGCCCAGAGTGGAGTGCAATGGGCTCATCTCGGCTTACTGCAACCTCCACCTCCTGGGGTCAAGGAATTCTGCTTTAGCCTCCGAGTAGCTGGGATTACAGGTATGTGCCACCACGCCTGGCTAGGAACAGTTTTAATAGTCTTTTAAAGTCTCAGATTCTTAAAAGTTTTATCAGGACATAGATAAATGATAATAGGCAAAGATTTCTAGAAAATATCAATAGCTTTGATTTGCACATTACAAAAAATTCCATTTGACCACCAAAGGCCTCTTCAGTTACAAAATCACTTTAAGCACATATGTTGTTGTGTTTTAGACATCAATTGATAAGATACTCACTACATACTTCCATCTAAAAGAATAGAAGCTCCAGATTCAAGGTCAATCAGCTATCTTTTCTTTTTTTACATTGTTGAGATTAGCTGTAAAGGGTTTGAGTACTAAGCCTGCCACAATCCATTCCCAAAGCTACTCTGATTAAGCCGTCAACATCATTAGAAAATACAACCACTATTAGTACCTTTATTCAGGCAAAAGGTTTAACACAGAGCAGAATTGTTTTAAAGTTTCTCATTAAAAGCTCTGACTATTGAAAGAGAAAGGAAGAAAAAATTATGACAACAGAGACTCGGAGGAAGTTACATTACTGAACTTCAATACCCCTGTGTTTACAGAATAACCTTAATTAGCATAAGGCAGAAGGAAGAAATGTGTCTGTTGTGATCTGTGAGAATTGTGTTGAATAGAAAGGGTATGACAGAGACTTAACAGAATCTGATACCGAAGAGTGGTTTTGCAGATCTGTGTGGAAAAAAAAGATACATTAAAAAAAGTCCACACAAAAACTTCTATATTGCAACGGCTCCTTACGATACACGCTGAAAGGATCATAACAATGATCATGACAATGATACGTAATAATAAATAAAATAATAGGATATGCATGCCAAACTGACTTTTTGTTTCATATTTTTAAAAATGTTAAATTGCCAAGTACATATTTGGTAATTTAACATTTTAAAAATATGACACAAAAAATACATTATTTAAAAATAATAGAAGAGTGCAGGAAACCTCTGTCTTATTTGTTCATTTACTCGTTCATTTATTTTTGGCAGCCCAGAGACTATTCCCCCTTCTTACGGTGCTTGGATTTCCTGCTAGGAAACTCCCTTTTGCCTCACTTTGAGAAGTCTGGGCGTAATCCCAAGAGGCTCTGCCTGCCTTAACTCCCTCCGTGGAACTCAGAGGTGGCTTCTTGGTCAGATCAGTCATCTCAGTGTTCTGCTTGGGATAAGGGGTAGGCGTGTTACCTAATCTTATGTTCAACCAGAAAACTTTCTTTTTCTAGGACTTTGATGTGTAGATTCAAAAAACTGGTGTTAAGTTTACCTGTTTGTTTCTGAGAGGGTGCTCAAGACGAATTGTCCAGATGCCGCTTTCCTGCCTCAGGCATGCGCATTCTTCACTTCCTTTCAATTCTGTGTGCTTTCCTAGCGTCTTCCAGCAGTTTCCCCTTTTCTTAAGTGATATCAACTCTGCTTCAATTGTTTGCCCCCAAAGAATAAGTGTTGCGCACCAGCTAATCAGGGAACCAAGTAAAAATCATGCTGACTAAATTGACCAATTAGGTCGTAAGTGAGGACAGAAGCTTAGAAGAGGCCCAAACTGGGGATTCCTGGGGGACTGGGCAAATATTGTTGGGGTGTCAGGTGTGGCAGTGCCAAGAGAGCCAGGTGAAGGTCTCCAGGGCTGTGGCATTTAGTGAGGCTAAACCCCAGAAGCACAGCATCATGAGTGGCAGTCTCAAAGAATGTTCAAAATTAATGTTCAAAATAAAGCAACTAGGTCACAGATCACAACGTAGCATGCTGAAATATTCTAAAGAAAGATACTGCATTTCTCTTCCCTCTGGCTATGTGCTCACCTTTCCCATGCACTTGACTGAACAATGAAATTAGGCTTATCAGTTTCATTTTGTTTATAGCTGATTTTACAGCCCAGCTCATCATTAAAACTGTTTCCATCTGAATTCACAGACTCAAAAACTTTCCCAGGAGCCTTCTTTTCATAAATTCACTTAAAATGAGCTGATGTTAAGTCTTATATATAATTTTTAAAATGCTCCTGTTAAGTTTTATATATCATTTTTAAAATCTAAAGTTAAAATCCCACATAAAATCCCATCTTCCATTTAAAACTTTATTATAGACAATTTTCCTTAGTAAATACTGCCAGGCCCATGTTACCTCATCTGTTTGGAAACAATTTGTAAGCAAAGAAATAAAGAGGAAGATATTTACTTTGATCTGTCTAGTCATACCTGAATAGGGACTCTCTTGACAGCCAAATTTCATTCTGTTTCACAGTTTTCCAAGAGAAAAGCAACAGCAGCAACACAGTGGACACAATCAGGGAGGTGGCCCCACATCGATTCAGCCAAGTGCAGAGCTTGCTCAGTCCGTGCACAAAAAGGATGCAGTAGCCCATGCTGGAAAACAGGGTGGAAGGAAAAGGATTACTTTGGGGGTGCAAGGGGTTCCCGCCAACATTATCTCCTACATAACTTTCAAATAAAGCTTGTCCTGTGCTAGAGAAACAAATATAAACTCCCCTGCCTTGGACAACATTAACGTGCTGGTTCTCTAAAGCGCTGCACTAGCATGTTTGCTATTTCTTGTAGAAATATTTCTTGCTATTTCTTCAGTGTAGAGAATGATAGAGTCATCTTGTAGGCTCAAAGTGCCCTGGATTTCAGCAGCTCAGGCATCATGAGAAGTCCCACATATAAGCCTCGGGTCCTGAATGGATTCTCTGATCCAAACTTCCTCATGTCACCGTCATTGTATAACCCTATTGCCACCATGTGTCCAAATCTGGAGTCTTGCTCCAGCAGGTCACATCACAGCTTTGTAGGGACAGTGTCTGAAAGCTCTGTGTCAGGTCCTGGAAGAAATGCTGGTCACCCAGGAGGACTGTTTTCTGTTTCCAGGGCCAGCTGAAGCCCTTACACTTTGGAAAATATACCCACAGCGTGACTCCTGAACTTCACAACTTGGAGCTCATCGCAGACAAGCTGTATTGACACGCCTAGCTTCACCAGTAGACACAGGGTTCACGTGTTACCTGAGTAGCACTTTGCATATCAGCATTACGTCTCTAAAAGCCTTTGGCTTCGTGCTACATGGTCCCTCACATCATCTCTGTGCCCAAAGAGATGTTTCCCGCCTGCCACTTGGACATAGAAGAATATAAGTTCTAGTTCTATATATGTACCCATTATTGCTATGTGTGGGGGCTCACTGCATGATCATGGCTCACTGCAGCCTCAACCTTCTGGGATCAAGTGATCCTCTCTCCTCAGCCTCCCCAGTAGTTGGGAACATAGGCATTTGCCAACTAACACCCAACTAATTTTTGTATTTTACTGTAGAGATGAGGTTTCACTATATTGCCCAGGCTGGCCTCAAACTCTTAGGCTAAAGCGATCCACCTGCCTTGGCCTCCCAAAGTACTGAGATTACAGGTGTGATTCTTTCCAAAAATGATAACCACAAATTATTACAGACTATCTTAAGAAAGAAGCAAGCTTGTGTAAAGACATCCTATATTAAAACTATTACTATTGGAAGTATTAATACAGCTCCAAGTAAATATGGCCCTATAAATGTTCTATTATTTATTCATTCTTTCTTTTATGTGGCTGGCAATATTCTAGGCACTAAACATGTATTTATAGTAAAACACAGGCCCCACGATCAAACAACTCCAGTCTAGTGAATCAGGTTGCTCTAGTTAATAGAAACAACTAAATATTCTCATTCCTAAACACACCTCCTTAAAAAACTTTTTTCTCCACCTTCTGTTCTCTGTATCAATAGCAGAAAAACAAGAGAGAAGCATCTGAGGTTTCTGACTTGGGAGACCCTGGGAATAAAGATGAAACTCTAATTTCTTTCTTCAAGTCCCATAAGTTGGTTAGCACAGCTCTATCAAGTTTAGGGTTCACTGTCTGTCCAAAGAGAGTCAACATCCTACTCCCCATTGAGGAGGATGATTTGAGTAAGGAGACCCATGTTCCCCTTACCACAAGCATTGGATTTGATTGCTACAGATATCTTGCAAGAGCCTTGCATTTGTCAGAACAGAGTCTCTAATGTAAGAGCAAAAACCCAAACCAAAAACCTATGCTTACTTCCACAACTCTCTTGTTCAATGACAGTTGGAGGCATGGAGCTTTTCTATAAATCTTATTTATATTGTACAACTGACCTTGCTGGTGTCATTTACTTGCCTGACCACAATGGCTAGTCAAGTTCATGAGCTGCTTGCCCCCTGTTCCTCTAACCCCAGATGCTCCCAACCCAAACCGAGCAGGGCACTCCATGAAGCCCTCTGGGCTCTGTTCTTTCATTTATCAAATTTAACAAACATTTTACTGTGTACCTAACGCTGTTATAGATATCAAGAACATATCAGTGAACAAAAGAGACAATAATCCTTATCCTTGCAGAATGCACATGGGTGGGGAATGATAGTTAGCAACTAAGTAAAAAAAAAAATAGGGCATGTACATGGTGATATGTTACATGGAGAAAAATCAAGGGAAGGAGGAGGTTGAGATTTTAATGTGGGTGGTCACAGAAGTCTTCACTGACATTTGAAGAAGACCTGAAATGCATAGGGAATGTGGCACACCAATACCCACATCTCCAATGCCAGCTCTCTCCCCACTCCTGCCTACACACAGCAACACCACTAACAGCTAACATTTGTGGGGCCTCTCTTCTGTGACAAACACTTTATATATTTGATTTCAGTATATCCTTAAAACCCTATGGATCACCTTTATTAATGTTTAACCCATGAAAACACTAAAGAAAAGGAAGGTTAACTGACTTGCTGATTTAAGTCTATGATAGTGTTAGGTCTTGGGACCTCAATTCACTATTCCAAAAGGAAAAAAAAATTAAGTTGAAAGCTGAATCATGCAAGAAACTACCTTTCCTTTTGTTCCTAAGCAGTTAGCTACAGATAAAAGCTTTACTATCTCCACACACAGCTACTCTAGGTTCACCCTATCTTATGTAAAGTGCTGATGTACTGAGCATGGGAAGAATACATAATTGACTATTCCCCTACCTGCTTCATTTCTCTGCCAACATGTGGATTCAGTCATGTGACCATACAGTCCCACTTTCCCCTCCAGCCTACTTTTTCCCCTTTAAATACTAACGAACTCAAAATCATCTTTGGAGAAAGGCACAGGCTGCAGATTGTTTCTGTGATTCCATGTTCCTTTCTTCCAGGCATGTCCTTAATCTTGGCAAAATAAACCTCTAAATTGATTGAGACCTGGCTCAGATACTTTTTGGTTTACAGGTCACCCATCTAGTAAATAATAGGGCAAAGATACAAACCCAGGAATTTCAGATTCCAGAGCCCACACTGCATGTGCTGTCCTGCTGCAGGGGATTTGACTTGGCTAGCTGATTCTTGGTTCCTAACACCTCATCACACAATATCACCTACTTTCTTCCTGACTACTGCATTCATGACATCTCAATAGTCATTTTTTGCCTCCTTATAGGAACAGAGCTACCATCTGGCAGAACAAAGGTTTTATAATGAATCCCAAGTTTATCTTCAAAGAATCAGTATGTCAGTATGTTCAGCTCTTTTATTATTTAATCCTTTATTTTAAAGTTTTAACTTCCTTGTAATTCCAATAAACAACCTTCTCCACCAATTCTAATCAGTAGTTCACATCTGTTCCCCCAGCCCCTGGTTCCATCCTGACTCATCCCAGTCACCTGCACCAGTCACCTTCTTTGACCTAGGTTAAAGGCCTGACTACCTGCTCTGACCTGCCCATAATCATCCTCCCCACCAAAACACCCACTCTACCATTCCAGCTTGGACCAATCGAGATTAGACTAGCTTATGCGGTCTAACTCTAGCCAATCGGGGAACAATACAGCAGTAGGGATGACCCCCGTCAGGCACAAGTACCTCCTCCCTGCTTGTCCAAGCGTGCGGCCACGATTGCTCTATCCATGAGCCGCACGCTTCTATAGCAGTAAACTGCCTTGCTGAGAGGATTTATCTTCAAGTGCTATTTCTTTTGTGGCATTGAAATTTTACTTATAACAAAGTGGAAGGAGAACATGGGGATTACAGCAACTTCACAGCAATGGTCACAAAGTGGCAGAAGAATAATGAAGCTAGCAATGCAAACATTCAGCTGCATTATATGTTTGTGTGTCTAGTGACAGCTTCCTGTTGTGGTAGGCACTTTGCTAAATGCTTTGTATGGGCCTGTCCACAATATCTTCAGGCCATGTGGCAAGGATGGTACTGGTTTTAAATATTTTATCTAATTAAAAATTTTAATCCTCAGTATCCTCCATTTTGTAAATGAGAAAACTAAAGCTTAAAAGAGTTGAGTAACTTGCCCACAGCCCCAGAAGCTAGGAATAGGGTCAGATCTGGAGGCTCGGTGCCCTAATGCTGTGCTTGAAGAAGAAAATTAAATAATAGTAATAATAGTAAAACAAACTCTTATAACTATAGTTGCTATATAATAAATTTTGCTGTGTTGTGTGCTGTTTAAAATAATTCCTTCCCAGCTCTGTTTAAGGCAAAATATTAAACTGCCTTCCTGCAAACCATGTAACCCTCATCTATCCTCTCCACATTCTTAGCAAAGTTCCCAGGCATCTAAAAATTCCTGTTTTTCTTGCTGACCTGCTGCAAGGTCACAGAGCAGATAAAAACTCTGGAGTGTGTTTCTCAAGATGTTACTTTTCAACATCACAAAACATGTTACAAATTAATTAACTGTTCTTTGTTCTGGCTTCTGTAAACGTGTTTGCTGCTGCATTATCCTAGGTGTATAAAAGGTACCCTATTTTCTTTGTCATTTGCTCAGTTTTCAAATGCGAATCCACTAAATTGATGTATCTAAATAAAATCCTTCCGTTTTACCCATTAGTCTCTCCGGTCTCCTAATATCTGCAACATGCTATAATTTAGGCCTTGGCAAACTTTTTCTGTCAAGGGCCAGACAGTAATAATTCAGGCTTTTCAGCCCATTCAGTCTTTGTTGTTAGTATTCAACTCTGTCTTTGTAGCAGGAAAACAGCCATCCACACCATGTAAACAAATGAGCATGAATGTGTACCAGTAAAATTTACCTATAAAAACAGGCAGTAGACCACATTGGGCTCATGTGCCATATCTTGTAAGAAAAAAACAAAACAAAACTCTTTAATCTGAGGAATGAAGTCCTTTTAATTATCAGGCCCAGAGAGGCATTAAAATGAGACTGCAATCACATCCTATTTCCCTCTTTGAGCTATGTATTCATCTTTTGAATCTGCTTGTTATTGTCACAAGTGGCTATAAAGTAACTTAATAACATCACACAAGATACTATAACCCCCACCTTACAGCTTAACAATGGATAGCCAATCACTAATCAATGTTATTCATTGTAAATCAATGAGAATTCCTGACAAAGAACTTTGTATCAGCGCACTCCCTGTCCCACCTTTTGCCTTTAAAAATCCACTTGTAACTGCTGCTAATTGGAGTGTGTAAATTCAGGGCAACTTGAATCTATTCTGCTGGGTTGGGATCCACAGCCTTGGCCCAAATAAACTCTCTACTTTACTCATTTTGCCTCAGCTTCTTCCTCTTAGGTTGACAATAGTTTGTAGATCCTTGCTATAGCCAGAATGAAGGAGAACACATTCTTTTTCAGTCAGCACCCGTTATCAAGTAACACGGAAACTTTTTAAATCAAATACCCTAATATTGACATATGGTTTAAAGAAATGTTAAGCCATATAAAATAATCTCTACTTAGGTTTGCAAATTTCTTCGAGAGTATCACGTTCTTAAAAATCTGACACAAATATCAGAGAGATCAAGATGTTTCTCCGCTATGAAACTTCATCTTTCAACATCTGTTTGAAAGCAGATCTCAGCAGCAGGGAAGAGAAACACTCTCTCCATCACTAGGGGCAGGACAACACCTCTTTTTGAAAGTGGGAAGTCAAGCCAGTGAGAAATGACATGCTTTTCTAGCCTTCGGGGAGATGAAACCAGAGTCCAGCTTGCTCTGGTCAGTCTGGTGAAGGAGGTTCTGGGATGCTGATCAGAGACCATCACACCACACACAAAAGAGCCAGTACAAACACTGACACTTCACAAAATCATAACCTGGAGAGCCCAAAGCCGAACTCAGGCTGCTGACTGTGTGGTTTAGCTCAATACTAAGGTGCATTTTCAAAGCACGTTTGAGAATGCAGCGATCTGACATGCAAAGACACCTCTCTCCTTCACAGGCTGGTGGTATCTCCAATTTTGATTTTATTGACAAGCTGCTAGGCATGTGGCACTGAAACAACCAAAAACACTTGCATCTCTCCTTCTGCTTTTATGATGCACATTCAAAGAGAATTTAACAGAAAATGGAAACCGCCAATGTTTGTTCTTTCCCAATAGAATAACAAATGCTTTAAATATGTTATTTGGGAACTTTGTTAGCAGCACATCATTGCCTAATAGTTAGTACAAATGTACTTTCCTGAAACTCACCCAGAAGCTTTTAAGTGATTAAATAAAAAGCAACAACAACACTGCCCATTCACGTTTACAGCAGAATTCACAGAGGTGGAAAAATGACAGCTTTCTACCTCTGGCCCAGACATTTCATGATATTTGCTATGGCTTCATTTCCTGTTTAATTATAAGTAACAAAGAGTATCTTTTTGCTATTAAGTGGAACTGAAACTCTACCTTTTAATTTGTCCACAAGCTATAATAACCCACTAAGAATAGCTATAACTAGCATTACTAATACAAGACAGAGGCAATCTTACCATTATACTCTTTTAAAGAATTCCCAATTTCAGAGAGTCTAAGTGAAACCTACTCCTAATTAGTTTCATTCCAATCTGATTAGGGCTCCCACTTTCCCCCTCATTCTTCGCCTCAAACACTCAATGGTTGGGGAAATTTCCAGAAGAATGAATATATTTGGACGTGAGAATCTATTCATATTCCAAGAAAAGAATCCCCAAAGACATTTCTGTGTATTTCCCTAGTCTCCCATGCTAGGTATTGAGATCCAGGGTTAAGTATGAAAAGAGTCTTCATATACAGATCTCCATGAGAAAAATAGATTTCTTCTGTTTTTTGTTTTTTGTTTTTTTTTTCCCCAGCATGTCTATGGCACAACTGGGAGAAAAACGCCAATGCTTTCACCTTCTGAGAACTTACCTAATTCCACTTCTCTCAGCCTCACAGTCCACCCACCAGCTCCAAAATTTATGAAACGTCTAGTAGTAAATAAGGCAGGGCTCTGGCATCAGAAAAGCCTCAGTTTGCATATCTGCCTTGACACTGTTGTTTGATCCTACAAATTAAGTTCTCTAATTCTTAATTTGTTTATATTGTAAGGGGGAATAACAATTGTTTGCAGTGCTCCATGCCTAATACACACAAAACAACACTTTATAACATTAAACTTATTATACTATAATAATATTACCGTTAGGCAATTATTTTTCTGCGAAATAGAGTAAGAAACAGGAAGTGTGCAACGTTTGTATGTATTCCAGATAGAAACAGACATGTTTCTACCAGGTTATTATAAATATAGGAACTTCCTAAGGCCCCAAGGACTCTATTACATGCAGTAGAACATGAAGTTCTACTGTAGACTTTATGTTTGGAGTTTCCAATGAGGAAAAAAGAATTGGGAATTCATTGGAGATTGAAGAGTCTGGAACTGGGCAAGAGATCTTGGCCCTTGGTTGGTTGAGATGGGCTCTTTTCTACCATTCATGACTTCTGTGGCCACAGGAGAATCTCTCATGGAGCCTTTGTGGTTTATATTACAAAGGCTTAGTATTATCTGCCACACCTACATCAAAGAGTTGTTGTGTGGAATAAATGAAATAATTTACGTGAATATGTTCTATAAATTAAAGGTGAAGTTAAAGATATCAATGCCCTCAAATGGAGTGTTTTTGTGTTTACGTGTGCTTTCAGTATACTACTCTATCAGTTCCACGTTAATAAAACACGTGATTAGATCTATAAATAACACCTCAAGAAAACTCAGTTTATCAAAGTCCAGATTGACTCCAAATAACTAATTATAAGTTTTTTTAAGATCAAGTTTTCTTAAAAAGGCTTGATTCAAATATCATTTTCATAGAACAGAATATTGCAGAAGGAAAGATACACTGGCAGTATGTGAAATATTGTAGTCACATATTTATGTTAAGGTACATTCATATACCAAGGACACAAACAAGTGCTTAAGCAAATCTTCCCTTACAACCATTTCAAACCTCTGTCTATTCTGCAATGTATACTTTTGTGAAAGTGAAGATAATGTAAAATGTAATCTCTTTGGTGAACTAATATATAACGGGGAAGCTTTTGCATTCAACCCTGATAAGAAATAAAATTATTAACTGTTTGGAAGTTCAAGCAGGTTGTTTTTAGGACAGAATAACATTTTATTCATTTCTGAACCCTAACCAACTAAAACATAGAAGGAGCAGCTTCATAAGCATAGTTGAACCACTGTGGTTGAAAGTATCAGAAACTAACATGGAAACAACTGTGAACTTAAACGTCAATCAATCCAAGTTGGGCTTGAAGACAATAAGACCCATGACTGTTTGTCACCAAAACTGTCCATACTCAGGGCCTGGCTGCTTCCCCTTGATGGTGGCTTTACTCTAGGACTGGCTTCTTTCCCCCTAGCCTGGTTCGAGTAGTCTCAACTGTTAATAAATTTTTCATCTAGGCTTGCAAGACCTTTGGCCAAAGCTAAGTGACTCGAAAACTGCCTCTAAAAAATTAGAAAAACCACTTTCTCTGCTCATCTTGAAAATCTGAACTCTATCATTTCTTCTTCCACATTCAAGTATATTTGAGAGTCCAGCATCTTCACTTTGGCAGGTAAGAGATCTGTAGAAGACAGGGATCTGTATTCCAGCTCTGCCACTCACCAGCTATACCAGCTGGGGCAACTTAACTAACCTCTCAGAGCCCAAGTTTAATTTTGTACAATGGCAATAATGTTGTCAGCTACCTCAGGGAACTGATATCAAGAATAAAAATACTTAGTATTTATTGACCATATATAATACAAAACACTAAGTTTTATAATATAATGATCTCATTTTTTAAAATTTATTTTTTCTGAGACAATGTCTGGCTCAGTCGCCTAGGCTGGAGTGCAGTGGCATGATCATGGCTCACTGCATCCTCAATCTCCTGGGGTCAAGAGATCCCCACCTTAGTCTCCTGAATAGCTAGGACCACAGGTGCGTGCCACCATGCCTGGCTAATTTTTTGTGTTTTTTGTAGAGACAGGGTCTCACCATGTTGCCCAGGTTGGTCTCAAACTCCTGGGCTCAAATAATCTACCTTCCTTAGCCTCCCAAAGTGCTGGGGCATGAGCCATCACTACTGGTCCTATAATTATTTCATTTAATGGTCACAATATGTCATTGAGTTAGGTGCTATTACTATCCCCGTTTTATACAGCTGAGAGAGGAATCACGATCATATTTAATTCAGAATTTGAATGCAGGCCCTCTGCTTCAGGGCAGGCTGTGACCCACTACTACAATGTGAATTAGAAAGTACTTAGCATAGTGACTGAAATATAATAAAAAATGCAACAAACGTTTTAATGCAATTAATGATAAAATAGCATTAATGATTATAATACAATAGTATTTATAAAATATTAGGGCCTATTAAATGCTTAATATGAGGATTCAATTTTGTTAATCTGCAGTTAACTCATTGAGCACAGACACTGAGATTCACTAATTTTTGTAGCTTTAGATTTTAACAGAGCATTTATGCCAGAGGGGCTCTATGAATATCAAACGGAGAATGATTCCATTCGGAATCACCAATACTACAAGGAAAAGCTAAGACATATTCAACTGGTCTAAGCAAAAACATATCCCGAATACAGATTGATGCTACTTTTTGGCCTTCTATACTACAGGTATATTCATTATTATTGGCAAGTCTTCACAAGACTCCCATCGTAAACCATGTAGAATATAAAGAATCATGTTGTATTTTTGTTCTTATTGAATAGGATTCATCAAGCACTCATCTCCTTCTCAAATTGTGCTGAAGACACAGTAAACAAATTAAGGGCTGCTTTCCCCTTAAACAAGTCAAAACCACACACTGCAAATTCTTAAGAAAGCTGTTAGGTACTTGTTTTGAAGGAATCAATGATTATGAAATTCATTTCTAAATAAATGTGTTTTAAAATTTCTAGTATAATATCATAAAAAATACTCATTTACTCATAACATTTTGGTTTATGATACTGCCTTTTAGGAAGGTTCATACTTACAGAAGAAGAATGAACTTGTCTAAAAGGCAGTATGATAATCCAAAATGTTAATTTTAGCAAGTTTACTAAAACGCCTATTATAAAAATGAGAAAATCTGGGCGCAAAAAAAGCTTTGTGTCTTGTTCAAGGTCACCCAACCAATAAATGGCAGAACCAAGGCTTGGTCTCCTGATTCAGTGACATTTTCAAGCATCAGAAAAGAAAAGTGGCCTTGGAACAAACACATTCAAGTAAGACGAGAACGGACAAGCCTCAGCACAGGGCAAACATTCAGAGCTAAGTGGCATCATGTAATCACACACATTTGAATGTCCTCTCTAATTTTTAAATCATTTTTTCTTTTCTCAAGGATAAATTTTCTCAAGATTGCTTCCATTTTTAAATTGAAGAAAAAAGAGTGAAAGAAGTTAATTACAATCATACTACTGAACATAATACTTTTATGCAAGTCAAAAACTATTTCTAGAAAAGTATTCTAATTATGTTTAATAAAACACATGTAGACATAGATGTAGTGATAAATAATCACTACTAAAATCCTGAATATACTCAAGTCGATATTTCACATTTAAAGTATAAAATTTGCTACTGAGGTTAAACCACTGTAAACAAGAGTACATGTGTGCACACCTGCTTTCATCCAACCTTCTGTGTAGCTGTTTTTAAAGCTGAGGTAATAACCTCCCTTGTCCCATGAGGATCTAATGGTCTACACACAAAAGACTGTCTCTCTGGAACTATTAATGCTGGTAACAGAGGGCAGGTCTCATAGGAGAAAACATATGCAATAGTTACCTAGGCATGTAAAGGACTCTCTCCGCCACCACAAAACCCACCCTGAAGAAGAGGTTGCTGGCTGGAATGAACGGGAACACCAGGAACAACAAGCCAACTAAAACCTCCTTGTGCTCCAGTCTCTGAAACACACAACAGTGAAGGATAAATTAAATTCTGTTTAATTCTACTTCAGGCAGCATTTAACCATCTCCTTCATTTTCAGGTTCTCAATGAAGAAACGAATTAATTAGATCAATATAAATCTTTTGACCGGTGTGCTGAACTTAACAGAGAAAGCTGACAGGCTAAAATGGCTGGCATGTCAAAACACACGCATGTACCCCTGACACACATGTGCCACCCAGATACATGGATATTGGCACAATACGATCAGTGACTGCTGCTCCTTGTTCAGCGCTGGCTTTACAGCAACCCAGCTTTGTGGTTCTGGCTCCGTTCAGAATCCCTGTCTTTCCAGACATCCCATTTCCAAAGAGCAAAGCAACTGGCTAAAATCAAACACAGTAAGGCACTGTAGATAATGTAATTATATCTTCCCAAAATATAATGTACTTTCTTTAAAAAATTCACCAGGAGAAGCAAAGTTGAACATCAAGAAAATCAAATACTAATAAAATTTGGGACACCAATGGAGAAGGGATCGTTTAAATTGAAGCACACTGTCACACCTCTCATTATGTTGGCAAGCAGGTATTTACATCATTGATTTTTTTGAATAAAAAATTGTTATAATAATTCATGAAACTGATGAAGAACCTTCTTTGTTATTATATATATTTGTAAAGATTTTTTTCGGTCACTTATAATTAACAGAAAAAAACCTTATTTATTGCTGATAATATGTTGCAAAGACATTGTAAAAACTCATTTGTATTTCCATGTGTATTTATGGTCTGGACACATTTGAAGAGAATTACATTTAAAACAGAAGAATATGTATTTTTTAAGTTTAAGAAGAAAACTAAATAGACTGTCCATAGTTCAGCTTTTAATGTTTCCTATACACAATTTAAAGTCTATTACTTTTAATAATTGGAAAAGAATAAGTAAAAGAATGTCATAAATATAAATAAAACTTCCTAATAAAAGCTACAAATACTTTAAAAGTATAAAGTATAAAAATTTTATAAAATCTTTATTGGGGTAAAGATTAAAGATTAAAATCTAAAGATTAAAATCTTTACACAAAGTATAAAGATTTTAAACATCTTGGGATACTTGTCACCTTGATTTTATTAAAATCTTTGTTTTACTGACTAAAATATATAGAGTAATACATTTTCTGAGAGTGATTCCATATGATTTGGACAGTTGCCCTTATATAATTAATGGGTCTGTAAGTAATGGTCTCATTTTGACCTAAAGGAATCATATCCTTTAGAATTAAAAGGAAGGAAAGAAAGATTATGTAACAAGCCTTCAACTCATGATCTCCCAAAACCGACCATAAAGGTTAAAAAAAAAAAGAAAGAACAAATATATTTTATTTAAAAGCTGCAAGTTATCTTTCTAATTCATACCACAGTTTGAGTTTAGAAAGTATATTTCAGTTTGAGAATTTAAACTCTATAATTTATTTGTTTATATTTAAATTTTTATTTTCAATTCAGGGGTACATGTGCAGGTTTACTACAAGGGTATATTGTGTGGTGCTGAGGCTTGGGCTTCTATTGTTTCTGTCACTCAGAGAGTGAATACCATACCCAACAGGAGGTTTTTCAGCCCTTGCCTCCCTTCCCCCTTTCTCCTTTTGGAGTCTCCAAAGTCTATTGTTCCCATCTCCATGTCTGTGTGTTTAGCTTCCACTTATAAGTGAGAACATGTGGTATTTGGTTTTCTGTTTCTGTGTTAATTCACTCAGTATAATGGCCTTTAATTGCCTCCATGTTGCAGCAAAATACATGATTTTGTTCTTTTTTATGGCTGCATAGTATTTCATGGTGCATATGGACTGTATTTTCTTTATCCAATCCACTGTTGATGAGCATCTAGGTTGATTCCATGTCTTTGCTACTGTGAAAAATGCTGTGATAAACACATAAGTGCAGGTATCTTTTTGGTAGAATGATTTATTTTTCTTTGGGCATACACTCAGTAGTAGGATTGCTGGGTTAGATGGTAGTTCTATTTTTTAATCGATTGAAAAATCTCCAAACTTATTTCTGCAGTACCTTAACTAATTTACATTTCCACCAACACTGTATGAGTATTACCTTAAAGTACACAATTTAAAAAAATCTTCACGAGAATCCTGTATATCAAGAGCAAGTGTTTCTTCTTAAAATTGAAAACAAACCCCAAAGAACAAAGTGTCTTGTCGAATGTTCCTCATTTACTCTGAGCTTATTATTGAGTAGTATGTTGATATTCCCTTTTTATATGTACACTTTTATTTTACAGAGGTAGTTGATTACTTCTTTTGATGCTTCAAAAGTTAAAATACTTTTTATAAAATTATTCACATCTTCCCAAAGAAGTTTCTAAAGAGAATATAATACACCCCAGTAATTCATCCTAAGCACCAAGAATTAAGAGTGCAGGTATAAGCAGAACAATGATCAGGCTGTTATCCATGTCCCTCAATACCATTTTACCCAATGAGCCACCCCACTCGCCCTCATCAAGGTTATGGGGAAACAGCCCTTATTGGGGATCTCAAAGAGACTTCTCTTCACATCCCTAGCATCACATCTCCTTACCTTTCCAAAGTTGTTGGAATTCACTTGGGGTGGTGGCTTCGCAAAATATTAGGGAAAGTTATAGATTAGTCTCAAACCTTTTGGAAGGTGGAAAGATTTTATTGGGGCAGGCTGAAGACAGCTGGTCCATTACATTAGCATAGGAAAGACATAGAAAGTATAAGAGGCTTCCCCAGTTGTCTGTTTACCCCACAACCCTTTGTCTCTACTCCGTTTACTCACACAAACTTTGTGCTGGATGGTCCTCTCAGGGGGAGATCAAAGGAGAATTACCCCTTAACAGTGTTTAGTTTGGGCCCAGAACTTAAAGCTTTTATCATTCTTAAAACCACTCCTTTAACCATGTTAATTATCCATAAGCATGGCTTACAACCTCTGTTGTGAAACCTTTGCAGAATAAATGTGTGAATGTCCAGGAGGTCTTGGTCGATTGGCTACATTTTGCCCTCTGGAAGCAGCTGACAACCATTCCTAGCCCACTTGAATCACTGTAATGGTGTGAGAGTGCATTTAATCATCCGTCATTTAGTCAGGGTCTGCAGGACAGACCTCCGCAGGTGATGGTTAACATTTCACAAAGCATCTTCCTCACTACGGTGGGTGTTCATGTTCTTGACTCAACAAAGCCCTGAGCGCCAGGCAGCCACCACATTGGGAGGCACCTTCATCTCAGTGGTGGGTGTCAGCTGGGAGCACAGCCAACCTCTCTTTCTTCCCCTCACTCTTCGAGGCCCATAGTGAACAGGATGCCCATAGCACGGACTGCTGCTAGGGAAGACTGACATGCACAGTGAAAAGTCACAGGGTTGCATGTTCATCTGTCCCTCTACCAGGTTCTTCAGACACCAGCACAGTCTTTATTTCCTTCATGACATCACTCTAGTTGTAATTACGTGTGTATCTGGGTGTTTACTGCCTTTATTGTGTGTCTGCCCCTAGAATGTGAGCTCCATGAGCACAGAGAGCTCCTCACTTGTGTTCACTGGTGCATAACTTGTGCTTCGCTCAGTACCCAGTGTGAATATTTGCTGAATAAATCAATTAAGTGAATAAATGTACCAGGCCAGAGAAACGAACTGGTAGGAAGGGGGGCAGGCAGAGAGGGCTTTTTGGTGGAGGTGACATCTGGGCTTGAAAAGTCAATAAATGTTTACAAGGAAGACAAATTTGTGACTGAGGGGTGGTCACAGCTAGGCACAATCTTAGGAGAAGATATAGAATGTACAAAGCAGGCAATAAAACTGGACATGTCAGCAGGTGGCAGATAATAAGCATTTTGCACACTTTCCTGTGGAACTGACCTTCACCTAAAGGCAATGAAGGGTAACTAAAGGGTCCCTTATGAATAGAAAGAAAAGTAAGTGTGGCCAGGCACAGCGGCTCACACCTGTAATCCCAGCACTTTCGGAGGCCAAGTTGGATGGATCACCTGAGGTCAGGAGTTCAAGACCAGCCTGACCAACATGGAGAAACCCCGTCTTTACTAAAAATACAAAATTAGCCAGGCGTGGTGGTACATGCCTGTAATCCCAGCTACTCAAGAGGCTGAGGCAGGAGAATCACTTGAACCCAGGAGGCAGAGGTTATGTTGAGCTGAGATCACATCATTTCACTCCATCCTGGGTAACAAGAGAAAAACTCCATCTCAAAAAAAGAAAAATGAATGACTGTTCAGGGTCCATGTCCAAATTCAGGTTGTGACCCTGCCACCAATATACCATTGGTAACTTTGGATGGGCAATATTATCCCTTCCATCCTCAAGGTGCCTCAACTACAAAATGAGGCAAGTATGCCTGAGGGTTGAATGTGGTTAGGTCATTACAAAGATTTCTTCAGAACCTAAAGTCCAGTTTTTGAGAGTTGTCAGCTGTGAGCTTACACACAGGCCATCACGCTATACTGCTAATCTTGTGGGGTGTTTTCCTTTGTTTTTAAAGCAGGAAACTGAAGACAGTAGTGTAGTGCCCAAACTCAATAAAGTTCCATGATTGTTATTTCATTTTGAGAAAATTAATGCTCATGAAAAAATTGTCTATTTTCAAATTAAATGGATGCCAATACTCTTTGTCTTTCCTCATCCCCATTCAGTCAAGAGAGGTTAAAAATATTCAAGAACAACACACTTATTTGAATAACAAGTCAATCTGCCAAGTAGAAAGTTGTAATGAGAAGGAGAGCCTTAATCTTCTTAAGTTTCTAAGAGCCCTTCCCCCAACACTTCTACACTGCATTTCAACAGGAGAAGTAAAGGCTGGCAGACCGGGTGCCACCCTTAATCTCATTCCTATAGATCACAGGCATGGTATGGAGGAATCTTTCTGGAAGGCATTGTTTTTACTTAAACAGGATCAAACCCCCACCTAAGTCACATACCCATACCTACTTCATGGATCAAGACTCTTTCACATGTAGTTTCTAGAGTTGTAAGTCCAGGATCCACTCATATGTAATTTCTAGAGTTGTAAGCCCAGGACCTTTCACATGTAATTTCTAGAGTTGTAAGCCTTTAAAAGGGCAAGGATTTTCTTTGTTGGGGAGCTCGGCTGTTAGGCATCTATGCTGCAGCAGCTCCCGGCCGAATAAATCACCACTTCCTTCCCGGTTCAGTGTTTAAGAGGTTTGTTTCATGGCCTTTCCTGCTTCAGTAAAATTGGAGAAAAAATGCCATGGACATGGCTAAATTTCCTAGGATGAGGCAGACTGGGAGGGAACCCAATTCTGTATCCTGTGGGTCACTGATGTGACAAAATTGGCTAAATAATTTATAGCTTCTTTTAGCCTAATAGATTTAGATGACACCATAACAAAATACGAGAAGAAAACAGAGAACATTCATGGTATTTTCCAAAGTACACAGGTGCATTCATTTTTAGGACAAAGAACAAATGGTAATTCATTTATTCCCAAAGATACTAGGGAGGGAAGAGCTGTGAGAAATAAGACAGCTAATAATATAGCTGTTATAATACATGGCAATTGATTAACTGTGACTTCAGAAAAATAATTTACTTCTCTGAGCTTTAATTTGATGATCAACTACACAAAAGAAAAGGAATTGATACCTATTATATCTGTAGAAATAACGTGTGATAGATTCACTATTACAGGTGTTAGATTTGATTTTTCTTGCCTGACTTGGTAAGAAGAGAGAAAAGCATCCCCCTGAGCTGCAAAGAGGTGAAAATCCTGTCTTACCACCAGGCCGGGGGTGCTGAGAGAATCACTCAGTCACCATTGGCACAGACACACATCAAGCCAAGCAGCTATGGGAAGAGCAGGGCTTTTCTCAAAGCCATAGATTGCCTCAGAGGAAATCCAGCTGCAGAACCCATCTAGCCTAGTAGCTTCTGGTTCACTCCCTCTTCTTCACACTTCCAGTTCATCTTTCAAAGTGCAGTTTACAGACAAAGATACGGGTGCGCATTAACGCGCGCATGTATGCACGCATGCGCACGCGCGCGCGCACACACACACACACACACACATTTTGATACGCATGTGTGCACCCTACCCAGCAGTGTGTGGGTATTAATGAAAACAGGACTCCTTCCTGCCCAATTCAACACAGATGATACACACTGCAGGCCACTGTCTTCCAGAGAGGTGGAAAATGGCTTATTATAGTAATTATTGTCATCATTACTATTTTTTTTTCTCATCTCTAAACAAGTTTCAGAGAAATGGTACATTGCATTTAGGGCACAAGTATGTTCACAGGGTTCTATCTATCGCACAGCTATATTTCAATCCTAAGGATTTATTTGGCAGCCCTAGGATCTAGCTGTCTGCCTCCAATTTATCAATCCACAGGGAAGCTGATGACAGTAAAGGCCCCCTCTTCAGCCCTGGGGTTAAGGCATCTGCCAGGCTGACAGCTAGTATGGCTGAATACTTATTAGGCTCTCCTTTTTATATCTGTTTTTTGGGTCTGCTTCCTCCCTGAGACTGTGGATTGCTTGATGGTAGTCACCAATGCATATTTAAATTTATCTAGATTCCTGGCATAACATTCCTACTGCTGTCTACAGGAAATGTAACTGTCAGCCTCCACTTGAGCAAATCCAGGTCTCACGTTTATTTAAAATATTGTGAACTTTGATTCTGCAAAAGCCCTTATGTTTCCTGTGGCTATCAAGGTTGAAGATAATACAGGCCGCATCTGATGGATGGGGAACTGACTCCACCCTCAATACTCTAACTCAGAATCCGAGAACACTTTTAAGACCAGTATGGGCCATGCAAAGCTAGAGGAACAGAAAGCACTTGGCTGTTATGGGTAACTGGATTCTGCCTGAGCTTTGCACAAATGTGCCTTTGACTCACTCCCTCTGGGAAGCTGCACTGAGCCCTAAGTCGCCCTGTTGCTTACCTGGCCTTCACTGCTGTGTCTGTTTTCATTTAAATTTTAGTAGCCTCTCCCACCTCCAAATCTGGCAGAGGCCAGGCTCGCCTATCTACAGGCACAGCTCCCGTTGGATTTCTCTCCGTGGCGACGGCTCTCAGCAGGTGCTGGTGGCTGTTTCCCACCTCTGCCCCTCCAAGCCATCTGGTAAGTGTCACCATTGCATGTGGCTTCACGAATGCTACCCACGTGGTAGTAAATGGTCGCTTCATAAATTCTCTTCAATCACTTCATTGGCCGTAACCACGTTTCCTGCCAGGACATTGGAGGGTTGACCAGCAGAGTGAGAATATGGGGTCAGGGCAGAAATGTGGACTCCAAAGAAAGATCAGAGCTTGGACCGGTGTGAGCTGCTAGGAGCTGGCTCCAGTATACTCCCGGCTTGGTCCTGTACATCACTGTCTTTCCATTACGTTTCAGCCTTTGAGCGAAGCACCCTGTTTAAGGCCACTCAGGCTATAAAAAATCTAAAATGTAATATAGAAACAGTAAAGACCAACATCAATCTGAGAGAGCTTTGTTATCTGGCAAACGGGGTTGAAACCAATCTCTCAGTAGCTGAAAAAGAGGAAGTTTTGAGTGTTTACTGCTATGACAATGATTAAATGCAACAAACCACTTCTTATGACTCAAATGAGACCTAGAATCTCAGCTCCATGAGAGTAATGTGGGGACAAAGGGAATCCTGTGGCAGTCTTAGGAGTGAAAAGAATAAGAGTTAAGGCGTATTCTCAGAGCCTGTTAACAGGTGTCACATACCTTCGTGAGTGGGAGCCTGATTCAGGCCCCAGTGGCCAAAAGGCTACACTGCAAGATGTTTAGGGACAGTCCTCCTGTGACATGAGCACAACCCACATCTCAAATGTAGACACGGAAAGGTGCCATTTGTGTTTTTTCCTTCTTGTCTGAAATCAATGGGATACACTGAGTTGGAAGAGAAAACGGCTCAGGTTCAGGATCTCAACAGTGGAGCTGCCAACCCACACTCTAGTTGGCTCAGGCTGGTGATATCATTTCCTCACTTTCATGAGCTCTAAAATTTACTCATAAATGCACAGGGAGTAAATTTTTAAAAGGGGAAATGAATGAAGAAATTATACCCCCTTAGAGACAAAAGTAGACTTGTATACTTGATGTCTTCCCCAAGCCAATTTAAACACTGCTTTTTCCCATGCCAAAGTTTCTTTGCCAAGAGGCTCTGCCAGATGCACTAATGAACAGAACACCAAAGGCTGATTAAAATCATAAACTGACATTTTAGATTTCTGGTATTTGGTTCTGAACTGCATTTTTTTTTGCACAGTCTTTTGTTTGATTTGTTTTTAATCAATAGCCTGATCCTTCTTACAAACACCAGTTCCTGAGATTAAAATGTCTTATCTCACAACAGCAATTAACTTTCAGAGTTAAATGAGGAAGGATCATGAAACTCTTGGATTGCTTTGCTCTGATTGAGAATAAACTAATTCATAATTTACTTGGAAATGTAAGTTATATTCTGCTTAAGGGTGTATTTAAGTGTTTAAAAAATAAAAGCAAAAGAACATTTAGAAGGCACTTTATTGAAAAATATCAGTCCAATGCAAAAATTTCTACTTGCTTTAAATTCAGCAAACACTAGTGAGAAGATAAGGGAATTCAGTAAATTAGAAACATGTTGGTGAAGAAATATTTTCCTGATTAGAATGCAACTATTACAGGAATTTATGATGACATAGAAAAAATCAGAAATGAACTTTTTTCATTTCTGTGGTTCTGAACAAAAATTGAAAAGGCATTAGAAAGCTATGCATTGAATTAAAAAAGCATGACAAAGACTAAAGAGATGGAAGAGATCTGTAAGACAAGACATCTTCTAAAGGCCTGTTTAACTTATAAATTATTATATGCATGTTTCACATAGATGGGGTATGGGGGTGGACAACAAAAGCTACCCAGTAGATTAAAAGTGGTAGAGAATGGAGGAAAAACAAATATCTTTAAAGTGTATACCATGTGCCAGACACTTGACTTAAAATGGACCACTGAAATCTGATCATATTACAAAGTAGGTATAATTATCCCCATTGTAGGTGGGGAAATTGAGGGCCAGAGGGCATGAGACACTTCTCTAAACTGATCCAATCAGTAAGAAGCAAAGGTTTCAAATTGAGGTCTGAGTTACTCCAAAGCCTTTCATTTTCCCACAGTCCAGGTGGCTTTGGTATCCAAAGTTAATGCCAAGTGTGGGGAGAAATTTCAGCCCTTCAATACCTGCTGATTTCATAGCAGAAACACACTGATGGGAGATACATCCCCACAACTGAAGGTGGTCAAGTGAGACACTGCTGAGGACCTTTAACAGAGGGTGCCATTGATTTGCTTTGCCAAATAAATGCAAGCACAAGATGTTATTCTATACTCTACAGGAATGCAACAGGATCTGTGGCGCAGAAGATGTATTTCTTGTCAAGTACTCAGTTAGAAATACATGTATGAATGGTTTGAGATGGTTCATCCACTCATGGTTTTTTTTACTTTTTTTTTTTTTTTTTTTTTTTTTTGAGACAGGGTCTTGCTCTGTCACCCAGGCTGGAGTGCAGTGGTGCAGTCCTAGCTCACTGCAATCTCTACCTCCTGGGTTCAAGTGATTCTCCCACCTCAGCCTCCTGAGTTGAGATTACAGGCATGTGCCATCACACCTGGCTAATTTTTGAATTTTTTTTATTAGAAACAGTGTTTCACCACGTTGGCCAGGCTGGTCTTGAACCCCTGACTTCAAGTGATCTGCCTACCTTGGCTTCCCAAAGTGCTGGGATTACAGGCGTGAGCCACTGCCCCTGGCCTCATCCACTCATCTTGACATCCATCCTATAAAAGAATGGACATATACAGGTCCTCTGATCACAATGAGATAAAACATAATTTATTTGACTGATCTTAGTTATTGACTTGTAAGTCAATATTACATCTGAGAGGGCTTGAGGAGAGGACAATAATCACTTTTGACATAGATACAAAATCAAATACTATGATGCAACTGCCCTTCTCAGTAAGGAGAGTGAAGGAGCATCCAAATTCTAGTGACCACAGTGGTTCAATGAATAAGCTAGGTGGACAGGTAGTGGGTCAAAGGCCTTCTAGATTTTAAATCTACACATACTCCTAACTTCTTATTGTTCTAAGCTTCTCTCTATAATGTTCCACTGCTTATGATAAACTTTTCAGGAATGTAACACTGTGATCATCACTTAATCCTGTAACATATCTGTTATAGTATTTACTCAGGCAGATGGATTTGGAAAATCCAAAGAGTGATACTGCCCTAAGAGATATGTGTCCTTGTGCACTGAGATACAAGCTAGTGGAGTGACTCAGAAGAAAGGGGATCTTGAGTGAGGTATACCTAGAATCCCCATCTGACACTCGTGATTTCAGTGGGAGGCTGCACCCTGAGGTGGACTAGATGGGTGTCTGTGAGAATCAAGAGAGAACAACTGAGCAAAAGCTCAACCCTGTACTGGGAACCTGTCTGGAGTAGTGGGTGGAAAGAGATAGCCAGCTTGCATAGTTGTCGAGGCTTTGAAGCATCATGCTGAAAATATCCAACTTTGATTGGCAAAATGGAGATGGCTGTGGCACAAGTAATGCCACAGAATCCTAGGTCAAGAACTCTAACTTAATAAGGAGACCCAGTGCAGAAGGGAGGTAGGAGCGCTTAATCATTTTATTCCCTCTGTAAGGATTCAATTAAGAACCAAGAGGGATTTAAACATGCAATAATGCCAGGAATACATCTAGCTTTGATGAAGTAGAGGAAAGAATGGAAAAGGATAAATCAGATATATTTTCATAAACCATTTTGTTCCAAGGAAATATCCATGCCCAGGAGAAGTGGTCCTCTATCTATGACCCTAGCTCAAATGTTTCTGTTAAGAAGACGTCACTTGGGCAAAGTCTTCCAAATCAGGATGATCACTTCTTTTCTGTTAAGAAAGTGACAAAATGTTTTACTTTTTCACAAAGCAAGTCACGCTTACCAAAATGCATAATTCATCCATTTACTTGGAATTGTCATATAGAAGACAGTCTCTTTGTTCTATAATCTAAAATTAATAAGGAGGAAGTACGATAAAAAGTACCACACAGTTTCACTCTCCTAGTGAAGATCTAAATGTCTTAAAGCAGCACTTCCTAAAGGTAATCATCCATTCTACTATATCAAACTACAGAGATATGTTTGGCTTACTTCAAGGATACTACAGATGAATGTAACAAGAAGTGTAGTAGGTCCTCTCTTAAGAGCTAGAAAAAAAGAGGAAAAAAAATGAGATTTGCTTGCATGATTGAACTTCTAGAGGAATTACTCTTTATGGTAGATTTGATTCCTATTATTTGTTAATGTACTCATCCAAAATCCAAAATATCTTCTATAATCAAAATACGTTGCATCTCATTGGATAAGACCCACATCCTTACTTCTAAAACATGTGGTCATAAAAGCCTGATGGATCATTTGTTTCCACAAAGATGGTTAAAAGGCTTTTTTCACAAATAACTGACATGATGGAATAATGCTTCTTCACCTTGAACTGTGTTTTCAAACAGCCTACCTGTCACAGCTTAAAAGGGCAAATTTAATGGACTAATGAAATGTAGCAAAGGATGGAAACAAAGGTCCTATGTTTTAAAATAGTATCAAATGCTTGTAATTTTCTGAGTTCAGACATCCACGCACCTATCTTCATCATTTCAGAGCATGGGAGATGCATGCATAAAAAGACTGATTTTCACCAAATCACAACAGCTCAAATCTCTAAAGTGTACATAAAGAGAGGAAGGTTTATATGATCTATATGAGGCATGACACACAGATAAAAGTAAGAGCTTAATCCAATAGTCACTAGTTGGCAGTTAAATATTTCTTGGAAATGTCTTACAAGGTAGTAGAAAATAAACTGTTTTAGAAAAAAGAAACAAAGAGCAAACTTGTTTCTTCAACAAGCCTTGGCATTAACTTATTACCCAAGTGAAGACGTTGTCATTGTGAGGACCAAAATCTATAACAGGCAGAAAACTAGAGCTCTTTGGCCAAAGTCACCCAAACCAAAGGAACAGTGGTGCATTGGAATGGAGAGAATTTTCAAGGCAATGCCAGGGAGGCTGACATTCATAAATGTTCTTTCCAATCAATCACTTTTTCATACCAGATGTTAGAATTCTGGGTTATAAGCTAACAGGGCCAATTTGGCCATTTAAAGTTACCAGGTTCTTTTGTAAATACTGGTGGCCCCCTGCAATTGAAACCAGCTGGGATACAAAAATGAGAGCAGATCTGAGAATAAATTATGTTAAAAGTACAACCATGGCTGGGCATGGTGGCTCACACCTGTAATTCCAACGTTTTGGGAGGCTGAGGCAGGTGGATCACCTGAGGTTGGGAGCTCCAGACCAGCCTGACCAACATGAGCAAACCCCATCTCTACTAAAAATACAAAAACTTAGCCGGGCACGGGGGTGCACGCCTGTAATACCATCTACTTGGGAGGTTGAGGCAGATGAATGGCTTAAACCTGGGAGGTAGAGGTTGCGGTGAGCTGAAATCATGCCATTGCACTCCAGCTTGGGCAACCAGTGAAACTCCATCTCAATTAAAAAAAAAAAAGTGCAACCATTTATTAGCAGTCACACATTGGCTTCTCAGAAAGCTCCAGGAAGTCCTTTCTCTGTCCTCCAGCTCTCTTATAAGGACCTCCCATGAAAGGTTCCCACTGAGGAGAATGTAACAATATCCTGAGGTAGCCACATCTCACTTTCTACTTAGATAAGGCCAAGAAAACTCACTTGAGTGCCTTCTTTTAAATTATGTTAAGCAGGTGAAGATACAATTTTTTAACTTATTCCAGTTAAAAGAAAAAATACATGTGGAGAGATATATGTGGTGCTGCTTTGGTCTTGCTTTGAAAACTGCCACTTACTAATAATAAACCAATGAATGAGCTCTCCTAGGTGAAACTTGCCTTGCCTTCCCAAACTATAACATTTTATGAATGGCCTTGCAGTGTCCCTCATCCATCATGACTCTCAGCAATCACAGTCACTATTGTATCAAACATCTACATATGGAGAGAGCCTCCATAGAATGAAAAACATAATTGGTTTCAAGGTCTTAAGTTACTGTTGTCTTGTTAGAAACTATAACTTTAAAAGGAATGGTTTCAAAGGAATCTTTTTTCAGGTGGTATTGTTAAAAAGGCAATAACATGGAAATGTTTTTGTTGATGCTGTGGTGGTTGTTGTCTTTGGAGATACAAAGAAGGCAAGCAAGGAAATGTTTAAACATTGCCCAAAAATAAACTCTCAAGGTCCAGGAACCAAGGCACCTTTATATATCAAAGTTAATACTTCCCGAAGTACATTGCAAGAACACTTATCCACAAGAGGTCCCTAAAAAGGGGTTCCAAATTCAAATAAATTTAAGGAATGTCATTCATGTTACACCACTTCTAGAAACTCACAAGGCTTCAAGCAATGTAAAGGCTTTGTTAAGCCTCCCAGTAAAGAAATATGTTTAACTTTCTAAAACCTAGTGCTCGTGAAATGCAGAATGGCAGAATCCTTATTTAGAGTAACCTTACTTAATAGTCTGTATGATGCTATGACATATTTTAAGAAATGCTGGTACAAACAGCTCTAGAAGAATGAAGTTAAGAAAAGTTTTCTCTATAGGAGTTTCTATAATCCCCCCTGCCCCAAATTAACTTGGCATCTGACAAACACAATTTGACTGCATCTCAACTATAGCCATCATGCTACAGTTGAAATACAGTTTCTGGGGCTGGGTATGGTGGCCTGTAATCCCAGTACTTTGGAAAGTAGAGGCAGGTAGATCACCTGAGGTCAGGAATTCATGGTAAAACTTTGTCTCTTCTAAAAATACAAAAATTAGCTGGGTATGGTGGCAGGAGCCTGTAATCCCAGCTATTGGAGAGGCTAAGGCAGGAGAATTGCTTGAATCCAGTAGGTGGACGTTGCCATGAGTCAAGATCATACCATTGCCCTTCAGCCTGGGCAACAAGAGCTAAACTTCATCTCAAAAATAAAAAATTTAAAAAAGAAGAAAGAAGAAAAGAAAGAAAGAAAGAAAAAGAAAAAGAAAGAAAGAAAAAAAGAAAGAAAGAAAGAAATATATTTTCTGCTAGTCAGTCCTTTGTAGAGATGAAGAATAGCTGATGACCGTTTTCTACACTAAAAATCACTGTACATTTAGAGAACTTTGTTAAGCCACCCATCCATAGTCTTGGCTCCAGCTGAGATAAATCCTGAGCACAGGTAGTTTCTCAGTTTCGTTGAATCATAGCGGTGTTTACAAGGACAGTGTTCTCATGGGTGGGGTAGATACAATGGAAGTGGAGGAAACCAAGCTCTTCAAGCAGCCTGGATCATCTTATGTCTTTATTTTCCATACTCTTAATATTGTTTGAAACAATAAGTGGTCAATTAAATCTCTAATGTTTTATCTTACTGCTTACCACTATGTTTTTCGTCTCCAAATGCACTGTCCTCTACCTACATATTCCCTACAAATTTCTTCTGCTTGTCACAGAAAACTGTCAGTTTTTAAGATCATTTTCCATTTCCATCACACTGCTGGGTATGTGGGGCTCACTCCAATTAGTCATGCAATTAGTCATGCCTCTGCCTACAAGAGACATGAAGTACAAGGAGCAGGCAGATGAGGAAGGGAACCATCAGACACCTCCACCTCAGTTCATGGGCTTTGTCAAAGCACTCTTCAAACTTTTCCCATCCTCATCAATGGTTTGCTTGGTAAAACCTGGTCATGGACTATTCATTTGTTAAACAGATATATTTTGTTGCCATCTAAAAAGATAGTCTCTTTGGGCATTGTACTTACTTAGAGGCAAACACTTAAAGAATTTAGCAATCAATCACTCTCATCTCCTTTGTATTTTCCAGGTACTAGTCTAGGCTTTTTGGAAAACATCAGTGAGAAAAACAGACAAAAGAGAGAGAGAGTCTCAGAGAAAGAGAGAAACAAGAGAAAGAGACCACGAGAGGGAGTCAGTAAGCCTGGCAAGAGGTATCTGTAATATACAGATTAAGGTGAGCAAGAAGTAGGTTGCCATTCTAAACACAGTGGTAGGTTGCACTGAAAAGGTGGCAAGCAAACAAGACTTGGAAGAGGTGAAGGTGCCAGCCATAATACTCATTTCATAGTGGAAAATGAGTTCAAAAGGAGCAAGGGAGACAGTAGAGTAGGGGCTGGATGGTACCAGTGCATGTAGAACCTGTCAGCCATTATAAAGGTTATGACTACTGCTGTCACAGAAATAAGGGGCCACCAGAAGATTTGAAACACAAGAAACACAAGAAGGACACGAGCTGACTTACATTTTAAAGTAATCAATCACCCTTGTCACTGTGTTGGAACAGGCTGGACCTTGATGTGAGGGTGGAAGCAGGGAGACCAGTTAGCAGGCTATGGCAATAATCCAGATGAGTGATGACGGTGGCTTGGTCAGGGTGAAAGCAGTGAAGGTGGTGAGAAGCTGTCAGTGTCTAGATGCATTTTGAAAATATGGTTGATAGCATTTTCTTGATGGATGAGATACAAAATTTGAGAGAGAGAGAGAAAGAAGAAAAAGGAGATCCCCAAAATTTTGGCTCAGGCAACTAGCAGAATGCACTGAGATGCTACTGAGGCAACACACTGAATGGGAAAATTCAGGAGTTAAATTCCAGAATGTTGAATTTGAGACGGTAGTGTGAAGATGCATGTATATAGATGGCACTTTCCTTCTTGAACAACCCTAGGTTGTTGTTCACTTACATATTCACTTATTTTTATTACATTGCAGATGAAAAATAAATTTTTAAATATTCATCAGTGTTTTGCTGTGTGATAATGTCGACATATAAACTTGAAAGCTCATAACAGCTAATCACCTAAAGAATCTGGCAATCAGTCACTACAGTCTCCTCTGAGTTTTCCAAATCAATTCACACTTTCCAGTAAGCTTTCTGTCTAGATAGACTTGTTTTAGCTGCTTTTGTCTCTGGGACTCCTAATTACATATTTCAGGATTTTCTCAGAACAAGATGGAAAAAGGTGTGCTCCTTTAAATAGGAATCGCATGTCCTGGATGGAAATGGAAAGGATAGAATGGTTCTAGATGTAATAAAAATATCTTCTGACCTTTGTAACTGTTTAAAAACAATCAGAAGAATCGTCCACAAGTGTTCATGAGCTGTTTTTATGAACATATGAATCATTATGATAAATAACAAGTGTAAAAATTAAGATTCCTTCTCAAAAGGTGCTTGCTCTGAGTAAAAGCAAATAATAATATAGATTATGAAATCTCACTGAGAATCACAAGCATAAAAATCAGTAGAAAAAACTAAAGCTGTTAGTGATGTCTGATAACTTCTTTTTCCATTAGACAACTATCTAAGACTCACTAATAAAATTCAATGAGTCTTCCAACTGAGGGATAAATTATAAGAGGGGTAGGTAACTCATTTTCTTATTAAACAGTGTGACTTGTGAAAATGCAATTGCCCTGTGGAGGCAAAGAAAAAGACAAATTATTTAGTGATGTGTAAAACTCTTGCCAGCCCTAGATCAAAAGCCAAGCAGAGTGCTCCAGGTACAACTGAATGGTATATTACACATGACATGAGGAAAGAGGATTTGTAAAAGTTTCAGCTCCAGAACAAGGAAAATAATTTTATAGGTGGAATAGAAATAAATGACAAAATGGCAGGCCTTGGTAAGACTGCTCAAGGGCCACTGATTTTCAGGTAGCTTCTGAACAAAGGGTAGCATTTCTAGTGTCCATTTTGTTCCAACCTCTGGCACAGAGGGGAGTAGAGAATCCAGCGATGGTAGCATGATGTTTTATGAACAACCACAAAAATGATTTTTTTCTTAAATCCTACCTATTTTCACAAAATTTTCAAATACCATTAAAGACATCTATAATCTTTCTTCTTTAATTTCTTTGTTGTTTTTTTTTGTTGTTGTTTGTTTGTTTTGAGGTGGAGTTTTGCTCTTGTAGTCCAGGCTGGAGTGCAATGGCGCAATCTCAGCTGTAACCTCCGCCTCCCTAGTTCAAGTGATTTTCCTGCCTCAGCCTCCTGAGTAGCTGGGACTACAGGTGTATACCACCATGCCTGGCTAATTTTTTTTATTTTTAGTAGAGATGGCGTTTCACTGTGTTGGCTAGGCTGGTTTCAAACTCCTGACCTCAGATGATCCACCCACCTCCCCCTCCCAAAGTGCTGGGATTACAGGCATGAGTCACCATGCCTGACCAAAGACATCCATAATCTTTCTAAAGTTTAGAGCTTTAGGTGATAACTGCAATAGCCATTTCTAAATAAGTCACTAAATTTTCCATTCTTTCTTCCCCTTGATAAATGTTCAGTTTTAACAGAGTGGAAACTGCCCTTCTGTTACATTTGAACATACTAACTTCCCAAACTATGCTTCTGCACTTAAAATCTGCATTTCAAAGTGTGTTACTACCATTACCTCTTATGTCAAGAAGTTAAAGAAGCTCCCTGCCACTCAAAGTAGAGGATGAAGGGAGTGGGGAGGAGACCATTAACTTTCATAAGTAACAGCAATATCAAACATAGATTCTGGTCATGGAAACATGGCTGGACTTTAAAATATATCAACTCAATAAAAGGTAGTCAACTGGATTTTTTTTATAAAGGCTGATATGTCTACAAAATGGAGACAGGATCCCTCACTGTACTCCTAGGTATAAGCTGTGACAATTTCATGATGCTGGGACAAAACAGGGCTCCTCATGTGTCGGCTTCCATACTGAGTGTTTCATGTGGCTTGCCCCACTCCAACCATGTTGGGTGCAAGGAGGATCAGTGAGGGGGCTCACATAGCTGGGCAGTGGCAGAGTCTGGCCTCAGACTCAGGTCAATGCGAATCACAGCCCTCCACAATATCCCCTCCTCCCAGCCTTGGGACTCTCAATCTGGAATCTGGGCAACTCAACTCAACAGGCATGCAAGAGCAACCCCCAACACAGAGGGGACTGGCTTCCACTTGAGGTTGGTGGTAAATTTAAAGTGAACTAAATGAATTATTGAATTTAATGTGAGACTACCAAATGAAATCGAATGACAATCATAAATCTGATACAGTATGTATCATATATGGCAAAGCAATCACATAAAAGTATGTGGGAAGGTCAGTACAATGATCTTTAAATATGTTCCATTTTGAAATGAGGTGCAGATCCAACTTCTTTATTTTCTAACATAGCATCAAATGAAGTGGTGAGCTCATCTTCAAACTCTTATCAGAAAAATGATATGAAGGAAAACCTCAACTTTGGAGCATGGCCTACAGGCCAAAGTTGACTAAAACTACTGAGCTGGAAAACTGTGACCCAAATAGCAGAACATTATCACCACAGGAAAAAGGTGGCAGGTGGAGAAGCCAGCTGGGAGCAGGGAGAAGAGGCTGCATCAACTGGGCTGGTCAAGTCTCAGACAGAACAGCATCTCATACAATGGCTACTCTCACGGCACTGGTGGTCGGGGACAGAAGGACCATGGCAAGGCAGCATCAGGGTCCATCTACCAAATACTGCAGCGGTCTCAAAGCAAAACAAGCCGGATGGGTCGTAAATGGGCTAGAAAGATTGGACCTATAATAGCATGAAGAGGATTTTCATAAATTGAGGTTACAAGAAGAATAGAGAATGTACTGTTTGCAGAGAATGGGAACTGAAAGGAGGAATCTAGGCCAGAAGAAAAAAGAAAAATTAGTGTTGGCCTAGAGCCATTCATTATTAAATGCAATCTTCATTCCCCAAGTTCAATTTTATTTTACTATTCAGTATATTAAAACATGATGCTTATTTTACCAGGTTTCATAACTGCTATTCTGGAATTTACTGATCCATGTGCCATAATAATACCATAACCTATTATTTGGCTGAGCTAAATGCAAAATAATTTCCAGAAATCTGCAAGTGTGTTCAGTTCACCCATATGGGTCTATGGTCGTACAATGCTGTCTCCCAGGGATTGGAAAATGTATGCAACAATGATGGAGCTGAATAGCTGTGAAAGACTGCATGGGCAGCAAAGCTCTAAATATTTGCTATCTTGTTCTTTTTTAAAAAATAATTTGCCATTTCTTGGTCTATCCTAGTGCATTGTGTTTATTCCCATAAGCTGCTCCAAGTCCTTTTGGAATGAGGTAAGAATGCCAATATGCAAATAACAACTTTCCAATAGTGGCTCTTGTTTTGATCTTACCTTCTTGTTGAGATGTGTGGGAATTTTATTTACAGAGAGATCATAGGCTGTCAGTCTCTGTTTATCAGCTCTCTGTGTGCCGTTGTGGTAAGTAGGTTGATAGGAGTTGTGACATGGACCAGCATAGAGGTAAATCCAGAGCAAAGCTGAGAACAGGTATGAAGGGAGATTCCTGAGATGATGAAGGCCCTCCCTGAGTTAGGCGATACATTAGCCCTACCCCAGCCCCGCCCACCATTTCCACCAGGTTGTTGCTAGCGGTCACCTCCACTAGTTAGGCTGCAGATATTTCCCCACATGGATGTAAAAATTTGGCTTGTTTTCCAGGGCTCAGTGCTGCAGCCTAGGATTTGTGCTGGTTGCAAAACTACCACCCTACTAAAAATTTAAAGCACAAATAAATACCAAAACCCTCAAACCTATACCTATGAGGTGAGGGAAGGAGAGAGATAGGACTTCCACTGCCCAGTGTTAATTCTCAAAAGACATCTAATTATTGAGGGTATCATTAAGAAAGTCAGGTATCAGTAGTCCCCTGTTTTTCTCTCAGGTTTTCCTTTTACAAGAATACTACAATATTATAAAAGGTATAAAAATACCTTAAAATCTCAAGACACTCTGTGAGAATGTAATAAAGAACCAATACCAAATAAATTACTCTTAAATATAATTTAATGGTGTTTCCTCTGTGATGCACAGAAACCACATTAGAGAACACGGGAAATTGGGAACTATAAAGAATAGGACTGACTAATGGTATTAACTCCTCTCAATAATCCGAATTAGACTGGCTACTTTCCTGATATATGTCACTTTTTATTGCAAGCCAACAGTCTGACATAAAGTCTGTAAGACCCATAAAGAAAAACCCAACTGCATTTTCAGACATGGCTCTCCTGGGGTGTACACATTCACTATTCATAGAAAAGAATGAAATATTCAGCCTTTGTGCTTAAAATTTTTTATCTCTAACTGTACACACATTCCCACAGAGTGGTTACCCTCATCACAAAGGGTCACAGCAAATTAGTTCACTTTAAAATTCATTGTTAAAAACAACTTGATCCAATAAGAAATTTCTAGATTGGTCTCTATATTATGTAAGATAAGCTCAAATATCTTTCTAGAGAATAAACAGTGTGTGAGTAGAAGGAGGAGATGAAGGAGAGGCACAGAATGAGATAAATTCTACTCTTAAATTCTGAAAGACGCCAACTGAGCTCTTCCGTGATAAATAATAAACTACTCCATGATATCTTAAATTTCGTATGCCTTGAAAATAGGACAAACTGAAAACAATCTGTAAATTCATTGTGTGGTTATTTCTAGAGAAAGGAACATTTAGATTCTGTATTCTGCCTCTCCCACTCTATTCTTGGTAAGATCTTGTCAAAAGTAAAACATCTACTCTTGAGTTGCTTATCCATAGAAACAGTCCAACTAGATTTGGAAGTGTCCTGGAATAGTCTGCAATGTGTAATGTTTCTATGTTCAAAAAAGTTTAATCCTCCTGTTTACTGCCTTTGAGTCAAAGCCCTTAACATTATGTCCTTAGTAATTCATCATCACACACACACAAAACAGGATTACAACCACTTCAAGAGGTTACTAGTAGGAGAACCTGACTCTTAAGGCCTGATTCCTGTCTCCCTTCTGGTGTGTAAGCAGATCAAGAAAAGCAAAACCAGGCCACAAAAACACGAGCAAAGCTCTGTCTCCAACCTCTGAAAGATGAAAATGTGGAGCATGTAACTGGTAAAGAATTGCCAGCAGCTCTAGTTAAATGTTTGCAAAGAATTTTCAAGATGAAAGTCACCACAGAAGAGCTCAATCTTAACTATCCCCACAGCTAGAATGCTCTGCTAATTTTTTAGGATGCATTAAAGTGATTTTGAAACAAACTCCCTGAAAGAAAAGGATTAACAGCCTTTCAGAGAGGAAGTTTCCATTCATTCATCATGTTATCAATGACACTCTGGGGAGGGCCAAGACTTGCCTGCGTGCAGGGTCTACTGCCATCGTGAGAGCTTATGTTTAACACACTTGACCAAGATGACAGCCTGTGGGGATTCGCCAGTCCCCTTAATTAGCTGGCAAAAGTCAAGAAAAACCCTTTTAGACATACTAATTCAGGCTCCACTGTATGTGCTTCTGCAGATCAGTTACAATACAACAGGCATGCCAAACCAGGAGCTAAGGTCAGATAATAATCAAACAAACCTCATATTCACCCCCAAATATTTCATGCAGCTGTTGAGCATGGTACTTTGCAAGCCTTTAGATATAGGTCACTTACAAGAAAAGATTCTTTAGACTAAAACCTAATTGAACAGAACTGCTAACTTTTTGCAGTTTTATTCATTTAGATAACAGACATGGAATGGCAAATTTGGTAATAAATAAATAAAATTTAGGTAATAAATATTGAGTGGGGCAAGTTCTTAATGATAGAAGTATGGCACTGAAGAAGACAGAAAAAAATATTTGCCCATGCTCTAGTTGGCAGAAATAGACATTAAGTAAAATAACCAAATTATACAGTATTTTAGAACTGGACGTTTAAGTGAAGGGAGTTAAAAAGTAGAAGGGAAATAAGGAAATAAGTAGAAAGTATATGACTGTATTTTAAATAGGGTGGTTAAAGTAGGCCTTTAACCTCCTTTAAACTAAGAAGGTGAAATTTGAGCTGAAGCTTATGTAGCTAATTGGCATGCCAGAGTTTCTTGAGGATTGTAATTTGCATTATCTTTGCTTTATAAAATTCATTTACAAAAAGATGTATCAGATGGTTACTTTAAAATAAGGTGTTTGGGGGGAAAGAATACCCTCTTCAAAAAATGATGCAGATAACTGGATAAACACAGGCAAAAGAATAAAGTTGGATCACTGTTGTACTGCATACCCAAAGATTGACTCAAAATGAATCAATGACCTAAATATAAGAGCTAAAACCACAAACTCTTAGAAGAAAACATAGTCATAAATCTTCATGGCCTTGGATTTGGCAATGCATTTTTGGATTTGACAATAAAAGCATGATAGAAAAAGAAAAACATAGCTAAATTGGACTTCATAAAAATTAAAAACTTCTGCGCATCAAAGAACATTATCAAGAATGTAAAAAAACAACCTACAGAATGAGGGACAGTATTTGCAAACCAAGTATCTTTTAGGGGGTTAATATCCTGAGTATATAAATAACTCTTAAAACCCAACAACAAAAAGACCATCAAATTAACAAATGGGCAAAGAACATAAATAGACATTTCTCCAAAAAATATATAAGGATGGCCAATAAGCATATGAAAGGATGCTCAACCTCACTGATCATTAAGGAAATGCAAATCACAACCACAATAAGTTACCTCTTCAGACTCAGTAGGATCGCTTAAAAATTAAAATAACAAAAGATAAATAACAAGTGTTGGTTGGAATGTAGAGAAATCAGCCTCAAGTGATCTGCCTGCCTGGGTCTTTCAAAGTGCTGGGGTTACAGACTATGTCAGGCCCCAGGCATTCCTTTCTATTGATAATAACTCTTTAAAACAAATTCCCAATCAGAAAAATTTTAAAGCTACCTATGACCTGGAAGTGCCTCCACCCTTTGAGTTGTTCTGCCCTTCCATATGGAGCCAATGTATATTTTACATGTATGATTGATGTCTCATTTCTCCCTAAAATGTACAAAAGCAAGCTGTACCCCTACCACACAGGGCACTTGTAGTCAGGACCTCCTGAGGCTGTGTCACAGGTGTGTCCTTAACCTTGGCAAAATAAACTTTCAAAATTGGCTGAGACCAGTCTCAGACATTTTGGGTTCACATTCCTTTTATATTCCATACCCAAAATAGGTAAATTCATAGAGACAGAAAGCAGATTAGAGGTTATCAGGGGATGGAGGGGGAAAGCTGAGAGTGATTATTTAATGAGTAAGGAGGTGTTTTATGGGGTAATAAAGTTTTGAAACTAGAAAGTGCTGGCAGTTGTATAACATTGTAAATATACTAAGTGCCACTAAATTGTACACTTTAAAATAGTTAATTGTATTTACATAACTTTCACCTTAATTTTTTAAAAGGTGTTTTAATCATTCAAATGTTTTTCTTTCAGTTTCCAGATCGCCCTTATATTTTGTGTTTAAATTTCAGTGGTGTATTCATTCTAGCCTTTTACCTATTTATAACATTTAATAATTTTTTTATACTTTATTGAGATAAAGTTTCCATACAACAAATTCACTGATTTTAAGTGTATATTTTGGTGAATTTTGATAAATTCATATAGTTCAGCAACACTACCACAATCATATTTTAAAAAGCATAAAACACCTCAAAAAGTTATTTTAAGTTACAGTCAACCTCCAATCCCACATTTTCTGTCATTATAATTATGCCTTTTTTAGAATTTCACATTAGTGGAGTCATATAGTGTATTTAGTTTGTTTTCATGCTTCTATGAAGAAATACTCAAGACTTGGTAATTTATAAAGAAAACAGTTTTAATTGACTCACAGTTCTGCATGGCTGGGGAGGCCTCAGGAAACTTACAATCATGGTGAAAGGTTCACCAAGAGGAAGTAGGGATCCTGTGCGGCAGGACAGACAATGAGTGTTGAGCAAAGGGATAAAAGCCCCTTGTAAAACCATCAGATCTTGTGAGAATTCACTCACTATCACAAGAGCAGCATGGCGGTAACTGCCCCCATGAGTCAATTAGGTCTCACAGCGTCCCTCCCATGACATGTGGGGATTATGGGAACTACAATTCAAGATGAGATTTGGGGGGTACGCAGCCAAACCATATCATTTAGCATCCAGTCTTACATGTCTGGCTTCTTTCACTTAGCACCATGTTCATCCATGTCCACCCACATTTTTTGATGTATTCATAGTCTGTTCCTTGCAATTTCTGAATAATTTATCCCATTGAGTTTGTCCATTTGCAGGTTAGGTCATTAGATATTTCCCAATTTTTCTGCTATTATAAATAAAGCTGTATGAATATTCAGAGATAAGACATTCATGTGGCATGTTTTCATTTCTTTACAGTAGGTGCAGATGGGTAGAGCTGCTTAATTTTATGTTTAACTTTTTAAGAAACTGCCAAATTTTTCCAAAGTGCCAAAATCACTTTTTATTCCCATCAGTAATGTATGAGGATTCCAGTTGCACCACACTGGCCAACCCTCAGTATTGGGAATCTTTTTAATGATAGTCATTAAAGTGAGAGTATAATGGTATCTCTTTGTGGATTTAATCTGAAGTTCCCTAATGACTAATGATGCTGAGCATCTTTTCATGTGTTTATCAAAAACTTTGTATATCTTCTTCTGTGAAGTGTCTACTTGAATCTTTTCTCCATTTTAGTTATTTTTTTCTTCTTACTATTGAGTTTTAAGAGTACTTTAAATATTCCAGATACAATGCCTTTGTAGATTTATGTTTTACAAATATTTTCCCCCAATTTGTGGCTTGACTCTTTATTTAATTCATAATATCTTTTGATGAATAGACTATTTAATTTTGATGATGTCCAATTTATCAACTTTTTCTTTTAGTTTTCACATTCTATGTTCTAAGAAATATTTGCTTAACTCAAATTCATAAAGACTTTCTCCTTTTCTTTTAGAAATTTTGGTGTAATTTACTTTTTTTTGTTTAGGACTATCATCCACTTAGAATTAATTTATGTATACTGCATAAGGTAAGGGTTAAGATTCATATTTTTTCCTTACAGATATTAAGTTACATCTTTATAAGACCATCCTTTCTCCATTGAATTACTTTGACAACTATATCAAAAATCAGATGATCCCATTAGTGTGGGTTTAGCTCTGAATTCTTAATTCTATTCCACTTCCTATTAACTTTTTAAGAAAAAACAACTGAATATGGTCACACACTCCTGTTTCTTCACATATCCAATCATCTTTGGTTAAACTGGGCATTACCTGTCATATGTTATAGGGACTCTGGATTCTGTTTTGTTCTGAAATTATTGGTTTTCCTGTTTGAATACATTGGTGAACTTGTGCAGAGTCAAACTGGAAAATCTGTTTCTCTGCAGAATACTGAAATTATTACTTAGTTCTTTTTTCTTTTGTCTGGATTTCTGGGAATGTCTCTTGCACCAACATGGCTTTGTGATCAGCCAATGATTTGTGTAGAGGTTATACACATGGATAATTGAAGTCAGTGAATTTTCCAATCTCTGCTGCCGAACTCATGTACAAGTTGAAGAATGTATTCAAACTTGTAGCAAATAAGTCTCCCAGGGCTTTTAATTTTGCTCATGCATATGTCATTTAACAGCCATGACTGAACGGAGAGCATATTACCTCTGCCCTTCTATATTTCTCTTTCTTCCAAAACTTTCTCCTTAAAATTCTAGCTGCTCTGTTTCTCTCCCAAACCAAATTTTTCCCAAATTGTAAAACTTTCCAAAATTTACCAGCCAATTACAACTGATAAACTTACAGATTTTTACTGCTAGATCTGACAGGATGGAAAGACCTTCAGGTAAAAGCATCTTATCCAATGCAGTAACAGTTCTTCATAAGTAAACATTTTCAAGTTCTTTGCTGACATGGTTTGTCTGTGTCACCACCCAAATCTCATCTTGAATTGTAGTTGCCATAATCCCAATATGTTCTGGGGGCCAGGTGGACATAATTAAATCTTGGAGGCAGTTTCCCCGATCCTGCTATCATGATAGTGAGTTAGTTCTCACTAGATATAATGGTTTTATAAAGAGCTTTCTCCTTCATTGGGCACTCATTCTTCTCTCTCCCGTCACCTCGTGAAGAAGGACATGTTTGCTTCCCCTTCTGTCCTGATTGGAACTTTTCTATGACCTCCCTATCCCTGTAGAACTGGTAGCCAACTAAACGTCTTTCCTTTATAAATTATCCAGTCTCAGGTATGTCCTTATAGCAGTGTGAGAATGAACTAGTATATTTGCCTTTGGTCTTTGGTCATTTTTGAAAAAGCTGTATTTAATAATTTTGTACAGTTTTATACTTTTTAGAGACGTGGTGGAAGAAATCACCCAACTACCTCAGGTAGTCATTCATGAAAGTAAAGTCTTAACCATATTTTAAGAATTTATGAATAGGTTATTTATCACAGTTTCATTTATCCTTATAGTAAATCAAATAAATTACGTCAAAAAATTAGACAACCACAGCAGTAACTTCTCATTTACAAACATTGGACTTCAGATTCAATACAGGGTTAGTAGAAACAGTCAAAAAATCTATAAGGTAGCCATGGTATTTTATTATTAGCTACAAAAAATTTAAGTACACAAAGAAAAAATATTTAATTTAGACCCAGACTACCTGTGCAAAAAAAGAACATTATGGGCATAGAATATCTATCTTCAAATGCAGAATTCATTCTATTTTTGAGAAAATTACCTTAAAGGCTGCTAAGCAGTGCAGACACAATAAGGCCATCACAACTGCCAGGAGGATGGTGGCTAAGTTCCGCATGTCCCATATGGTCTCTACCAGAGGAATACTGCCAACCTGCCAGTCATAGCATAGGGTCACAGGTGCAAGCAGAAGCCACACGTTGAAGGCCAAGAGGTAGGAATAGGTGAGGAATCTATAAAGAGAAAAACAATCACTGGAAAACTACTCAAGAATCATGACATTCTGCAAGCATTCAGTCACCATATTTTTATTAAATAGCATTTCTATCCAGTCAAAGTTATGTTGAAGGAGAAGACAAAGGAAGATGGAAAGCCAGTTACTCATTTATTTATTAAATTGATAGCTTTGGGATATATCTAACAGGTTCTAGCCACTGTGAAGTGATGACCTTTTAACAGTGAACAAATACAGATACAGTTTCTATGACAACTATTTTTAAATTATCATACAAATAAATATATTACAACCTGAAATAAATGCTATGAAGGAGAAGTCTGACAAAAGTCCATGACTAAAATGCCACTCTGTTTCAGATATGATTCCATTGACAAGAGACATTTGAACCATCCCTTCTTAATAGTGCCCAGAATCCTGCAGATTTGAAAATATTTCACCATTTTTATAATATACTGATCTATATTAAATTATTTCAAAAAATCAAAATATTTGTAGTATGGAGATAATATCACTTATTCACAAATGGAGGGGCCAGGTCTTAGGAGGAGGGAAACTGCAGGTGTCCTGGCTGACAAGGACATCCAAGTGGATGCAGGGACAATGGATAGGCACTAAGGTAAAGTGGAAGGTATTCTAGTTGTTCCCCTTACATTGAGGATATTGAAAATTGAAGTTATTTAAATTTATTCAGTCGGCACATTCACTAACCAGTGTTCTAAACCCTTGAGAACTGCACATAACGACTTTGTTCAAATATCTGCACCAGGAGACGACCACACTCTAGCATGGCCTCGGCATAAGGCTGTATCCCTAGGATGACCCCAGTCCCTCGTTAAAATGCCTACCTGAGAAATGGTGTCAGGAGAATTTATTCTTTGCTCTAATCAACACCTAACAACAGGCCCCCAATCTCCTTTTCTTACAGCATTTACAAAAATGTGCTTATGACTGTGAATACCTATATCTTACAACACAGAAGGATCTCCATCAAGGACTGGAGAGCCATTCCTATGAAATGTAATCATCGGGAAGGACAGGGCCTCTGTCTCCCAATCTCTGGAAGCACAGAATTTTAACTTTGATAAGTCTCAGGCAGCAGACACAGCCAGCCTAATCATATCTACAGGGACCAATGCTCTGTAAGTCTTCACTTCTCTGACACTCCTGAGCCCCCGACTCCACCTACTCCCTCACTCTCCCTTTGAAAGGCCCAATCACCTCTGCACAAATCAGAATGAAGCTCTGCTCCTTCCCCTGCTATCAGTAGTGATAGCGTAAAATCTGCATTCACTGCTTTAGTTTATATCTGACTGTGTTTGTCAACTTCTTTGGGATTAAACAAAAGAATTAGATAAATTCCTTGTCCTCAAGGAATGTATAGTCCAATAATGAAAATAGGACATACTGAATTAAAAAGGCAGAAGGAAACAGATGAATACTGTAAGAGTACACAGTGTGAAAAGAGGGTCTCCTTCATCTGTCAGGTTCTTTTAAAAGGAATCTTGGAATGGCAAAGATGTTAGATGAGATAATATCCAAGTTACTGTACTTTCCAGGATGGAGCATCAGTTCACCCCAAATTCCTGTCAACAAATAGCTACTGGTTTGGAACACCTTTTCAGATCTCTCCTCCCCTTCCCTCTTTTTCTTTGAAGGTCAATGGTGGAAAGGAAAGTCATCTACAGCCATCAGCGTGTAAGGCAGGGAAAGAGATTATTTACTGCTCAGGCTCTCAAACCCCAAAAAAGACATGGGTTGAAAGAGGCACGGATATTTCAATGATGTTCAGCTCTTTCCCCTCTGTTGTAATTTTTAACTAAAAGGTAATACACAAATAGGATAGTATATACTGAAAGTTTGATAAAGTCCAGGCTTTGTTATTTCACAAAAAAAAAAAAAAAAAAAAAAAAAAAAAAAAAAAAAAATGCTATTTATCTTTTAGGCTCAGGCCTGCAAAATCGTGGCCTGAGAATGCCATCTCCACAGAAGGTGATTGGATCATTTGGGGCTCCTTTTTTTCACAGAGCTTCCAGGCTGATATCATCTACATTTCAGTCCAGTAAAAATTCTTTATGACTTAGCTTTTCTGGTAAGTGGTGAACCATCAAACTTAGAAGAAAAATCAGGTAGCTTTGTCTCTCAGTCACACTCAGCTCTTAAAAGTTACTTTAAAACTATTTTCCTTTTCTTGAGGAAATGAAATATCTAGGCATGATCATCAATGGTAATGATCATCAATGACTGCTTAAATTAGTAAGCGAAAAGCTGATTATAATAGTTAGATCAGGCCAATTCAGGTATCTAGAAATAACTAATCAATTTTAACATCACTGAAAGGGAGATTAACAGCCTGACGTCCTTCTGATAGAAGTACAAACCATGTCTACGAAGTCAAATGAAAAAACAAAATCAAACCTGAACTACTCAAGTCCTAAATCTAATAATCGGTTCATATCAAACGCAGGAAACAATAGAACATGCCACATCACACCGCAGGGATGCAGTGTGCAAAATCCAGACTGTGGGAAACAAATGGCCCAGATTCTTAAACAAGTACATTGTAACTATGTGAAGAGAAGGAGGGAGCTGGCATCTGCAAATTAAAAGAAACTTAAGCGACATATCAATCAAAGTGCAGATTTTGTTTAGGTGCTAATTCAAGCAAACCACTATTAAAAATGTCCACTTAGGACACAATCAGAATAAACTGAAATGCTGACTGGATATAAAGAGAATTGGCTGGAGACAATCACTGTTAAAGCGTGATAATAGTATTTTGGCAATATTTTTTAAGAATATTTATCTTTTAGAAATATATACTAACATATACACATATGAAATAAGATGATGTCTAGGATTTGCTTTAAAATAACTAAGAAGGGAACATAAGTAGGTATGATATAGATGAAACAAGATGGCCAGGATTTATTATTATTGAAACTGGAAGATGGCATACATGTGGAGTTCTTTATGCCACTTTCTCTACTTTTTAACTAGGGAAAAAAGATAATAGAATTGCAATAGAAACACCTTATTTCCACCTACAGCTTGACTATGGAACACCCAGAAACACTATGTAGAATGTATTACTTAATTTTGCATTTACATTTTGTCCTTGCTCTGCAAGTTGACCTCAGTTCTTTATGTCTTCTGGATGTACAATACTATATTGACAAAAAACAAATATAATAAAAATTTTTTAGTTACAATCTCCACATAGTTATTTACATATTACCAAGAAAAAAAAAGTTAATTGTGCCTTTTTACACATTGTGACCCAAATAGGTTAAAAAAGTAAAGTAGGCCAGGTGGACTGGTAAGCTCATGCCTGTAATCTCAGTACGTTTGGAGGCCTAGGTGAGAGGATTGCTTGAGCCCTGGAGTTTGAGGTGAGCCTAGGCAACATAGTAAGACCTCATCTCTACAAAAATAATTTTTAAAAAACTTAGCTGGGTGTGGTGGCACACACCTGTAGCAGAGGCTGAGTTGAGAGGATGGATCACTTTAGCTAGGGAGGTCAAGGCTGGAGTGAGCCGTGATTGTGTCACAGCACCCCAGCCTGGGGCAACAGAGCAAGATCCTGTTTCAAAATGAAACAAAACAAAATGACAAAAAAGAAACACACACACACACAAAAACAAAACAACAACAACAAAGTAGCTATTTGGAATCACTCCAAAAGCTAATTACACTGGTGGTGGGGGTGGAGGGGATAGTTCAGCTAGCTGTAATCAACAGCTAAGGTATTTCTTTTTAATTCTTTCACTGTGAATTACATTGAAGCAAATCATCTTGTCTATTTCTGCTATAATTTCAGAAGAAAATAATCTGTTGAATATCTCTGTCCCGCTGTGTTATCTTTTTTAAAACAAGTACAAAGCAAAATGATTTATTTACCAATTTTCTACCACAAATTCTATGAACAGAAGGAAAGCCACTAGAATATCTTACCAACAAAATGGGATATACAGCACAGAATGCCAGCAATTCAGTTTAAACAATTTAGTCATGCATTTTCAATGATAAGCCAGAAAAGAGTAACGAGGTTTTGTAGCAGAAAAACATGAAAGGGAAAGGCAAGCTGAAGCTGAGGCTGGGGGTAAAATGGCATTCATTAAATGGCACCTAACAAAACTGTGTGGCTCTTCACATCTAAATCTTCATTTTTATTGAGAAAAAAATCAGAGCGTTTTAAGTGCAAGAATATACATAAATCCTGTTCTTCACCTCAGCAAAAACCTATCATCTGGCTAAGAAATAACATGAGCCTACCATTTTTCTTTGCCCTAGAAAGATGTTTATGATAGGTACATATGAGAAAATCATGTACTGCAAGCAGAAATATACAGTTCTTGTTTGTTTTATGTAAACAGTTATTGCTCATAGGATCTTTCTTTTACTTTCACCTAAAAAATCTTTTATCATTTTATAAATACAGGACATTGGGTCCACCATACATACTCATTTCCTCTTAGGAAGGGCATTTGCCAACTCTCAATATACCACCAATGAGGCACATATGTGCCAGGAAGTGCTGGATAGAGAAGGGCGGGGTCCTTGGCTAGGCCTTCACCCCATGCTTGTGCCCACAGACCTAAGTGAGAACAAGCACTCCTGTGTTTCTGCCCAAATGTTGCATTTTCCAAGACCACTCTGGCCTGTCATGCCCCCTATCCTGTGCCCATAAAAACCCGAGACCCTAGTGGGCACAGATACAAGTGTCTGGAGATCGAGAGGAACAGAGAAACAGAAGAGCACACTGACAGACACTGGCAGGACATTGATGTTGGAATGACAAAATTCAGCTGGGGTGAGCAATCGGCTGGACTCTAGGGGCTGGATCTCCATCCATCTCACTGAGGGCTACTTCCACCACTCAATAAAACCTTGCACCTATCCTCCAAGCCCATGTGTGATCTGATTTTTCTCGTGCACTAGGGCAAGAATCCAGGATACAGGAAGCCCTCTGTCCTTGCAATAAGGCAGAAGGTCTAATTGAGCTGATTAACACAAGACACCTGCAGATGCAAAGCTGAAAGAGCACATGGTAACACACGCCCACTGGGGCTTCAGCAGCTATTAACCTTCAACTGTAGACACTGCCATGGGGTTGGAGCCAAAAACGCTCCCCATGACCTGCCAGTCTGCATGATTTTGCTAAGAGTTTGAGCAGCAGGCATAGAAGAAGCAAGCCACTCCCCCTGATGCACACACCCTGCAAAAACTCCTACCATTTTACCACTAGATTTTGGTGATCTGTCCTGCTACCTCCCAGGCTGTTGTCTGTTTTCATCCTCACAACTCCTGAATTACCACTGATGTTTCAAAGGGTCTCCGCCTCACTGTGCCCCAGTCATGATAGGCATACACAGGCATTACCTGGTAATTACTGTCTATAGCATCTTCTTCCCCTGCCCATAAACTTCTCCAGGACTATCCAAAGAAAGCTACATCCTGCATTATCCTCCTCAATGCATACGAAAACTTCACTTGAATTCATTAAACATTGAGTAACTACTCTGTGTGTTTTTCTAGGTGCTAAAGGGTAGTATGATCTAGCCTCTGCCTTCACAAGAGCATTTTCACTATATTGCTGGTGAGAATACATGCACATTATGCAGCTGAGAACAGTGTAATATAAACATAAAACTTCAATGGAATTCTAAGAAATGATAGATTAATGAGAAATGGAAGATGAAGGGAAGACATCCTAGCATCTCCACAGAATTCAAGAAAAGTTATAAGTACAGGATTCAAAATGTATAATATAAAAATGATAAAATAACTACCAGAAGAAAGTCTAAAATAAAAGAATATCATATCAAGTGTTAGTGAGGATGTGTAGCAACTAGAACTTTGAAACACTACCGTTAATTGGTTAAACCACTTTGAGAACTGTAGGAAGTTTCATGAAAGCAAAATAAATTCATTTCATGAACTAGCAATTCCACTCCTAAGCAATTTCACCCAACAGCACTGCACACATATGTTTACCAAAAGACATTTAAAAGATTGTTTGTAGCAGGGCTACTCTTAATAGTCCCAAACTGGAGACAACCCAGATGTCCATCTACAGTAAAATGGATATATATATTATGGAATACCCATGTGGCAGAAAGCTATTTATCAATGAGAATGAATGCAACAACATGGCAGAACCTCATAATGGTAATGTGGAACTAGCACAGAAGACATGAAAGAAAAGGAAATCAAGAAAAACCATCTATAGACAAGGATATATGATTGGAAGTAGGACCTGATCTCCAGGAAACAAGGCTGGCACTAGAAAGCCACAGGCAAACCCCAGTGGAATAGATCATGTAAAAGGCAGCAAAGTAGAAGGTGTCAGATAAGTGCTGTGCCCCCCAGTGAGGCATACCAGGGCCAAGACCCATCAGTAGTCCTGAATGCTTGCTGCTTTAGCACCTGGGAATAGAGATAGTGAGACTATTTCCAAACACCCAACAAAAGAGTAAGAGACAGCCAAGCAACTCTCACCAGCTTCTCATTATATTGTGTTAAAGTTCTTCTGGCTTATAAGGACAAATGGTGCAATTAGTCAAGCTCAATTAAAGGTAGAAACTATTTTTAAAATTCCCAGAAGAGATACATGGAGAGATCATGGTGGATGGGAGACAGGAATAGATGGCAGCTCTGAACAGAGCAGTGAGCAGGGGCTCATATTGTGAATTTTAACTCCAGATTGATTGCAAGAACAAATCAGCAATCCCAAGAGGACCCACAGACCCTCTGAAGAAATAGGACTGCTCCTATAGGACCTGGGAGACCCCCCAAAACTGTGAGTGCCCCAACTGCAGAAGTGGTAAAGGGAGACCCTCTTCTCCCAAACATACCCCACCCCCCAAAAAATCACACTATTTCCCTAGCAATTGATTTAAACCAAGAAGAAATCCCTGATTTACCTGAAAGAGAATTCAGGAGGCTATTAAGCTAATCAGCGAGGGACTAGAAAAGGCAAAGCCCAATGCAAGGAAATCCAAAATATGATATAAGACGTGAAGGGAGAAATATTCAAGGAAATAGACAGTTTAAAGAAAAAACAATCAAAACTTCAGGAAATTTTGGACACAAATTTAGAAATGTGAAATGCTCTGGAAGGTTTCAGCAATAGAGCTGAACGAGTAGAAGAAATTCAGAGATCAAAGACAAGGTCTTCAAATTAACCCAATCCAACAAAGACAAAGAAAAAAGCATAAGAAAATATGAACAAAGCCTCCAAGAAGCTTAGGATTATGTTAAATGACCAAACCTAAGAATAACTGGTGTTCCTGAGGAAGAAGAGGATTCTAAAAGCTTGGAAAATGTATCTGGGGGAATAATTAAGGAAAACGTCCCTGGCCTTGCTAGAGACCTAGACATCCAAATACAAGAAGCACAAAGAACACCTGGGAAATTCATTGCAAAAAGATCTTTGCCTAGGCACATTGTCATCAGGCTATCCAAAGTTAAGGTGAAGGAAAGAATCTTAAGAGCTAAGAGACAGAAGCACCAGGTAACCTTTAAAGAAAAGCCTATCAGATCAATAGCAGAGTTCTCAGCAGAAACCCTACAAGTTAGAAGGGATTGGGGTCCTATCTTCAGCCTCTTCAAACAACAATTATCGGCAAAGAATATTGTATCCAGCAAAATTAAGCATCATATATAAAGGAAAAATACAGTCTTTTTCAGAAAAACAGATGCTGAGATAATTCGCAATTACCAAATCATCACTACAAGAACTGCTAAAAGGAGCTGTAAATCTTGAAACAAATCCTGGAAACATATCAAAACAGAACTCCTTTAAAGCATAAATTACACAGAACCCATAAAACAAAAATACAAGTTAAAAAGCAGAAACAGAAAACAAAAAAACCAAAGTACACAGGAACAAAGAGCGTTATGGATGCAATGGTATCTCATATTTCAATACTAACATTGAATGTAAATGGCTTAAATGCTCCACTTAAAAGATACAGAATTGCAGAATGGATAAAAACTCACCAACCATCTGTTGCCTTCAGGAGACTCACCTAACACATAAGGACTCACATAAACTGAAAGTAAAGGGGTAGAAAAGGCATTTCATGCAAATGGACACCAAAAGTGATCAGGGGTAGCAATTCCTATAGCAGACAAAACAAACTTTAAAGCAATGGATTGGTAAAAGAGACAAAAAGGGACATTAAATAATTGTAAAAGGCCTTTCCAATAGGAAAATATCACAATCCTAAACACATATGCACCTAACGCTGGAGCTCCCAAATTTATAAAACAATTACTAATAGATCTAAGAAATGAGATAGTCAGCAAAACAATAATAGTGGGGAATTCGATACTCCACTGACAGCACTAGACAGGTCATCAAGACAGAAATTCAACAGAGAAACAATGGATTTAAACTATACCTTGTAACAAATGGACTTAGATATATACAGAACATTTCCTCTGACAACTGTAGAATACACATTCTATTCAACAACACATGGAACTTTCTCCAAGATAGACCACATGATAGGCCATAAAATTAGCCTCAATAAATTTAAGACAATTGAAATTATATCAAGCACTCTCTTAGACTACAGTGGAATAAAACTGGAAATCAACTCCAAAAGGAACTCTCAAAAATCATGCAAATACGTGGAAATTAAATAATCTGTTCCTGAATGAACACTGGGTCAAAAACAAAATCAAGATGGAAATAAAATATTATCTGAACTGAATGACAATAATGACACAACCTAACAAAACCTCTGGGATACCTCAAAGATGGTGTAAGAAGAAAGTTCATAGCCTTAACTCCCTACACAAAAAGACTGAAAGAGCACAAACTGACATAGTAAGGTCATACTCCAAGGAACTAGAGAAACAAGAACAAACCAAACCCAAACCCAGCAGAAGGAAGGAAATAACCAAGATCCGAGCAGAACTAAATTAAATTGAAACAACAACAACAAAAAGTACATGCGATAAATGAAACAGAAAGCTGGTTCTTTGAAAAGATAAATATAATTGATAGACCATTGGCAACATTAACCAAGAAAAGATGAGAGAAAATCCAAACAACCTTACTAAGAAACGAAACAGGAGATATTACAACTGGCACAACTGAAATACAAAAGATCATTTAAGACTGCTATGAACACCTTTATGCACATAAACTAGAAAACCTAGAAGAAATGGGTAAATTCCCAGAAAAATACAACCCTCCTAGCTTAAATTAGAAAGAATGATGTACCCTAAACAAACCAATCACAAGCAGTGAAATGGAAATGGTAATTTAAAAACTGCCAACAAAAAAATGTCCAGAACATAGATTCACAGCAGAATTCTACCAGTCATTCAATAAAGAATCAGTACCAATCCTTTTGATGCTATTCCACAAGATAGAGAAAGAAGAACCCACCCAGTTCATTATATAAAACAAGAATCACCCTAATACCAAAACCAGGAAAGAATATAACCAAAAAAGAAAACTACAGACTGATACCTTTGATGAACATAGATGCTAAAATCCTTAACAAAATACTAGCTAAACGAATCCAACAATATATTGAAAAGATAATCCACCATGATCAAGTGGGTTTCATATCAGGGATGCAGGGATGGCTTAACATAAGCAAATCAATAAATCTAATATACCACATAAATAGAATTAAAAATGATCATTTCAATAGATACAGAAAAAGCATTCAACAAAATCCAGCATCGCTTTATGATTGAAACTCTCAGCAAAATCAGCATATAAGGGACATACCTCAAGGTAATAAAAGTCATTTTGGACTAACCCACAGCCAACACAATACTGAATGGGGAAAAGTTGAGCATTTCCTTTGAGAACTAGAGAAAGACAAGGATGCCCATGCTTGCCACTCCTCTTCAACATAGTACTGGAGGTCCTAGCTGAGCAATCAGAGAAGAGAAAGAAATAAAAAGCATCCAAATTGGTAAAGAGGAGTCAAACTGTCATTTTTCACTGACAATATGATCATTTACCTTGAGAACCCTATGGACTTCTCCAGAAAGCTCCCAGAACTGATAAAAGAATTCAGCAAAGTTTGCAGATACAAGATTAATGTACACAAATCAGTAGCTCTTCTATACACTAACAGTGACCAAGCAGATAATCAAATCAAGAACTCAACCCCTTTTACAACAGCTGCGAAAAAACAAAAAACTTATGAATGTACCTAACCAAGGTGTCAAAAGATCTCTACAAGGAAAACTACAAAACACTGTTGAAAGAAATAGTAGATGACTCACAGACAAATGGAAACACATCCCATGCTCATGGATGGGTAGAATCAATACTGTGAAAATGAACAGACTGCCAAAAGCAATCTACAAATTCAATGCAATCCCCATCATTCTTCACAGAATTCTTCACATAATTAGAAAAAAACAATTCTAAAATTCATATGCAACTAAAAAAGAGCCAACATAGCCAACGGAAGACTAAGCAAAAAGAACACATCTGGAAGCATTGCATCACCAGATTTCAAACTAACTATAAGGCCATAGTCACCAAAACAGTACAGTACTGGTACAAAAACAGGCAAACAGACCAATGAAACAGAATAGAGAACCCAGAAATAAATCCAAATATTTACAGACAACTGATTTTTGACAAAGCAAACCAAAACGTAAAGTGTGGAAAGGACACCCTTTTCAATAAATGGTGCTGGATAAATGGCTGGCCACAAGTAATCTATCTTGAGTTGATTTTTACATAAGGTGAGAGATGATAATTTAAAGACTTAAACCTAAGACCTGATACTATAAAAATTCTGGAGGATAACATTGGAAAAACGTAGACGTTGGCTTAGGCAAGGATTTAATGACCAAGAACCCAAAAGCAAATGCAATAAAAACAAAGATAAATAGCTGGGACCTAATTAAACAAGAGCTTTTACACAGCAAAAGGACAAGTCAGCAGACTAAACAGACAACCCGCAGAGTGAGAGAAAATCTTCACAATCTATACATCTGACAAAGAACTAAAATCCAGAATCTACAATGAACTCAAATCCATAAGAAAAAAAAAAAAACCAGTCCCATCAAAAAGTGGGCTAAGGACATGAATAGACAATTCTTAAAAGAAGGTATGCAAATGGCCAACAAACATATGAAAAAATGCTCAACATCACTAATGATCAGGAAAATGCAAATCAAAACCACAATGCAGTACCACTTCACTCCTGCTAGAATGGCCATAATCAAAAAATCAAGAAACAGTAAATGTTGATGTGGATGCAGTGAACGGGGAACACTTCTACACTGCTGGTGGGAATGTAAACTAGTACAGCCACTATGGAAAACAGTATGAAGATTCCTCAAAGAACTAAAAGTAGAACTACCATTTGATCCAGCAATCCCACTACTAGGTATCTACCCAGAAGAAAAGAAGTCATTATTCGAAAAAGGTACTTCCATACACGTTTATAGCAGCCCAATTCACAACTGCAAAATTGTGGAACCAAGGCCAGTGCCCATCAATCAATGAGTGAATAAAGAAACTGTGAGATATATATATATATATCATGGAATACTACATAGCCATAAACAGGAATGAATTAACAGCATTTGACCTGGATGAGATTGGGGACTATTATTCTAAGTGAAGTAACTCAGGAATGGAAAACCAAGCATCATAAGTTCTCACTGATATGTAAGAGCAAAGTCGTGAGGATGCAAAGACATAAAAATAACAATGAATTTTGGGGACTTGGGGGGAAGAGTGTGAGTGGGGCAAGGGAGAGAAGACTACAAATATGGTGCAGTTTATACTGCTCAGGTGATGGGTGCCCCAAAATCTCACAAATTACCGCTAAGGAACTTACTCATGTAACCAAATACCACCTGTATCCCATTAACTTATAGGAAAATTTTTAAATATCCCATTAAAATCCAAAGACAGAAAACTCAGAGTAGAGCTAAGATTCTTAGGGAACCAAAACTAAGCAGCTACAAGAAAGAAAGGCAGTACCCTTCCATGAAGGCTACAGGTCTTCTTCCTGGCTGCCCTGCTTCTCTTAGCATTTGCTCCACCTCCTCTCTCTGCTCAGGATCTTCTTGTGCTTATTCATAATGGAGGCTGAACGTGGTTATCAGTTCTGTCCCCAGCCTCTCTTTTTCTCTCATCTTCACACCAGTTGCCTCACCCTCAAGTTTCACATTTCTGACAGCAGCACCTGTCTCACCTCATCTTCTGGAATCAACTCTCACAGGTCAGTGGGCTTCAACTCCTCTGGATCCTTCAGGTCCCAGAGCAGATACCACCCCCTGTGACAACCCTTCCATATCACCCCTTCCCAGGCCAGGTGGGAATTTACACACACAGTGTGCCAAGCCCCAGTGTGTGTAGATTCTCATGTCACATGGGGGCTTGGCACACTGCCCTGTATCTGTCCATTAATGTGCCTGTCCACCCCACTAAAACAGAAGCTCCTCAGGAGCAGCGACTATGTCTGTGTATGATTATTTCCCTAGCACCCAGGTTTTAAAATAAATGGATTCTGTGGGTTTTAAGAAATCAGTCTGATAATAAAATAATGCCTTAGAATCTGGAAATACTTGAATTTATAGTTTTATTTTGGCCTGGGGCAATCATATACTTTTCTACAACCCAATAAAAGACATCTGCTAGGCTTGCCGTTGTCCAGGTATGTAGTTGAAATGCACAGGTGGAAGATTCTGCCTTCTTGTAGCCCCCTTCAGCACCCAGTGCTATATACGGGCACTCCCTTCACACAGAAACATCCTCCTAAAGCTATGCCAGCCTTATTTTTTTTTCTTATTTTGCATTAAACTTCAATGAATATAGTTAAAATGAGAATTCTTGTTACCATGGATAAACTATAAAGTGATCTGAAATGTCATTAAGTCTTTCTGGTTTTTTAAATGTGCCATTAATACAGTAATCTTATTAATAGAGAGTTCCTCAGAGTAGAGAAAATGGAGTTCAACATCTAAGAATGTTAGCAAATTCTGACTCATATGTCTGCATAAAGCAAATACAGTTTCTGTAAAATAAATACATGATTCATGTTTTTGGCCTAGGGTATATTTCTCTCTATTAAAGCATTCAACATGTTTATTTCAAACCAATACACTTTCTCTCATTGAGCGCAGGTTCAACGTTCATCGAGGAGGCATGAACTGACTGCTGACTATGCATCAGGCTTAGGTTTCCAGGTCTCTACACAAGAATCCTGTTGGTCTATTAATGAACCGCACACAATATTAAAAATAGCATGTACAACATTTCCTAGTTTATAAAGCATTATGAGGATTATTTGACAGCAAAATCTCTATGAAGTGGGGATTACGCTCATTCTTGCTGCAAAGAAAATTGCCTGAAAGAGGCTGTGCCTGTAATCCCAGCACTTTGGGAGGCCAAGGTGGGTGGATCATGAGGTCAAGAGATCGAGATCATCCTGGCCAACACAGTGAAACCGTCTCTACTAAAAAAATTCAAAAAAAATTTAGCCGGGCGTGGTGGCATGCACCTGTGGTCCCAGCGACTCGGGAGGCTGAGGCGGAAGAATTGCTTGAATGCAGGAGGTGGAGGTTGCAGTGAGCTGAGATTGAACCACTGCACTCCAGCCAGGTAACAGAGAAAGACTCCATCTCAAAAAAAAAAAAAATGGCTGTAATTTGTTTAATTCCCACTGCAAGCACACACATGACGGAGTTTTCTGGTTCCAAATACAATTGCCTATGGCATCAAATGGTCTTCCTTTAGCATTTCTTTATTAATGCGGAGAGATGAAAGGAAAGAAGTTGGGTGAAATACTGGCGTCTCATGGAGAAGCACCCGCCTGAGACCCTCAGTTGTTCCTCCTCCATCAGTGCAGCCCAAAAGAACTGGAGCTTTCATGTAGTCCTAGGAGGGCTGACATAAACTAAAAATCCATATATAATCTCCTCTAACGACACATCAAACTGATTGCACTGCTGAAAATGTTTGTTAGAGCATCAAGAAACAGAATCCTTAAATAAAAGCTCAGGCTTGGCATTTTTTTCAGTGTGAAAAGCAATGTTGGCCTTTATGTTTCAATGTTAGCAGAAAATAAAAGAAGTGTTCCTCTAACTTTCATCAGCTTCTCAGGGATTTAAGATTGCAATGGAAAAACAATATGTAGATTTAAAGGATGCGATGGTTTTCGTCAACAAATAAAATATCAGTAAGTGATCCAGATTTGCATTTTCCAGCAACCCATCCCTAGTCCTGAGGTAAAATTGCTACTGCCACAAGCTCACAAGCTCTCTCATGTGACTCCCGCTTCTCTCTCTTTTCTTGTGACAAATTAAATAAGTTATGACCACACGGTGTTGTTCTGGTTTGGAAAACTATGCTCATTGACCTTGATAATCTCTTTCATCCCCAAGGAGCTATTTTTCTATGAACATATTATAATACAAAGACATAACGGGGGCAGCATCCCCTGCAGAGGACACAATTTTTGCCCAGAGTTCTCAAAACGGGTGGCTCCCCAAGTCATGTAGGCTGCTGTTTGACACAAAGATTCTGTCACCTAATCTTGTGACCCTACTCAATCAGAATTTCTGTGAGATGAACAAGAGAATCTTTATATAAACATGTTTCCTTGATTGATTCCCATATTCACTCAGGCCTGGCAATCATTGCTCTAAAATACAGAACAGCTTCAGTTTCATTTCCAAATAACATGTTTTAAGGGCCCCTATAAACATGTTTCGAAGGCCTTGTTAGTTGCTGAATCAAGAACACAGCAGTTTATTTTGCACAGCTCTCTTTAAACACACAATGTATTCTTCCACAAAAAGAAACATTTTAATTCAATGTTAGGAGGTTACTATGAGATTGCCTCATGTTAGGGGCCATAAGAGATAGAACTATGAGGAAGACGCAGAGTCCTAGGCTGTAACAATCAAGATCTAAGCTTTGGGTCTCCTTGAAACCATCAACCGAAATGGAAAGATGAGAAAGAATCTTCTTTAGAATGTGGAAGATGTTGCATTCCAGCTTTATCTTGTTATTTCGTATCTTAATCTTTTCCTACAAAGTAATACAAGCCTTTGCCTGTATTTCTTAACAGCAGAAGCAGATCTATCACTCAAGCAAATCTATTCTGGTTGTTTATCCCGGACCAAATCTCATGAAAAATTATGATGCTGAGAGAGAGCCTTTATATCCTTTCACTGAAAACCCTATGTTATCTCATTTCTGGATTTAAAAGACAACCATCTCCAATGTGATAAAGGTAATAGTTCTTCCATCAAGTGTAGACTGCTTTATGTTCCATCCCTTACAAACTGGTAAAACAAAACCAGTTACTAGGCAGTAGGGCATGGCTGTGGTAGATGAAATGATATTTCTTTCTTTTTTTTTAATTGCATTTTAGGTTTTGGGGTACATGTGAAGAACATGCAAGATTGTTGCATAGGTACATGTGGCAGTGTGATTTGCTGCCTTCCTCCCCCTCACCTGTATCTGGCATTTCTCCCCCAAGATATCTCTCCCCCAACTCCCTACTCCCCACCGTCCCTCCCCTATTTCCCCCCAACAGACTCCAGTGTGTAGTGCTCCCCTCCCTGTGTCCATGTGTTCTCATACAAGAGCAGAAGATCAAACACCGCATGTTCTCACTCATAGGAAATGATATTTCTACCGCAGGCTCTAGCCCTGTCCAGAGGCCATACTTAACTTGGGCTTTTGTTTTTATCCTTAATCTCAGATTTACAAGAGTGGAGGTCAAAGGATCACATTTCTAAAGATACTTATAGAAGCAGAAGAGCAAATCTGGAAGCAAACGATACTTTTCTGACAGGACACATTACACGTAAAATCTATTCCAACACTTTTCAAATGCAAGTCCATAAAAAACATGGAAGAAGAAACCCTGGGCATCTGGACTTCAGAACTCATACTTTAACATGATTCCTTAGCGTTTTTGAGGTACATCCAGGTTTGACAACGCAGCTGAGATAAATTATTAAGGCCCCTCATGGCTCTACTCACAGCACAATTTTGGGTGGTAATTTATAAGAAGTATCATAAGCATCTATGGTCTTGAGTCTTGAAAAATATTTTCAATATTGTTTTCAGAAGAGAATCAAATTCTAAAGTGACATAATTCTAAGGTGGAGTGCAATAAAGTCTTCCCACCACTCAGAATCAGCTGAGCAAAACACAACACTGCAAATTAGAAGAGGCTAAAAAACCAGAGGCAGGCAGAGGCTGCAGATAGTGCTGCATCTGCTGCACAAGCCACTCATATCTTGCCAGCCACCCATCTTTCTAGCTCCTTCTGGCATGAAGTCAAGCCAGGAGCACAGTGCTGGTTCTAGGCCATCCAACAGAAAGAGAATGAAAGCACATATAATTTTCAATTTTCTATTAGCTACATTAAAAAGAATAAAATGAAACATGATGAACTAGTTTCAGAAGTATATTTTGTTTCAATGAATATACCAAAAATATTATCATTTCAATAATCAATGTAAAAATTATTAATGGGATATTTTACATTTTTTTCCTAAGTCTTTGAAATGCAGTGTGCCTTTACACTTCCAGCATATGTTCATTGGAACTAGCATTTGAAGTGCTAAGTAGCCACACGGGGCCAGCAGCAACCCTGGTGGACGGCACTGATCTAAACAATCATCTGTCTTCAGCCCCATTCATCCTCTACCTCTGCCCACATTAACTTGCCTTTGGCTTTATCTTTTTGGCTCTAGATTCCTACTATAAACCCACCTCTCTCCCCTTGGCTGTGGACCTCCTCCACTCTCAAAATTCCCAACTACCATCCAGACTTGTCATCGCTGTCCATCAGTTTTACATAGTGTGGTATCTAACTCTACTCACCCTCTTTTACGTCTTGTGAAAACTTCTGACTCTTGTTCCTATAGAAATCCCATGTGGGATAGGACAGATGGAAGGCTTTAGACCTATGAGGGCAAAATTGTCTTAGTTGTTAAAAAAAAAAGAGCAATTTAATAAAATCTAAATTTAGAACAACTACAAAGAAGATAATATTCTTTGTGATTAACACAAATACAGCCATTCAGATTTCATGGTATGAGAAACTAAAGGACAGAGGAGGTAAGTAAGAGAGCCAAGCTGACAAAACAGGACTGGGACAGATAGATCCAGGCAGAGAGAGTTTCCAAAGTCATCCTTAACTTAGGCCCTCACCCCCTTTCTAGAGGAGAAAATGGAAATTAATATCAGAACCACACTGTATTGTATTTTTATTTTGTCATATACATATTGTACAAGTTAACCAGATATTTCACAATATAAATTCCATCATTCTCAAAGAAACATTTTGCTGTTTTTATAAAGTTACAAGTAGACAGACCCTTGCAGATGGTTTTGAAGACAGAAAAATTGGACAAGGTCTGAGGAATGAGGTGGGATGGTGTGCAATTAATTTTATGGTCAACTTTCTGGTGTCTAGAGTGAAATATTAGGTATGTTACAACCTTCTCAGAAGCGTGGCTTAACAAAGCTTAATCTTTTCTAAGGGTGCTAACTGTAACCAAGGTCACCATTCATTTATTCAACAATGTTCTAAGGATTTGTTCAGTATCAGGCTCTGAGTCAAAGCCTAGTAAGACCATAAGATAATTTTAAGGGCCATCAGGCAGTTGTTATCCATAGGGCTATAAGCAAAACTATTCAGTACCTCAATCTGCATTTAGAGCATCTTCCTACCTAACTTTCTGTTTCTTTTTGGTTTTTTCTTTATTTTATTTTACTTTAAGTTCTGGGGTACATGTGCAGGTCATGCAGGGTTGTTGCATAGGTGCATACATAACCAGGTGTTTTGCTTCCTCTATTCCCCCTTCATCTATATCCAGCATTTCTCCCCATGTTATCCCTCCCCACCCCCTGCTGTCTCTCCCCTAGCTCCCATCCAACTGCCCCCATATGTGACGCCTTTTTCTTTACTTTTTTTTTTTTTTTGAGGAGTCTCAGTCTCTCACCCAAGCTTGATATCAGCTCACTGCAGCTTCTGCCTCCCATGGTTCAAGCAATTCTCTTGCCTCAGCCTCCTGATTAGCTGGGTTTACAGTCATGCACAATGGTGCCCAGCTAATTTTTGTATATCTAGTAGAGATGGGGTTTTACCATGTTGATCTCAAACTCCTGAACTCAAGTGATCCACCCATCTCAGCCTCCCAAGCTGCCGGGGTTACAGGTGTGAGCCACCATGCCCAGCCCTTTCCTAACTCTGATATTGATTTCTGTAAACCGTCACCTCTCTTCCTGAGGTGAGACGCCTGGGCCTCAGGTTATCCCAGCCATCTCCCCTAGACCTGTCCTTTTGAGGAGTTCTCATCTACAAAGCCACCAGCTTCCCTCTCTCAGCTGCAAAGTCAAAGCATCCATTCTTTCAGTGACCAGATCATGGCAAAATGTTAAGAAAAAACCTTCTTAGGAATTCACATGATGGTATAAATAACTAAGCCTATAGACTAGAAGGCGAAAGCAGTCAGTGTTAAGTTTTCTAGCAGGGGAAGCTTTCTGAAGAAGCAGCAGGGATCTGAGCATTCACAAACAGGTGGGACTTAGGCCTATTAATAAATGTTGTAGGGAAACAGAGCGGATGGAGATCCATGAGGGCCCAGGATTCCGAGGCATTCGGCTACGGTGGTTCATGAAACAGGCTTGAGGATCCTTATTGATATGTGAATAGAGGGGAGAAAAAGATATTTCTAAAAAGCTAGACCTGAAATTTCCCTCAGAGAGAAAACGATCTTCTTCAACATTGTCTTGTTGTTGTTTCAAAGGAAAACACTACTGTAGGCTGTATGAGACACAAAATTATGTATTCATCCCGTCTGTTTGATTTTCTTCTGAGGCACACAGGGGGCTACACTTTCCAGCCCCTTTGCATTTGGAGGGGGCACTTGACTACTTTTGGCCTCCAGGTCTGAGCAGAGGTGATGTGGGTCTCTTGTGGTTGAAACACTTATAAGCTGTGTGGTGGAGTGAAGACTTAATGATATTAAAGAATGGTTGGAGTTTTTTTTTTTTTTTTTTTTTTTAGCTACCATGAAAATACTGTGGTTATATATTTTAAAAGACAGCCATATCTTTTAGCTGTATTGTATGCCAAACTAATGATGACTGAACTGCCACTATAGTTGGGACTAGTTCCCAAACAGTTCATGGTAGGTCAGGGAAAACAAGAGAGAATGTTAGTGGGTGGGGGTATTGAGAGAATAAGATTAAGCATAGCTGATAATGGTGAAACTGGGTGATAGGGACAAACACAAAGTCCATTATATTATTCTCTCTGCTTTTGTAATATGTATTTCAGAGTTTCAATATAAGAAGTTAGGGCCCCACTAGCTTTCTCTCCCTCTGCTACACTGACTTAGTCGTTCCAGATGGCAGGACTATGAAATATAAGCAGCTCAGAACCCAGAGTCGCCAGCTGGAAGGCAACTTCCCTAGAAAGTGGCTGTACCCACAGCCATCCTCTTTTTCATGTTCGGTCATTTTAATTTCAGAGCTTGCTATTACCTTTGTATAGCCTCATCTCACCTAGGTGGGACAGAGGTGTGTGAGATTTTAGAGATAATTTAGTCTCAGGTGGCCTGTATAGTCTGGTGCTATATAAGAAAGTATTAGGAATTTGGACAAAGGAGGAACAGAAAATGTAGAATAAAAAAGGAAAGAGGTAGAGCTAAGCAAATAACTGAAGCAAGAGACTTGCCTATATATAGCCACTGAGAAGTCCCCAGGGGAAGAGATGCTGAAGGATTTTGTGCAAGATGATTAATGTACATTACCTGTGGCATGGTTCTGTGGTGTAACTCTGCTCTTTGTCTCAAGATTTCCATAAAGTCCCTTGTATTATGTCAATTAAAGTCAATTGCCTTATATGAGTGGTACTGTAGGGGATATTAATGTGAAAGGTCTATGCCCTCCTGTAACTTGGTTGGCACAAGAAAAGGTAATGAGAGTGGCCATGGGCAGTGTAACAGTGACCAGATGTAAAGTTTAGCAGGAAAAGGAAAATGGAATGGGAGATGTCATATGAGAATATAAGTTTCTAGGGAAGCATATAAATCCTGAGGAGGGCAACGAACACTCGAGCACGTGGGAAAGAACTTAAGCCAGTTGTCTTTAAATCTCAAAGAGGAAGACTCAAGATGATACTGGGGTTCCATAATTGCATACATTTTAAGCCTATCACTGCATTGTATGGGTCATTCTCATGACAGAGCAGAGTTCCTTCTCCATACCAGGGTGCATAAAAGCACATGCAGTTGAAAATATCTTAACAACAAAAAGCAAAACAAGGATAAATTGAGAGGTGGTAGTGCAAAGTGGCTTTCAGAAACAAAAAAAGTAAAGGTAGTGTAATGTCCATAGAAGCAGCAGGCCTATGAAGCAGAGTCAATCACACATTCATCCATCAAACAATAAACAATTATCATGGCTCTGTCCTGTGCCCAGCACTGTAAAACCTGCAAAGGACACAAAGAAAGATAAGATATGGTTTCTACCCTTGAGAAATTCACATTTAAATGGGAAGGAAAAATTGATGAACAGTCTATAACAACAAAGTGTAATGAGATAGAATACAAATACATCTTCAAGATTGAGTAAGAAAGTTCAGGCAAGATCTTCTAGAAACAACAATAGCCAAAGAATGGAGAAAAGAGCATCATAAAACTGGAAAGCTGCATGTGAAAAGGCTCTCAGGCAAAAGGAGACAATGGTGCATTTAGGGAGCTGGAGTAGTTCACTATGGCCAATGTCTAAGATTAGGGAGGAAGGGCAGAGGATTGCCGAGAGATGGGTGTGCAGAGAGTGGCAATGGCAAGATCCCTTACTTTTCATGGATCCTAATGGGCATAGGAAATCACTGACCTTCTAAATATTAAGCCAGCTAGAAATATCATTTGAAAATGACATGGAGGACCTGGGGAGAATAAACTATGAGAACAGAGACAAATTAGGAAGCTATTTCAGGAACATAGGCCAGAGACCATGAGTGCTTTCAGAAAGATGGTGGCAGTCGAGCTGGAGATGATTGCATGAATTCCGGCAATTAAGAAGAGCAGTCACAGGACAAGGGGACTGCTTGGATGAGAGGAATGAAATAAAGGAAGCAGTCATCACTAATTACAACTGACAGGTTATGTGTCAGGGAAAACTAAATGGACAATTGGGCCCTGGGGAACTTGCTTATCAAAAGAAAGTTGTGTGATCAAGATACAATGTCTCCTTTGTTCTTTAGTTTCTACTTATATTGTTCTTCTCAAGTGGAAAGTAGAAGAATTTAAAATTGTCTCATGCCACTAAATGGATCCATATAATCTGAATTAATTACAGGTTGGAAAAGTTACCGGTCACTTACAAAGAACTGACTGACAGCTAATACATCCAATTTCTGGATTTAAAAGGAAAGGTAAAAGATTAAGGGCATTGTTACTGGTGTATCCTGAATAATGTCTATCTCCAATTCCATCACTGGAATAATGATCCAACTCTGTAATGAATCTACCTTACATCTTGACATACCCAATGGTCAAGAATAAAAAGTCAAATTCTCAATGGCTTCCAAATTGCTGTTAACATCAACTGATTCAAGGTATACTTTTTTAAATATTAAAAACATAATCTTCCTACATATACACAGCAAAAACTAAAGGTTTCTATAACTCGTAAACATGGGAAACATACTTGACCAAGACAGTTCAGAAAAGAATTTGAGTTAGGCAAAGCCTTCTGAGATGTAGAACATATATATCTTAGAAACAACAAAATTAAATTGGATTTCATCAAAATTAAAAACTTTTGTGTTTCAACGGACATCATCAAGAAAGTGAAATAACACTGAAAGGTAGAAAATGTGTTTATGAATTATAAATCTGATAAGAGACTTGTATCTGGAATATATTAAGAAAAATATTAACAGCTCAGGATTGCAGCTTCCAATGAAAGTGCAGAGGGTGAGTGGACGCCAGATTTCCAGATGGATTTTTATTGCCCAACAGACCAGGAGATTCCCAGGCGGATGAGCCCCATGGGTGGCCAGTGTGGCTGTTTTGGCTGGAGCAGCTGCTTTGCCGGTGCCTCGGCGTGGTGGTTCTCCATACAAAATACACTGGTCCAGGTGCCCTTTTAGTTGGCAATTAGAGCCCTGGGAAGGCACAGTCGCCAATTCATCTGATTAAAAAGGGGACTGAAACAGGAAGCGAGGCCAGGAGATTCCTGGGCAAAAAAAGCGCCATGAATCTCAGCGCCACTGTTTCAGCTGGCACAGTGAGTCGCCACATGGGAAATCACACAGATCCTGGCGCCTTTTCAACAGATGACTGGAAAACCTGGGAGACAGTCAACTGTTCAACTAGAAAAAAAAAAAAAAAGGCTCTGAGGCAGGGAGCCAGGTGATCAAGCTCGGCTGGTCTCACCCCAAAAAAAAAAAAAAAAAAAAAAAAAAAAAAGAAATTGGAAACGCTCTGGGTTGAGAGTTTCACAGCAAGCACAGCTGAACCTGGGACGGTCCAGCTCTGTGAGGGAGGGGCGTCTGCCATTACCGAGGCCCTCTACCACTAGGGAGGTAGTCCGCCATTGCTGAAGCAGCCCGTCATTGCTGAAGCAGCCCGCCATTGCTGAGGCAACCCACCATTGCTGAGGCAACCCGCCATTGCCAAGGCAATCTGTCATTACAGAGAGAGTCTGTCATTACAGAGGTGGGCCACCACTGCCAAGGCAGTTCTAACTACACCCATATAAATAGGACTGCAGGGAAGTTCACACGGCAGCTGGGCAGAGCCCACAGCAGCTCAGCAAAGGCTCTGCAGGCAGACAGTGATTAGGCTGCCTGCTTGCTGCACAGGGCAGCCCTGAAAAAAAAAAAGTCAGCAGCACAATGGAAACTCATAAATAAAGCCCTAACTCTCTGGGACAGAGCACCTGAGAAAAAAAAGGGATTTATGAGTTCTGCTGTAGCAGACATAAATGTACCTGCCCAGCAGCTCTCAATGAACAACGGAGCTCACAGCTCAGCACTTGAACTCCTATAAAGGACAGACTGTCTCCTCAAGCAGCTCCCTGACCCCTGTATATCCAAAGAGTCACCTCATAAAGGAGAGATCAGACTGACATTTGGTGGGTATCCTTCTGGGACAAAGAAAGCAGAAGGAGAAACTGGTAGCAACCCTTACTGTTCTGCAGCTGCTGGAGGTGATCCCCAGGCAAGCAGGGCCTGGAGTGGACCTCAGCAGTCCTATAGCAGAGGGGCCAGACTGTTAGAAGGAAAACTAAGAAGCAGAAATCACTTCATCATCAACAAACTGGACATCCACTCAGAGACCCAATCTGAAAGTCAGCAAATACAAAGACGACATATGGATAAATCCACAAAGATGGGAAGAAACCAGCACAAAAAGGATGAAAACACGTGAAACCAGAACACCTCTCCTCCTACAAGGGATCACAACTCCTCACCAGCAAGGGAACAAGGCTGGATGGAGAACGAGTATGATGAAAAGACAGAATCAGGCTTCAGAAGGTGGGTAACAAGAAATTTCTGTGAGCTAAAAGAACATGTTCTAACCAAATGCAAAGAAAGTAAGAATCTTGAAAAAATATTTGACAAAATGTTAATGAGAATGGACAACTTAGAGATGAATATCAGTGAATTGATGGAGCTGAAAAACACAACATGAGAGCTTTGCAAAGCATGCACAAGTATCGAAATAGACCCAGGAGAAGAAAGGATATCAGAGGTCGAAGATCAACTCAATGAAGTAAAACGAGAGGCAAGATTAGAGAAAAAAGGATAAAAAGGAATGAACAAAGTCTCCAAGAAATATGGGACTATGTGAAAAGACCTAATGTATGTTTGATAGGTGTACCTGAATGTGACAAAGAGAATGAATCCATGCTGGAAAATATTCTTCAGTATATTCTCCAGGAAAACTTCCCCAACCTAGAAAGGCAGGCCAATATTCAAGTCCAGGAAATACAGAGAACCCCACAAAGATATTCCTGAAGAAGAGCAACCCCAAGGCACATAATCGTCAGATTAACTAGGGTTGAAATGAAGGAGAAAATGCTAAGGGCAGCCAGAGAGAAAGGTCAGGTTACCCACAAAGGGAAGCCCATCAGACTCACAGCAGATCTCTCAGCAGAAACCCTACAAGCCAGAAGAGAGTGGGGGCCAATATACAACGTCCTTAAAGAAGAGAACTTTCAACCCAGAATTTCATATCCAGCCAAACCAAGCTTCATAAGTGAAGGAAAAATAAAATCCTTTGCGAACAAGCAAGTACTCAGAGATTTCATCACCACCAGGCCTGCTTTACAAGAGCTCCTGAAAGAGGCTCTACACATAGAAAGGAACAACCAGTAACAGCCACTCCAAAAACATACCAAATGGTAAAGAGCATCAACACAATGAAGAATCTGCATCAACTAATGGGTAAAACAGCCAGCTGGCATCAAAATGGCAGTATCAAATTCACACATAACAATATTAACCCTAAATGTAAATGGACTAAATGCCCCAATCAAAAGACACAGACTGGCAAATTGGATAAAAAGACAAAACCCATCGGGGTGCTGTATCCAAGAAACCCATCTCACATGCAAGGATACACAAAGGCACAAAATAAAGGAATGAAGGAAGATTTACCAAGCAAATGGAGAGCAAAAAAAAGCAGGAGTTGCAATTCTCGTCTCTGATAAAATAGATGTTAAAGCAACAAAGATCAAAAGAGACAAAGAAGGACATTACATAATGGAAAAACGATCAATGCAACAAGAAGAGCTAACGATCCTAAATATATACGCACTCAATACAGGAGCACCCAGATACATAAGGCAAATTCTTAATGACTTACAAAGAAACTTAGACTCCCACACAATAATAGTGGGAGACTTTAACACCCCATTGTCAACATTAGATCAATCAGACAGAAAATTAACAAAGATATCCAGGACTTCAACTCAGACCTGGACCAAGCAAACCTAAAAGACATTTACAGAACTCTCCACCCCAAATCCACAGAATTTACATTCTTCCGAGCCCATATCACATCTACTCTAAAATTGACCACATAACTGGAAGTAAATCACTCCTCAGCAAATGCAAAGAATGGAAATCATAACAAACAGTCTCTCAGACCACAGTGCAATCAAGTTAGAACTCAGAATTCAAAAACTAACTCAGAACCGCACAGCTTCATGGAAACTGAACAACTTGCTCTAGAATGTTGGCTGGATAAACAATAAAATGAAGAGAGAAATAAAGATGTTCTTCGAACTCAACGAGAACGAAGACAAAACATATCAGAATCTCTGGGACACATTTAAAGCAGTCTCTAGAGGAAAATATAGAGCAATAAGTGCCCACATGAGAAGCAAGGAGAGATCTAAAACTGACACCCTATCGTCAAAATTGAAAGAGCTGGAGGAGTAAGATAAAAAAAAACTCAAAACTTGGCAGAATACAAGAAATAACTAAGATCAGAGCAGAACTGAAGGAGATAGAGACACAGAAAACCCTTCAAAAAATCAATAAATCCAGGAGCTAGTTTTTCAACAAGATCATTAAAATAGACCACTAGCCAGAGTAACAAAAAAGAAAAGAGAGAATAACCAAATAGATGCAATAAAAAACGATAAAGGGGATATCACCATAGATTCCACAGAAATTCAAACCATCATCAGAGATTATTACAAACAACTCTATGCACATAAACTAGTAAACCTGGAAGAAACAGATAAATTCCTGGACACTTGCCTCCTCCCAACCTAAACCAGGAAGAAGTCAAAACCCTGAATAGACCAACAACAAGGTCTGAAGTTGAGGTAGCAATTAAGAGCCTACCACCCAAAAAAAGCCCAGGTCCAGACGGGTTCACAGCCAAATTCTATCAGACATACAAAGAGGAGCTGGTGCCATTCCTTCTGAAACTATTCCAGAAAATCCAAAAAGAGGGAATCCTTCCCAAATCATTTTATGAGACCAACATCATCCTGATTCCAAAACCCGGCAGGGACTCAACAAGAAAAGAAAGCTTCAGGCCAATATCCATGATGAACATAGATGAAAAAATCTTCAATAAAATTGTGGCAAGCCGATTGCAACAGCACATCAAAAAGCTTATCCACCATGATCAAGTAGGTTTTTTCTCGGGGATGCAAGGCGGGTTCAACATATGCAGGTCTACAATCATAATTCACCACATAAACAGAACCAAAGACAAAAACCACATGATTATCTCAACTGATGCAGAGAAGGCCTTTGACAAAATTCAACAGCCCTTTATGCTAAAAACCCTCAATAAACTAGGTATTGACGGAACGTATCACAAAATAATAAAAGCTATTTACGACAAACCAACAGCCAATATCATACTGAATGGGCAAAAACGGGAAGCATTTCCTTTGAAATCTGGCACTAGACAAGGATGCCCTCTCTCACCACTCCTATTCAATGTAGTACTGGAAGTTCTAGCCAGAGCAATCAGGCAAGTAAAAGAAATAAAGGGTATTCAAATAGGAAAGGAGGAAGTCAAATTGTCTCTATTTGCAGACAACATGATTGTATATCTAGAAGACCCCATCCTCTCAGCCCAAAATCTCCTGAAACTGATAAGCAACTTCAGCAAAGTCTCAGGATACAAAATCAATGTGCAAAAATCACAAGCATTCCTATACACCAATAACAGACTTAAAGAGAGCCAAATCAAGAACAAACTTCCATTCACAGTTGCCACAAAGAGAATAAAATACCTAGGAATACAACTAACAAGGAATGTAAAGGACCTCTTCAAGGAGAACTACAAACGACTGCTCAACAAAATAAGAGAGGATACAAACAGATGGAGAAACATTCCATGTTCATGGTTAGGAAGAATCAATATCGTGAAAATGGCCATACTGCCCAAAGTAATTTACAGATTCAATGCTATCCCCATCAAGCTACCAATGACCTTCTTTGCAGAACTGGAAAAAACCACCTTAAACTTCATATGGAACCAAAAGAGAGCCCGCATAGCCAAGTCAATTCTAAGCAAAAAGAACAAAGCAGGGGGCATCACACTACCGGACTTCAAACTATACTACAAGGCTACAGTAATCAAAACAGCATGGTATTGGTACCAAAACAGAGATATAGACCAATGGAACAGAACAGAGGTCTCGGAGGCAACACAACATATCTACAACCATCTGATCTTTGACAAACCAGACAAAAACAAGCAATGGGGAAAGGATTCCCTCTTCAATAAATGGTGTTGGGAAAGCTGGCTAGCCATGTGCAGAAAGCAGAAACTGGACCCCTTCCTGACACCTTACACGAAAATTAACTCCAGATGGATTAAAGACTTAAACATAAGACCTAACACCATAAAAACCCTAGAAGAAAATCTAGGCAAAACCATTCAGGACGTAGGTGTAGGCAAGGACTTCATGACCAAAACAGCAAAAGCATTGACAACAAAAGCCAAAATAGACAAATGGGACCTAATCAAACTCCACAGCTTCTGCACAGCAAAAGAAACAATCATTAGAGTGAATCGGCAACCAACAGATTGGGAAAACATTTTTGCAGTTTACCCATCTGACAAAGGGCTGATATCCAAAATTTACAAAGAACTAAAACAGATTTACAAGAAAAAAACTAACAAGCCCATTCAAAAGTGGGCAAAGGATATGAACAGACACTTTACAAAAGAAGACATACGTGAGGCCAACAAACATATGAAAAAATGCTCATCATCACTGGTCATAAGAGAAATGCAAATCAAAACTACATTGAGATACCATCTCACGCCGGTAAGAATGGCGAACATTAAAAAATCTGGAGACAGCAGATGCTGGAGAGGATGTGGAGAAGTAGGAACACTTTTGCACTGTTGGTGGGAGTGTAAATTAGTTCAACCATTGTGGAAGACAGTGTGGCGATTCCTCAAGGACATAGAAATAGAAATTCCATTTGACCCAGCAATCCCATTACTGGGTATATATCCAAAGGATTACAAATCATTCTACTATAAGGACACATGTACACGAATGTTCATTGCAGCACTGTTTACAATAGCAAGTACCTGGAACCAACCCAAATACCCATCGACGATAGACTGGATAGGGAAAATGTGGCACATATACACCATGGAATATTGTGCAGCCATCAAAAACGATGAGTTTGGGTCCTTTGTGGGGACGTGGATGAACCTGGAAACCATCATTCTCAGCAAACTGACAGAGGAGCAGAAGATCAAACACCGCATGTTCTCACTCATAGGCGGGTGTTGAACGATGAGAGCACATGGACACAGGGAGGGGAGCACTACACACTGGGGTCAGTTGGGGGGAAATAGGGGAGGGACGGTGGGGGGTGGGGAGCTGGGGCGGGATAGCAGGGGGAGAAATGCCAGATGTAGGTGATGGGGAGGAAGGCAGCAAATCACACTGCCACGTACGTTCCTATGCAACAATTTTGCATGTTCTTCACATGTACCCCAAAACCTAAAATGCAATAAAATAAATAAATGGGGAAAAAAAAAAAAAACTACATTGAGATACCATCTCACACCAATTATAATGGCAATCATTAAAAAATCTGGAAACAACAGATGCTGGAGAGGATGTGGAGAAATAGGAACACTTTTATACTGTTGGTGGGAGTGTAAATTAGTTCAACCATTGTGGAAGACAGTGTGGCGATTCCTTAAGGACCTAGAAATAGAAATTCCATTTGACCCAGCAATCCCATTACTGGGTATATATCCAAAGGATTATAAATCGTTCTATTATAAGGACACATGCACATGAATGTTCATCGCAGCACAGTTTACAATAGCAAAGACCTGGAACCAACCCAAATGCCCATCGATGATAGACTGGACAGGGAAAATGTGGCACATATACACCATGGAATATTATGCAGCCATCAAAAATGATGAGTTCATGTCCTTTGTAGGACATGGATGAACCCGGAAACCATCATTCTCAGCAAACTGACACAAGAGCAGAAAATCAAACACCGCATGTTCTCACTCATAGGCGGGTGTTGAACAATGCTAGCCCATGGGCACAGGGAGGAGAGCATCACACACTGGGGTCTGTTAGGGGGAAATAGGGGAGGGACAGCGTGGGTGGGGAGTTGGGGAGGGATAGCATGGGGAGAAATGCCAGATATAGGTGAAGGGGAGGAAGGCAGCAAATCACATTGCCACTTGTGTACTGTGCAACAATCTTGCGTGTTCTTCACATGTACCCCAAAACCTAAAATGCAATTTAAAAAAAAAAAAAGGAAAATATTACAACTTGGAAATAAAAAGACAAACAATCCAATAAAAAGTGAACAAAGGATCTCAATAAACATTTTTCCAAAGAAGGCAGCAATGGAGTCAGTATATACATGAATAGATGCTCAACATTATTAGCCATCAGAAATGTATAAATAAATCAAAACCGCAATGTCATACCATTCCTTACCCATTGACATGGGTATAACAAAACACATTGTCAAAAAGACAAATCGTGAACATATAAAGAATCTGGAAACCTCACATACTGCTGGTAGGAAGGTAAAATGGTGCAGTTGCTTTGGTAAACATTCTGGCAGTTCCTCAAAAAGTGAAGCATAAAGTTAACATTTATAACCCATCAATTCCACTCCTAGGTATATACTCAAGAGAAATGAAAACATGTATCTACACAAAAACTTAAACATGAATGTTCATAGCACCATTATTCCTGATGGCCAAATAAACAACCTAAATGTTCATTTTTATAGAAAAAAAAATGAGATGTATGGTATAGCCATATAATGAAATGCTACTGGGGAATAAAAAGGAATTAAGTATTGACATATGCTACAACATGGATGAACCTTGATAACCTGTAAAATGAAAGAAGCTAGTCACAAAATATCACCTATTATATGATTCCATTTTTATATATATGTTCAGAATAGGTAAATGTACAGAGACAGAAAGTAGATCAGTGGCTGCTGTTCTATTACAAATGTATACACATAAACAAGTTGAACTTAAAAAATTGGGATTTTTGCATTCTTCATGAAATAATTACGGAGAATGAGATTGGCAAATCAGTAACAATTTTTTTTCCAATGTGCGGCAAGGCAATAAAACTAACATTTTATTTTATTTTTTCCACTAGAGGGGAAAGAAATCACAACTATCAGTTTTCTGTACATTAAATCCTAAGGTGACAAAGTTGTAAAATATAGTAAGCAGCAAATAATAAGCCTACAAATGTTTCATTCCTCTGTTTGTCACATAATGATCTACAGTACTGTGAATATCACACAATCATCTTTTGTTTTGTTTTCATGTCTTAGAAATTTTGCTTAACAAAGGTTTTTCATAAGCATACTATAATGATTTTGTACCTCAGTTTAATTAAGCAGAAAATGACAGGGTATTCTGTTTGAGTTAAACACATGGAAATAGATAATGTAAAGGAAAGAATCTCACAAGCAAAATCCTAAGAAATCATTTGAAACAAAGAAGGCTTGATCAAGCTACTCTTAAAAGTTATTAGGATTTTTTAAAATTACATGTAATTAATAACCATAATAGCTACTAAACGGAAAAAAAAGCTAAACTGAAAACTCTCACCTGATAATAACTTATTATACCTACTTTAAAAGAAGAAACAATAAATACTTGCAAGATAGAAGCAAAAATGCTACTGAAAGATGTGCAAAGTTCTTAAATTCAGTAAAAGAGGTGAAGCAACAGGGAGCCAGACTGCCATAACCATCTGACAAGCCCATAGTTACTCGCAAGAGACTGCAGAGCCAGCCAAATCACAGCTAAACTGCACAGCTGCTAAGAAGGAAAGAAAAACCAGTCGAACTAGGAAACAAACCAAGGCAGTCCACTTCAAGTTTCATCAGCCTATCAGACATCAAAGAACTATGCCAGCTGAGTAGAAACTTTACTTGGGAAAGGAATTAAAGACCATTTTCTAGATGCTCAAAAGAGTCAGTTCTAATGTGGCCATCTCAGAGGAATGAGAAAAGCCATTCATGACAAATGTCAGTGAAATTTATCTAGGTATCTACATATTTTGTATTTGTTGTTGTTGTTGTTGTTTGAGACAGCGTCTTGCTCTGTTGCCCAGGTTGGAATGCAGTGGCATGATCTCGGCTCACTGCAACCTCCACCTCCCTGGTACAAGCAATTCTCCTGCCTCAGCCTCCCAAGTAGTTGAGATTACAGGCACCCACCACCATGTCTGGCTAATCTTTATATTTTTATTGGAGACGGGTTTTCACCATCTTGGCCAAGCTGATATTTTATATTTGAAACAGAAGAACAGAAAGATGTTTTTCAAAAGAAAGGAAAGGAAGAATATAAAGATATGGGTATTAGAATATTCTATTCCATCACTTTTTATTAATTGAACTGCCTGAGTTATAGTCACTTGGGTGGACTGATTCACAGACAGAAAGTCCTGGACAAAATACGTAGCAGATCCCTTTGAAAAGCATGTATACACCTTGGAAGTGAAAGGCAGAATCTAGCAAACGGCTGGCTCAAGGTACTAATTTTGCCATGAGTTTCACACCAAAGAATTTTTTTTTCCTGCCAGCAGGGATAAAAACTTCCACTAACTAATGCCCCTAGTCCCTAAGATGTTACAGCTAGGAGAGCAGAGAGTCAGATATCAAAGGCAACTTTTCCTAACACCAAGGACCTTGGGGTACACACTTGTTTACTTATGACATGAGATAGGAATAAAATAATTGGTTGGTGAATTGACAGCAGTATGTTCTTGTTCTCCTCCCCGTCTCTTTTTAACTGTACATCTTGGCATTTGGAGACTGGTAAGCTCAAGGAACAGGCTATGTCTAACTCAAAGATAAGAATGAATGCTCAAATTCAGGAGATAAGAAGTCTTGGAATGAAACCAACCCAAAGCTAAAGGAAATGGAGCCATTATGCAAGACTATATTGCGAAGTTGGTTTTTCTCTTAAAGACAAAGGTAGTTATTTAAGGAGCTATAGAACACAAGACAATACCTTAGTGAGCTAGCACAGATAAAAATATCTGCACAAGGAGCTCTGGAGATTTTGAAGGCCAGGGAGAGAGATCTAAAAATGGTGAGCAGATTGTAACATTAACAGAAAGCTGGGTTAGAGAAGTCAAACTTAATTAAAGAACATATTAAACAAGAATTTTTAAACATAAGATATAAACAACAATTTCTAAAGGTTCTACACTGCTGAGAAGAAGTAAGCCAACACCAGAAGTTGGATATCACATTATTTCTGAGAGCATATTCAAGGTTCATTTAATACAAACACATGTTGGAAGTAATGAAAACAATCGTGACATAGTTTTATTACAAAAATGTGATAATCAAATTGTAAGATATCCTTTTTAAATGAAAAATAAATATAATAAAGAAAGAGAAGAAAATACTGGAAATAATAAAGAAAAGCATACAAGGCAAAGAAATTAGTAGAAATTTATTAATTCCAACATAGAAGTTAATTAATGATATAAAGCAAAGATCACTGCGAGGCAGAAAAACAAAATCTAGGCCAGGAGTGATGGTTCGTACTTGTAATCATAGCACTTTGGGAGACTGAGGCAAGTGGATCACCTGAAGTCAGAAGTTCGAGACCAGCCTGGCCAACATGGTGACAACCCCTCTCTGATAAAAATACAAAAATTAGCTGGGTTTGGTGGCATGTTCCTGTAGTCCCAGCTACTTGGGAGGCTGAGGCAGGAGAACTGCTTGAAGCAGGGAGAAGGAGTTTGCAGTCATCCGAGATCATGCCACTGCACTCAAGCCTGGGCAACAGAGCAAGACTCCGTCTCAAAAAAACAAACAACCAAAAAAATCCGAAATCTACCAATCTGTTGTCCCTAAGCGATATGGGTAAACTAAAATGTAAATGACCCATATATCAAGATTTAAGATTTATCATGTTTCTGCAAATACAAGAAAAAAGTGAAGGTTGCTACCATGAAAATGATATTAGATAACATTAAATGTATGTAAAACTATGAACATTTCAGAAGAGTGCCTCTTAATTTTTTATATTTTTAATTGTTTAAAGTCTACAGGTCTTTTATTTATTATCTTTTACATCTATTATGTCATGACTTCTCAGGAAATAGGTTACAGCAGGCCAGGGCCATTCCACTGATTCACAAAGTGTGCTTCTCTGGCTTCCTTCTTCTAACCATTTTCTTTCACGCATTTCAGGAAGCTATCTCAGTTCTAAGAGTGCTTAATACGCACATTAATTTTCCTGGCAAGAATCTTACCCTGAACTTGTTTGTTTATAACAATGCCAACAGCAGGCTGGGTAACATTATAGACTCTTCCAGTTTTGCCATGGAAACATTTGCAGGACCCTTCCTTTTCGAACAGGACCCATTTCCTTGATGTCTACAATATCACCTTTCTTATACATCTGCATGCATATGGCTAAAAGAACAACTCCATGTTTTCTAAAAGGCTTAGAGAACATATATCATATGCCTTTCTTCTTTCCCTTTGTGTTCCTCATTACAGCAAATTATTAGAAGATGGTGGTTCCAGCTGAAAGAAAGGCATCTTAATTCTTAAAATATTATAGCAATAATATATTCTAAAGGAAGATATTAAAACTGTCAAATATAATTATATCTGGAAGCCTCAGCTATGCATCACAGCAAATAGTTAAGGACTTAAAATCCTATTCAATGAATCAGAGCTGCTGATCAGCATCACTTCTTGACCCCAAACCCTCAGAACTCTTAAGGACAAATGGCATAATTAGGTGCATCTTAGCAAAAACTGTTGTTCATTTCTATTTGCCACTTCCAACCACCCCATTTACTTAATTTTACAAATGGTTATGATGTCCAGTCAACTTTTGTACACTTCTCTACACTTATTCTGTAACATTCGCCATATAGATCACTCAATAGATTGTTATTATTGGTAAGTGCCTGCTATAGCTTGGATATGGTTTACTTAACCCCACCAAATCTTATATTGAAATGTAATTTCTAATGTGGTAGCACTGAAGGCCTAGTGGAAGGTGTCTGGGTGAGGTGGGCAGAACCCTTATGAATAGGTTAGTGTCCTCCACTGGAGGTGAGTGAGTCCTTGCTCTATTAGTTCCCATGAGAGCCAGCTGTTAAAAAAGAACATGGCACCTCCCTGCTCTGTCTTGCTTCCTCTCTCTCTATGTGATCTCTGCACATAGTCAGCTCACCATCATCTTTCGCCATGAATGGAATCAGTCTGAGCCCTTACCAGATGTCTAATCTTAACTTTCCAGCCATTAGAATAGTGGGCCAAATAAATGCTTTTCTTTATAAATTACCTAGCCTCAGGTATTTCTTTATAGCAACAGAAAATAAACTAAGACATTGTCCAGTAAAATATGTGTTGAATAAACAAATAAACACCAAAGGAAACAATAGCAATAATACTGCCCAAATAGTTTCATCTATTGAAAAGAATTCCAAATGTATAGAGTTTCTTTCCTTCTCACGTGGAAGATAGATCACAATCAGTCTTTCCTTAATATGCAAAGTCAGCCTATAATTTAAGATTACTCAAAATTATCTAATAAATACCAAGTAAAATTTAAAAAAAAAAATTATACTAACCTTGTAAGAATGTAAGGCGAAAATGAAGCTGGATTATCCTGCTCTGAAAAGAGGGGCATAGATCCTCCCATTATCCACAGACGGAAGTACAAAATGACAAGCACCTTCAGAAAATAAGAAGATTCAGTGAGACTGCCACCAATAATCACCTTTTTTGCATGTCCATTCTGTTCCTCTATCCAGGAATGAAGTCAATCACCTCTTCCCTTAAATCTGAGTTAGTCTTGTGGGTGGCTTGTATTGACCAACAGAAGAAGGCATGTTATATCAGTTCTGGGCCTAATTTTTAAGAGGACCAGCAAATTTTAGTTCATTTTTTTAGAAACCAGCTGCCATGTTGCAAGGAAGTCTTGACTACACCTCTGGAATAAGAAGCCACAGGGAGAGGCTCTCTGGGATGAGATAACATGTAGAGGAGAATGGAGATGACCTGGCTTAGATGACAGCTGAATAAACTTGATGGAGTAACCTCAATCCCAAATCAGGATGATCAGGAGAACCGAAAAGCTGACTGCTGCCCAAACTAAAGCAGGTAGGACAAATACAGGGCTGTTATATTTAAGCTACTAAAGCTTGGGGTGGTTTGTGATGCATCAATAGACAACTGATACAGTCAGGTTTTCACTGCCTCCTCTTGAGAAAACTCAGTCTCAACATCTTGAAAGGGACTCATAGAATACTGCAATTTACATTGTCCATGCCATCAAATCCACATACACCTGGAATGCTTTCATATATACCTTTTGACGCTTTGTTACAATAAGGCATGCCAACTGTTTGATCCCAAGGTCATGATGTTAGAGTCTATTACCAATTCTATTAAATAATCTCAATTACATCTCCAAGCTGAGATAGAGTGAAAACATTCCTTATCACATATTTCAAAAGCATATATATATACTTACATAACTTAGGACCAAAATGGCCCTTTTTAAAAATGGTCTCATGGTAAGCAGAAAATTTCTGTTGCTGCTTGCTGTCAGATACCTAAAATGGGAAAGAAAAAGAAGTCTTAGATAAGTGTGTCTACCAGACACAATGTTCTCCCTTCAAGGTGAAGACACTGCAGCTCTAAAGAAGGCTTCAGAGAACAATGCTGAGAGCAGAGCCTCTGGAGCCAGAACACCTGGGTTTCCGTTCCCAGTTCTGCTGCTGCTAAGAGCCCCAGAGACCTCAGGCAGGTTTCTGAACCTCTTTGTACATCTATTTTACTCACTTATAAAAAAGAGATAATAATAGTATCTACCTCATAGGAAAGTTGGGAGGAATAAATGAGAATATCTAGAACAGGACTTAGCTCCGTTAACTATAAAAAATTACTATCCCATCAAATCCCAAATAACCCAGTCATTTTGAAAACGATACGGTTACACTGGTCATAGGGATAATCTTAAACAAAATAAGAGTTTATTTACCTACTTAATATAATTTGAAGGCTACAATGTCTTCCACTCACAAAATATCTCTAAAAATAGAAGATGCCAAGGTTGTGGGATGTTAAGTAATTTTTTTTTTTTTTTTTTGGAGACAGAGTTTCATTCTTGTCGCCCAGGCTGGAGTATAGTGGCGTGATCTTGGCTCACTGCAACCTCCACCTCCCAGGTTCAACCAATTCTCATGCCTCAGCCTCCCGAGTAGCTGGGAATATAGGCACCCACCACCACGCCCAGCTAATTTTTGTATTTTTAGTACAGATGGGGTTTCATCATGTTGGCCAGGCTGGTCTTGAACGCCTGACCTCAGGTGATCCACTTACCTCAGCCTCCCGAAGTGCTGAGATTACAGGGACAAGCCACTGTGCCCAGCCAGTTAAGTAATTTTTGTAAGGCAACAAAGTTATAAGTATCTGTGTTGGGATTAGAGCTCACCTAGACGCAGTGACTAATTTTCTCACCTGCCTGTGGTTCTTGGAACCAGACTAGGTTACAAGAAAGTCAGCTTCTAGAGGGGCAGGAACTGGTGTGGATCCTGCCCTGCTGTAGCTTACTCACTCATATGAAGCGGGAGCTCTGGATATTTACGTATAAGACATGTGGTTGGCTGGCTTTTTAAAAAGATGATGAAAGATAATCAAAAGAGGCTATTAACAAGCCCCAAATGAAAACATAAAATAAGTCATAAGTCATTTTCACCCACACGCAAAATTCTACACTGAAAATACAGAGTGGAGGGGAAAAATAAAAGTCAAACCAAATCACATCAACCAGCAAGCATTTCCCACCTGATCCTTATTTCCTTTACTCACTTTCATTGTTATTTTCTCTTTTTTTAATCCAATTTTTCCTCAAAGGGGTTTTCCCCAACAAACTTTGCATTAAAATCTGCTTGAGTTATCTTTACACAAAGGGAATGTTCTGTAAAGTGAGAAATCCTTTTGTAAAACCAGAGTGGGTTAGAATCTTACAAAGAAATGTCTATCCACGTTGAGGATTGCTTGCAAAACACACGTGGCTCCTCTCTTTCATAACGAATGGCACGGTGATGAGGTGAGAGCCTCACGTTTCCTTCTCACCTCCATTTTCCTCTGCCTGGTCCATAAAGAGCTGTGGAAGTGATATATGCTTAGATCTGGCCATTCAAGTATTTAATGAGTGGAGAAAATGAGGAGTCCAAAAAACACAAAAGAGTTGGCTTTTAGCAAGCTCTGGACTGGATCCATCCTCAAGCACTGCATTTAAATCCCTTTCATCTTCCTTAGCTGCCAACAGAGAGCTTGACAGGGAAGAAAGCCAGAGATACTGTCAGCTCTCACAACCCACGGGCATAGCTACTGTCCCAAAATGGGCTTTAAGGAGTCTACTCCTTCCTGAAACTGTACACAAGATTTTGTGTGTATTTTTCTGAGGGAAAGTCCTTGACTTTGATATTCAGTGTCCACTGGATCTGCGGTCCTAAAAGGCAAAGAAAGCCCTGCTCATTCTCTCAGCTCTGCCTCTAGTCTACTATTTTCAGGCCAACTCAACCATGACCAACCCTTGTTATTTCTGTTGTTCCTTTTCAGGATGTATCAATGACAGCAGAAAGGCAAAGAGAATGGTTGAGTGGAAATGAAAACGGTGCTGGGGAGGTTTTGGAGATGCCATACTTCGGAATAAAAAGGCACTGTCTGGGGTGATCTGCTTCTGGAAACTTCCTTTCTCAAGTTGCCTCTGTTGCTTGTTTATTTTAACATAGTGGAAAATTAGCAGTGGTTTTCCTTTCTATAGAACAACAAACCGCAAAGTTTAGGATATTTTTGCAATGTTAAACTTAGGTGATTTCTCCATATTTTGTTTCGCTGAAAGCTTGCTATGATGGCTATTTCACTGAGTCATATTTGTAAAGTGTCCCCTGGTTTAGAAATTCTTGGATAAATTCCATTTCCTCAAGAAGCTGAAGGCACCAAATAATCTAGTGCTAAAATGTAACATCGCAAAGTAATGAAAGCCTAAATTGGTAAAGGGAGCAGTGGATGAAAAAAAAGAGGATCTCTTCAAGATTTCTATTTCTAGTTGTTGACCAACAGTAAATGAGAAGTAAGTCAAAATAACCTGATCGTCTTTTTTGGTAAACACTAGGTCAGAGGCTGAGATCCCTAAGCTCAGACAGGGAGCACTCTAAGGGCTAAATTCTCTGCATCTTTTCTTCTTCCCCCACCCAAACCAAAAATGTACAGTGAAACTTTCCACACAGTCCAATACACATAATCTATAAAGTAGAAACAAATAACAACACTCAATAACAATACTACTAACAGCAACAATAAAAAACTAATATGTGCCAGACACTAATAAGTGTAGTAACTTGTTCACCACTTATAACAATTTCATGAGGAAGAACATTATAATTTCTTTTTTCTAAAGGAGGAGACCTCAAAACTAGAAATAATACTTAAATATGACAGCAGATTCTCTCAGCTATTCATTTCAACTATAAGATAAAGTACCTAAAATTGTCTTCAAAATACCATTTACTATGTAAATGCTATTACTAATTTTTTCCAATTCCAATCAAGTTCTCCATTCTTTTCCTTGCAAAGCCAGACAACACGTCAACAACAAAACCAGACAACATGTCAATAACAAAACCAGACCACTGGTGAAACCAACAGAATGAGAACTAAGGGTCCAGGGTTCTATTCCTTTGCTCCCATCTAACTTGTCACATGATTGAAAATAAATCTACATGAGCTTCACTTCCTTCCTTTACCAATGAATGTTGGAACAAATGGTCTCAGGGTCCATTTCAGGTCTAAAATATTGTGATCCTTGGATGTTCTCACCAACTGATGACAGCAAAAGTGACCAAGGAAAAACAAAGTAAACTACCCAATTAAAAAAAAAAAAAAAGGAATCTCAAAGGATTCATGAAAAGTCAAATATTAGTTGACCCTCCACTTTGAGTAGGTCTTTCAGAATTTGCAGTTGCATATGAAAAAACAGTTTAACATTAATTAAGGTTATTGGCATTGAGGTGATTGGCATTATAAAACTCTATTTTAAAAAACTTCTGATTTTTGCCAAGTAAAGCAAAAGATTAAGGTTAGCCATAGTAAATTCTTTAATCTATGCTCCCACATGCCAAAATTTTCTGACTACTTCCATCCATCATTCCAATGCATCATGTTCAAATAGAGTTCAAATTTACCTTCCATAGTCACTTGGTCCTCAACTCCTATTGAGAGATCTTACCAAAGATCACAACAACTAGCCAATCAAAATCATCCACCAACCCATAATCTTGACTGCTAAATAAATGCTTTTTATAAATCAATGACCTTTGTTAATACAGAATTATGCCAATTAATAATTGATACATATGACAAAGACTCTTTGTTTGACCAAAATCTAGTCAGGTTCCTGAACCTTCTCCCTGGCCCACCTGTGCACTTTCTTGTAAAATCCAGTTTTAGCAAAAATCCCACTAAATCAGTTTAGTCAGAACCCCCTGCCCACAATATTTGATTACTATCAATAGCTCATCAGGTTCTTCATCCTCCACCATCCGCCAGGTGATGTCTCATCACCCTGGCCTGTCTTCAGAAAGAATCCTATTAGGTCTATTTAGCCAGAATTCCTCCTTATTCATGGTGTTTTCTCTTAGTAATTTTCCATCCACTGACACCCCCCCAATGCACCACACCCTGCTCATTGCCTATAAATTCCCACTTGTCCATGCTATATTGAGTTGAGCCCAAACTCTCTCTACTACTGTAAATTTCTGTCACAGTGGTCCCCATATCAACTACAATAGACCCACCCTCACCTTAAATAAAGTTTGCCTTACAGTGCTTTAACAAGTGTCATTTGAATATTTTTAACACATATAGCAAGATAATCAATAAATGTTTACTGAGCCAAATCAAGTTATAAACATCTACCCTGTCTCCTGTCAACACCTATTTTCTGTGTTTTACTTACCCTTTCGTGGTAGATATGCCACAAAATAAAAGTGCTTACAGCTTGGAATGTGACAGTAAGTTGGAAGAGAAAAACCACCTGAATAGCACCATATTCCTTACCCTGAACACTGATCATTTAAATGGAGATATAAAATTAGTCTTTCCAGCTCTTCTTAGAGTCTATAAACACCTGATAATTTTTGCCTATATGTCAGTTCCAGGTAGCAAACATCTCAGATAAAATGAATTGTAAGTGATTAACATTATAGCAACAAATTATAACAGGTGATTTATGAAATTTCTTCTAGAACATAAATTTTAATTGACTTAACTTTCTTTGCTCTTTCAAGGCAAAAAGGAAATTAATAAAGAGTCACATGTTCTGACCAAAAAATTTTTTTTGAAATCAGAGCTTTTAGGCTGGGTGCAGTGGCTCATGCCTGTAATCTCAGCACTTTGGGAGGCTGAGGTGAGCAGATCACCTGAGGTTGGGAGTTCAAGTCCAGCCTGACCAACATGGAGAAATCCTATCTCTACTAAAAATACAAAATTAGCCAGGTGTGGTGGCACATGCCAGCTATTCGAGAGGCTGAGGCAGGAGAAGGGCTTGAACCCAAAGGCAGAGGCTGCAGTGAGTTGTTGAGATCGTGCCATTTTACTCCAGCCTGGGCAATGAGAGCAAAACTCTGTCTCCAAAAAAAAAAAAAAAAAAGAAAAAGAAATCAGACCTTTTTCAATAGAAATTCAGAATTACTGCTTCTCTTAGAAACACAAGAAAAAAGATTTCTCAGTTGATCAGAATATAGCAAAGACACAGCTCACATTAGAAAAAATGTATAAGCGTAACAAAAACAACAAAAGAATTTTAAGTATCTTTTGACACTTAACAATAAAGGAAACTTAAGTGTCTATGGGTTCCGTATTTTCCTTGAACCCACGAAGGGCCTCATCTAAACCTTAATAAGCAAAGGCATTCCATGGAGGAGCAGAACAACCTTTGAAGTCTCCTTTGATATTCAAATGAAGATTCTGATGGAAAGGAACTAACTATTATTCTAAGAAAACAATGATGCATATTTCAGTTCTATCTACTAGGACATTCAAATTGACCTTCAGTACTTCATTCTAAGACTACAATAAACTTCCCTTTTAGAAATGTTAAACTCTGAATTCAAGTTACTTACAAGGAAACATCTACTTCAATTATCATATATTAAAGGATGAAAATGGAGACAGAGAACGCACAGGGGAAATAATTTTAGTTCTCTTAACCATTGTGCAAATTAAAATTAGAGGTGGAAGAGATCAAAACAACTCACGAATTTTTATAGATAAGGGAAAAAATGAGGCCCAAAAATGTTACTTGGCCTGCAAAAAGGTCATGATCCTTCAGTGTCAAAGGTCAATGAGTTTAAGCTTCAGCAATTTATTCAGAACTAATTTTTATTCTCTCTATGATTAATTTAGTCAGAGGCACTAGTTTTTTATTCTTTCTACAATTAATAGCAAAAATTTCAGATATCAACCTTGTCTCTCATCAACAATCCCCAGGAATTTTGAATTCATTAGTGATGGTGGCCACTGAATGCATTTAATAGGCACCAATCACTGTGCTAAGCACCTTACTGTAAGGTATTTTAGGCTGACTGACTATGCCATGGACTGCATGGTAACCTCTTTAAACTGCATGTACACCTCCAGATGAGTTCCTGGAACTAGAAAGTCTGAAGTAACTGGAAAACCTCAAAAAAAGAATGACCAACCCCTGTGGTGCCTAATTAACTTTGACATTCTTCTATTGTTCCTTGTTGCTGCTGCCTCAACAGATAAGGCAACTGGACTTTGTAACTGACCTTGCTCAACTGATAGATCAACATCGTGACTCCAGACCCTATGACCCCCTCCCAGCTTGCAAAACTTCCCTGAACTGTAACTTCTGTAACTTTCCATTGTCTACCCCAAACCTATAAAACCAACTCCTATCCCACTGCCCTCCACTGACTCTCTTTTCGGAAGCAGCCCACTTGTACCGAGGTTAATAAACAGCCTTGTTGTTCATACAAAGTCTGTTTAGGGGATCTTTTCATTTAGAGCATGCATTTAACACTTATCATTTTTATTTCATGCTAGCCCTGTCCATACTTGTACGCACTCATGTAAGTATGTGTAAGTATGAGGAGGTACGTACTCAGAATCTTATGAAAGAGGCAAAGGTGAGACCCAAATCTAAATCCAAATCAAGCATTTGCTACTCTATACAGCATAGAATTAAAATAGAGCTGGTTTATTCAGCATGTTTTCAACACAGATCATTGTTAAATTGCATTTCTGCATGTTAACAACACAATGACTTCTGTCTTTGTTCATGGTGCTGTAATAAAATACCACAGACTAACTTACAATGAACAGAAATTTATTTCTTGTAGTCCTGAAGGCTGGGGAATGCAAGATCAAGGCACCAGCATCTGGTAGGTCTGGTGAAGGCCTTCTTGCTGCACCCTCACATGGCAGAAGAGTAGAAAAGCAGGAGAGATGAACTCTCTCCAAGGTCTCTTTTACAAGGGCATCGACAATACAGGAAGGCTCAGCCCTCATGACTTATGCACCTCCCAGAAGGTCTCACTCAATACTACCACAATTGGGGGTAAGTTTTAATGCGAATTTTGGAAAGGATTCCATATTCAAACCATACCAACTTTTAATTAATTAAAAGTGATAAAGATCATTTCAATATCTTCTTCAGTTCATAGAGTTCTACAGTGAAGGCTTTTCATGCAAATGAATGAAGTTAAGCAGTACACAATTTTTGAAAGTCCTTTTAATAAGCACCCATTTAAAGGTTAACTCATGTAGTGATTGCTACAGGTCGAAACACAAGTTCCAACCATGGACCATGGACTCAAAAATTCTAAGTGAGAAAAAATGGCAATAAGGAGGAAGAGCAGGGCTGGGAGGGTGTCACTGTGTGGTGAGTTGACCAACCATCCTGCCCCACAGAAATAAGCAACCAGCAGAAACAGGGAATGGAACAGATGAGGTTGCTCCAAGTGACAATGAAGCTGACACCTGAGGAAGATGAGAAGTGAACTGGGTACAAAGAGAAAGAATATGATATATAGACAGAGGCCTAAGATTGAGAGGGCAAGTTCAGAGGGAGAAAATAAAAGAAGTCCATATGGCTGGAACATCTAATACTAGTACAGTGGTAAATAGAGAGACTAAAGTGGTAGGTAGAGGCCATTTCACCCTGGGTCTTCATGGCCCATTTTATTCTGATGCCAATGGACAGTCAGTGGAGGGCTTAATACAGAGAGATAACCCCATCTGATTTCTAGTAGTACAGTGTAAGCATTGCATGACATTGGTAGAGTGCTGACTCTGAAGTCCATAACAAAGAACAAGAGGTCCAGCAGCCTCATGGCGAAATGGCAAACACCAAGAAGTAGACAACTATTTTGGAAATTTCTGAAATACCAGATTTAGAAACAGATAAGAGGTTCTGGCTCAAGTATACAGAGAAACCTAATCATAAGATAAGTGAGAAAATAACGTGTTAGGTTTACTTAGCAGTATGATTTAGGTGTTAAGTATGTTCCTACTGTACTTTAACCTTTGTTAGTTGGTTGTTAATTTGGTATATATAAAAACTTTCCACTAAGTAGAATATTTAATTTGTCAAATAAACTCCCTTTAGAAGAGGATACATAGTATGCATTTGTATGGCACTTATGTGTCAAAGAGCTTTTTGATTCATTCTAACATTTAATCCTTGAGAGATATTTATGAAGTGGACAGAACAGAGAGAACTGGAGCCACTGTACAGATTTAGACCTAGGGAGCAGTGGGACCAGCACCAGGATTGAGTTATCTGATGGCTAATCCAATGCCTTTTTGCTGCATCACTGGTCTACTCTCTGACCACACATTTACTGTGTGTTTTCCCTTATTTCCATCCATCCAAGCTTGTTGCAAACCAGAGACTAAATAATCCATGCAATAACATCACTGCTACTTGCAATACACATTTGTGTAAGTTCACAAGTAAACTTTTGCACTAAGAAAAAGATTAAAACAGTCAATAGGACTATCATATTTTCTGAAGCTTTTACTGGGATACATGGACTGACAAATTTGAGTACAACTAAGCTAGTAAAAAGAGTACTGGATACTGGGACTGTCTGGGTAAACTAACGAAATACACTTTCTGTTAATGAGGAGGAAAATAAAATCAAAAACAGAATTTAAATAGAATAAGTAATAGTTAACATTAGGACTAGGCCATTAAGAAAAATCACAGTAAGCAAAAATAAGTAACTCCTCCCAGCTTAGCCCAACTAACTGCAGCTCAAACTTATCTTACAGCCCACTCTCCAGGGTAGTCACAAAACCTGTGTTTAGAGAAAGTAGAGGCAAAATGGACCTAGTACAACCCCTTCCCTCCTTAGATAAGAGCATCTGAGCACATCTTTAGGTCTGCAGCCCACACATACTTCTGCAATTCCTGTTCTTCTGGTCTCCTCCTCAAACTTTCAGCCTCCTACCTCAGCTGTAAAGTTATACAGTCAAATGACCATGAAGCCCAAGATTGTAAAACTTGATTATCTGACTTTGTCCAAAACCTGTTTCCTGCCTTGATTTCCCACCTCAAATTGTAGGGCTGGCGGCCATTATGCGTAGTGAGGCCATCATCAGCTGGAGCCCCAATAAAGAGATTCTCTTGTGTCTCTTGGTCTGTCTGTTCTTCTCAGCTCGAATTTCCACATTAACAACAGCAGCAGCTACCATTTCATGAATACCTACTGTGCCCCCGGCATGGTTCTAATGTCTGTAATTGTTAGTACAATCCTGTCAGATGGGCACTATTCATATCTTAATGTTGCAAGTGGGGAAACTGAGGCATTAATGGTCAAATAACTTGTCCCAAGGTTCCACAGGTACTAAGAGAGGTTGTCATAAGTTCAGTCTGTGCCTTTAACCACAAAAGCTCTGCTACCTCGCACATCATTTCCAACAAAGTCTCTGTCTTTACTGTCCCAGGAAGATGCTTGAAATTTAAACACTATTATCACTGATGTTTGTACACATCAGTGACATACATTTAAAAGACAGGAATTGAGGTCAGCATGGTGGCTCATGCCTATAATCACGGCACTGTGGGAGGCTGAGACAAGCAGATTGCTTGAGCTTAGGTGATCCAGACCAGCCTGGGTAACACTGCAAAACCTCATCTCTATTAAAAATGCAGAAAAATTAGCCTGGCATGGTGGCACACACCTGTAGTTCCAGCTACTCAGGAAGCTGAGGTGGGAGGATTGCTTGAGCCCAGGAGGTGGAGGTTACAGTGAGCTAGCTGAGATCGTGCCACTGCATTCCAGCCTGGGCAACCACACAAGACACTGCCTCAAAAAGAAAGAAAGAAAAACAAAAAAGAAAAGGACACAGGGAGGGGAGCACTACACATTGGGCAAAAGAAAACAGTTGCTCCTAAAAAAAAAAAAAAAAGGAAAAAGAAAAAGAGAAAGAAAAGAAAAAAAAGGGGATAGGAATTCAGGATACCAGATGAATTTAAGAAATTAACAAAAAGTCTACTACAACTTTATCACTACAATAAAAATCAAACTATTCAAACAGAAATACTCAATTGGACAAGCAAAATATAGAACACTGAGTTGAAGGAATATAGAAAAAGCATAAATACATACATTTAATTTGTAAATTACAGAGAAAATTTACTGAGTGCATACTGTGGGATAGAAACTGTTCTAAACACGTTAATTCTTTAAGTGCATACAATAACAACTATAAAGCAGGTGTTATTGCTATTCTCATTTTATAGATTAGGAAACTGGGCATAAAAATGGAATTAACTTGCCCAGGATCACACAGCCAGCCATTAGCAGAACTGGGATTTGAATGTATCATTCTGGTCCTGAGTTCACACTCAACACCACACTGTAGGGCCTTTTTAGCTTGCTCCACTACCCAGGAGGGGTGCACATGATCAAGTGCTAAAGAAAGAAATCAACAAGGGCTGGAAAAGGAAGAGAAGCTGTGGGAAAGACCTAGGCCTGAAGAGACAGAGAAGATCAAAGTATCTTGGAATGTCCAGGCTCCCTCTTCGGCCCTGGGGAGAGGGCATGGGGTGGGGTTGAGGGAAGAGGTGCCCCAGGCAGCTGCACAGGAACTAGAGTGGGCACAGCCTATTCTTAAGCAATGTCAGCTCTCTGCACACACAGCAGAGGCAGCCCTCTTCTCCTATATTTGGGGGCACTACTGAAAGTGTCTCAAAGTCATGTGTCTAAAATTTGAATAAGAGAATGTTAAAGTAGAAGTTCCCATTCCTGGAAGCTTGAGCAGCAGTGTGACATCCCTACATGATTGATGGTGACTCCATCTCCCTTGGCTCAGCCATCCATGATTTCACCTAGACAGTTCACTGACCCCTCATCCTGGCCCAGTGCTGACCTGGTGCCATCCCTGTCTTTAGGGCTCATCAAGTTCCTGCAGCAGTGCACACAGAAGAAAATGCTTCCGTAGCCTCCTGCCATGTTTCCAACGCTGATTCGGTCCCACAGTTTCAAACCACAGGATCAGTACCCAGGACACTGATTGGGCCTACTGCTAGTGGAAGGGTTCACTTTGTATTACAGATCAGTGCCTCCTTCATCTCTTATATCCGTGTAGAATACAGGCCAGGTCAGCCAAGTCAAATCTCTCCCGCACCTCACTTTCTATCCCACCTTTACCCTGGAACATAGGCTGGGGTTTGTGCTCCAGATCAAGGCAGCTTCAATTTAGGGCGGAGAGAGGAGAAAGTCCCATTTAAATATCCACAAATTCACTTTCTCCAACCCAGCTTTCAATCTAGGGCCCTCCATAGCCCCCTTTCATCCATCCTCATTCACATGCTCTGAAACAACTCTCATAACAACAGACAATAAATCCAGAAGCTCTCAGATACACGTACACACTGAGTTCTCCCAGGGGCCAAGCAGGACATTTGGCATCCTGGGCTTTTCTGCAGACCACAGCTCCTCCTGAAATAGATCACCTTGCTGCACTGCTGTGAAAGGCCTGCAGTAAAGTAGGTGGCCTCATAAAACACAACACTCTTTATAAGGAGGTAAACAATGTAGAGGAAAAGAAGCCTTTTCTTGGTCCAAACAAATCCATCCAGAGAACAGCTGACTTTCCTCGCCCCCACCCCTGATGCCCTTTCAATTTAAGATAGGATAGTTGACTGTCAGAGCCACAAAGGCTAGAAAGTGGGGGACCCAGTCATTGCTGCACCATACTGGCAAACAGCTGGAAAATAAATTCACTTTCTTATAAAAATCTTACTTTGAGGGGATTGAAGTTTTATTTTACTTGGAACTCTATTTTTTTATATTGAGGGCAGATACATTATGCTTTTTTTAAAAAAGTGAAAATGTAAGGCTTCAACTCTAGTCAATTTGGTTTTATTTTCAAATTCCAGTATTCACTTTCTTTGAAAACTCCTGAGGAGAAAGCTATAACTAAGATTTCAAAGTAAAAATAGGAATCACAGCTGCTCTTAGCATAGAGCGTACATAGCATACAAACAACCATCGTTCAGACAACTGTCAGGATGTCAACATTTGCATAAAATGTCTGTTGATATTGTGGAAATCAGAAATCCATAATAATTAAGTCTACATGATTATTTTTAAAGGCATGTTTCTTTTGTTCATATCATTTTTCAAACACTCTTCAAATTTCCTTCTAGACCTAAGTGTTTCATTTTAAAATATAACATAAAAAACCTAAGTAGGAAAGTTGCCAGAGGAACTAGAAACTCCAGTCTCTGTCAAATTATTCATACATGTGTATTTACATATTTAATCACATTTATTTATATTTTACTTATCTTTTCCAAAGAAAAACATGAGAAGATAATTTTATAGCATTGCAGTTTGTTGAGTGTTCATTATCTCTGTATAGGATGCCTTGGCTACCAGAGGGACTTCTAAGGGTCCCTTCAGGCTATGCTCTCAAAGGACAGCACTCTTGACAACACAGAGGCAATGATGTGATGAAGCAATCAGCAGTTCTGGGGTCATACACAAACCTGGGTTTGAATTCCAGCTCATTCAGTTATAAGCTGAGAGACTAGGCAGGCCTTTTAGCCTCCCTGGGTCAAAATAATTTCCACCTTCCAAGGTTGTCAAAAATATTTCAGTGAGATGATATAAGCAAGTGGCTCAACACAATGCCCAGCACATAAAGGTGCTCCAAGTAGCATTATTAGAAAAGTAACCAGAAATCAGCTGAAAATACTAAAACCCTATGGCCTGTCCTTCAAGACCAGAAAAGACAATAAGAAACAAATGAGTAAAGGAATTCAGTTAGGATTAGTAGAGAAACGGATTTAATCACTCTCAAGTTCTGTTAGCTAGCTCCCTCTTTCCTGGAAGGAAAAAAAAAAAGAATGAAACATTTTCCTAGAAGACAAAGCTATAATTTGGCATTCAACAGTCTTCCTGCTGATAGGACTCCTTTAGTTCAGTTTGGATGCTACAGTCAGGCACTGCAATGGGTTGTAGAGGTTGGAGGGGGTAGCCTGTGAGGGCGCAAATCCAGCCCATGCTCTGTTCAACGACCTGCGGTGCCCAGGCACTGGCTGCACCTGCCCTAAAGAAAGGGGGCCTTTTCCTAATTCACTCAAAAGAGCAAGAATGCCCTCACCTCAAACATCACACACCCACCATGCCTCATGCCCACCGTGATTTCTATTTTGAATAAAGATTCCCTATGGGCCAGCAGCAGTCCTGATCTACTGCTATGATTACCACTTATCACCCACTAGACAGCTTCATTGTCCTAATGACTTTCACAGAGGCTTGTTTAATCTAATGTTTCCATTTTCTTTGCAGCCAATTTCATTTTCTCAATGACATATTACGGCAGTGTTGTTATATTTCCAGTCACCTGACCATGTGCAAAGTAACATAATGTTCAAATGAAGAATAGCAGTGGTTTCTGTCTTAATTCAGGTACGATTCCCTGGCAGATTCAGCATGACACTCTGTACAGTAGTCATTTAAGTCATCAAACTGTGTTTAAAAAATCCTAACTATACAAGTATTAACACTACATTTACTAACCCCACAACTACCAGGGCCCAATTTGAGACTGTTATTTTAACAAACACAATTTTGCTGTTTTAAACTTAACTCAAGTCCAACTGAAAATCCTCTGAAAGTTTTCCAGTCTAAAGTTTCCAGATCCTAGAGATTTTCATACATGAAGCTGGATTGTCATCAAGGGTGACCAACCCATCCAGTTTGCCTGGCACTAAGGAGCTTCCTGGGACATAAGACCCCTTCAGTACTAAAATTGGGACAGTCCTGGAGAAACCTGGTCACCCTGTGTGCCATCCTCTGGTAAGTTGGTACAGTACAGTAGAATAAACTGCTAAGGAGTAGTTCTGCAAAAATCAAAGAAAAAAGTGGTTTCTCCTTATCCTGGACACATACGCACATACACATACACCCTCCATGACTTTCTGTTCGTTGTGAATAAGTGTTTAATAAAAAACGAGTGTTTCTCTGGTGAAGATATTTACTAATTGGTTCAACTTGTTAAATCTGAAAACCTGAGAACTAGAATTTTCTCTCCCATGCTTTCCAGTTGTCAGACAAATCTTTTCATCTAAATTGGATGAGCCAATATAAGGTATTTTTAATAGCATTGTTCTATAAAGTAACAAAATGGAAAGGAGGGAAGGAAGAGACAAGGGTTTAATAACTATTAAGACTATATAGAGTCCCCCTCTGTGTGCAATCAATGGAATTATAATGACTTTCTTTAGTGGACGATAAACCTGCCTGGTTGTAACAGAAGCTGATATTTCAAAAACGAAATTGAGGCAGGCGCAGTGACTCACACCTGCAATCCCAGCACTTTGGGAGGCTGAGGCGGGCGGACCACTAGGTCAAGAGATCAAGACCATCCTGGCCAACATGGTGAAATCCTGTCTCTACTAAAAAATACAAAAATTAGCTGGGCATGGTGGCGTGCGGCTGTAGTCCAGCTAATTGGGAGGCTGAGGCAGGAGAATTGCTTGAACCTGGGAGGTGGAGGTTGCAGTGAGCTGAGATCCTGCCACTGCACTTCAGCCTGGCGCCTGGCAACAGTGCCAAACTCTGTCTCAAAAAAAAAAAAAAAGAAACTGAATCAAGCTTACACCATTAATTAAAAAGAATTTGTTTGTGTTCATTTTATAGCACACCATATCCATAAAGGATGGACGCGATAGTACCTAAATGATCAATCTTAGCTGCAAATAACCTAAACGTTCAACAAAACTAAAATTCTAAAACCTCATACTTGTAATTTTTATACATTTATCTGTTTATGCACTGCTATGTGTGTCAGATATTGATTTTAATTTTTAAATATTGGTTAGGACTTAATTTAAAAGTTTGTGAGTTTTCCTATTTTACATAACTTTCTTTTATTGTCTTTTCCTTGTATATGCAAGCTTTATCGACCATAAGATTATCTAAAATGATTCCCACTCTCTTTAAACATGAAGGCTTCAATTTTCTGGGTCCTATCACTATTACTGGCACTCAGTGATCTCTTACTCAGGCAAAAGAACCAAAGCGTGAAAGTTAAGTGAATATTTCAGACTGACAAATGCAATAGATGTTAATTGGGAGAAAATCAAACTCCAGAGCATATACTTTGATACATCCTTTGCTCAAGTAGGAAACCTGATTCCTGCATTCCTGCCATAGTCAGTCAGAGATCGATTTCCAGGGATCTCATCCACCCTCCACCTTCAAACAAGAGAAAGGTCACCTCCAGGGGTGATGACCGTGCACAATCTCTCTTCAAGACATGAGGACACGGCAACTGGTGCTAATTCCATTAGGCAGGCAATTAAAAATCATGCTTGATCACCAATTTTCAAACTAGCACTCTAGGAGAAACTGATAGAAGATGACGCCCTCGGGCAGCCCAATGAAGCATTTCATGGGCATATTGGAATGAACCCTGAAGCCAGGCCACATCAGTGTGGACAGCTGGGGAGTCATTAACTCTTGACAGAGTTGGCTGGCATGCCACAGTGTGTAAAGAAGAAAAACATCGTGTCCTCCTATAATATGATTTGAGGGCCAAAATAATACAGTTCACATCAGGCCCTTTAGAGGAGATGCAGACAAGGTCCAAGTCTGGTCCTTCTGTGGAAATGAAAGTACTGACAGGCAAACAGATATCCCTCTGCCTAAAAGCATTGATCATTTTAAGCCATTAGGATTTTCAGTTCCACCTTCAAGGAAACAGCATAAATAAATGAACTGGTCTCTAATTTTGCTGTTTCTCTTTTTTGTCTAGTCAATGTAAAGGATCAAGGTTATTACAAATAAAAGTAAAATCAAATTTGCAGCATGAATAACCCTTTATCTGTATGTCTGTTTAGTATCTTGTGATTTTTTTTGTTGTTTATTTGTTTTCATTCTTACCACATCTTAACAGGTCCAATGCGCCTACTCACTAATAGGTACATCCTGCATTTATTCTCATACATAAAATATGTGCCATAAAATATGCATAGAACCACAAGAAACCCAAACAAGATATATGAATTAATCCTATTGTATGAGCCATTCTCAGACAACTAAATGATTTAATTTCTTCATTTACAAAAGACAACTATTCCATCATTACACTACAGTAGCCACCCCCCTTATCTGCAGTCAATCGTGGTCCAAAAATAGGAAATGGAAAATTCCAGAAAGAAACAATTCATGAGTTTTACATTGCATACCTTTTAAATTGCTCTGAGTCCAATAATGAAATCTCACATCATCCCACTTGGTCCCACCTGAGAAGTGAATCCTCCCTTTGTCCAGCATATTCACTCTGTTCACCAATTAGTGACTTAGCAGCCAGCTCAGTTATCAGATTGATTGTTGCGGCATCACAGTGCTTATACTCAAGGAACCCTTATTTTACTTAATAATGCCCCCAAAGTGCAAGAGCAGCGATGCTGCCATATTGCTATGACTGCTCTATTTTATTATGTTATTGTTGTTAATCTCTTACTGTCCCTAATTTATAAATTAAACTTTACCACAGGTATGTACACATAGGAAAAAGCATAGTAATAGTATGTCTAGGATTTGATATTATCCATGGTTTCTGGCATTCATGGGGGTTCCAATTTTAGTATATGTACTGCCGAAGCGAGCACAAATCATGGGGGTTCTTGGAACATATCCCCCACAGATATAGGGAATTACTTTATTTTAGAAATTTAATAAACTAATATTTCTGCAATGTTCCGAAACTCATGTCCTAAACAACTTCATCTATTGGTGATATATACAAGAATCAGAAATGAATAAAAGTTGCTTTTGAGCAATCAAAATGAATGTTTCAAGCTCACAATTATCTGACTTTCATTCCTAAAACAAAAGCATAGAGAAGTGCTGCTATACTGTGGCAGAGACTGGCCTGCAGTTCTCCAGATATTGCTTCTTTTTCCTGAGCACACAATTCTCTGCTTTGCTTACAGTTAGAGATGGCCATGTGACTGAGTTCTAGCCAAGGGAAGGTGAGTGGACGTGACAGGCAACAATTCCAGGTCTGGCCCATAAAATCTTCCCATAACATTTGAACACCCAAGCATTCTCTTCCTACTTGATGAAGACAAGTATAGTGACCTACATCCATTGTTTGAAGATGCAGAGCCACAAGACGAAGGGACAGTGGGTTTCCGAATCATAGTGTGGAGGTGAGCTGCCACTAATCCAGGACATTTGTTTCAGACTTTATGTGAACAAGAAATAAGCTTCTATTGAATGTGAGCCACTGTTCATGGTTATGGTTACTTTAACTAATAGAGATGCCAATGGTAATGAGAAGCAGCATCTAAAAGCAAAGAGAAATCTATAAATTCATCCTTTCGAAACAAATGTGAGATGCTCTAAAAAACTTAGGTAAGCAACATTACTGTCTCATTATTTATAAATACTACATTTAAAATAATGTAACAGAACACAATGCTAACATGGCTACCATGAAATAGAAAAAAAATCATGGACTTCTCATAGGAGTAAAAATTTGTATAACTGTTAATTTTTTTCTGAATAATGATTTGGCAACATACATCAAAACCCAAACATTTCTTCAACCATTAGCAATCACACTCAAATCCAAAATACACAGAAAGAGTTATGTCCATAATATTTATTAGTAAAAAACCAGATGCAATCTAAATATCTAATATAGGTGAATAGCTAAATAAATTTTCATACAACCATGCAGTGGAATATCATTCAATGATTTAAAAATTATCTTTAGAAGAATAATGACAGGCAGGAACATTCAATATATATTACTAAAAAAAATAAAAGAATATATGACAAAGCAATACATTCTATTTATCCAGTTGTTAAAATGTATATATGTACAACAACAGATTAGTGAGCTATGCACCGAAACAATAATAGAAGTTTCCCCTGGGCATTGATATTATTCATCTCTTTTAATCTTTATTTTATAATTTTCCATAGTTCTGAATTTTTAGCAGGTAACATGAAATACCTCTATAGTCAGAACAAAAGTCAGTAAATACTATTATTTGTGAAAGTTTCTTAAAAATTAAAAATAAAGAAAGACAGAGTTCTTATATCTCTAAAATCAGATATAAGAACTAAAGATCAAAGAACAGACAAAAATAAGTGAGGCCAGCTCAGAAACCTTTATGGAATGGACTATTCTAATAGTATTCCTCCATAACCAACATTCACAGTGATGACTAAAAACATACTGCTATGGAATGATTGCAGATAAAAGAAAAATGTGTACAACATACTATCATTTGTCCAAGACAGTGGGAGGCTACATAAATTAAATTAAAGCTAAACCAAACTGAAGAGAAGAATAACAGTAGGAAAAAAAAAAAAGGAAAAGAAGGAGAAAAAGAAGAAAGGGTGACCTATAAGTAGAGGGATGAAACCGGATAGAGAGGACTGGATAGACCTCTCTGGTATACCTTGTTTTGTAGATTTAGAAGCAGTGTTTACATGACTATAAAATAAAAGAAAAAAGCAATATGAAACAAATGGTCCATAATCATAAACTGTATAAAGCAGGTTTAAATCTCAGTAATGTGCATATATACCTAATACCATATACCTGAAAAACAAAAAGAATTATTAAAAACCCCACACACTATTTTTAATAATCATTTTGTTTCTGCTAATGATGGTGTTGTTATTTTGAGACTTCTGGGAGTGATGTGGAATAAAGCAAATAAGTAATTATGCCAGTGTCATTAGGAACCAGAATCTTCAGTGGTGGCAAGGGAGATAGAAATGTACCATCAATAAGATTAGGCCAAACCCCTATAGTTCTGAATTTGAATAGAAAACATCAGACTGAGCTCATTATCTATTTTCAAATTTTAAAAGGTAATTAATTTTGACAGAACTCCCCACTGAAGAAGCCTAGAAACAGTAAGCTATCCCGTAGGAATGAGCACCACAATGCCCCGATTTGGGACTTAAAATTATTTACAAAGAAAAAGAAACAAAAGCTCTTGAACAAATGGCTGTTTCCAGGTGGGAGATAGGAAATAAATAAGATGAGGCCAGGCATGGTGGCTCACTCCTGTAATCCCAGCACTTGGGGGTACTGAGGTGGTGGATCACTTGAGGCCAGGAGTTCAAGACCACCCTGGCCAACATGGTGAAATCCCATCTCTACCAAAAAATATAAAAATTAGCCAGGCGTGGTGGCATGTGCCTGTAATCCCAGCTGCTTGGGAAGCTGAGACAGGACGATCACTTGAACCCAGGTGGTGGAGGTTGCAATGAGCCCATACTGCACCACTGCACACTAGCCTGGGTGACAGAGTGAGACCCTGTCTCAAAAAAAAAAAGTAAAGAAAAAGATGAACATGAAATATCCGGAACATAAAGGATGGCAACAGAAGTCATATAAAATAACTTAGAGGTAGTTCCTACAGACCATGGTGGGATATTTGAACAGTAATAAGAATAAAAACAGGTAAAGAAAATGAAAGAATCAAGCATTTTTGTGTTGCCTTTATAAACTGTATCTTCCTCCCGGAATAATCAAATATTTCATGAAGGAATGTCTCTCTTGATAGATATTCTGGTTAGTAAGTTAGGAGAGAATGCTAGAATTAGAATTTCAATTTTTCAAACATTATTTCAACCATTACTGAAATAATGGACCTAGGTATATGACAACGTACTTCACAAAAAGAAAAACAACCCACTTACCCAGATAAATAAAAAATTTGTGCCCACACAAAAACCTGTACATGAATGTTCGTGGCAGCTTTAGTTGTAATAGTGTGAAACTAAAAAAAAAAAAAAAATGTACCACAATCTGTGAATGGTTAAATAAACATCTTAGGAAAAGAATTATTGATGCATTCAACAACTTGGATGAATCTAAAAGACACTATGGTAAAAAAAAAAAGCCAACGGTAAGAGACGACATAATGTATAATTCCATTTATATCACATTCTTAAAGTGATGAAAGTACAGAGATGGAGAACAAATTAGCAGTTGCTAGGGCTTAGGGTTGGTGGTGGGGTAGAGAGTGGGTGTTACTACAAAGAGACAGCATGAGGAAGATCTTTGGGTTGATAGAGTAGTTATATATCTTGAGTGTGATGGTGCTTACATAAATAGATAAGATAAAATGGCACAGAACTATACACACATTGCATGGATGTCAATTTCCTGGTTATGATATTGTACTATAGTTATGTACAATATAACCATTGGAAACAACTGAACAAAGGGGATAGAGAATCTCTCTGTACTATTTCCAAATTTTCCTGTGAATCTATAAGCATAAAATAAACATTTTTTTAAAAAATTAAGCTAATCTAGTTCTAAAGCTTATGTCTTTTCCTTGTGCCATGCTACCTCATTACTAAAGAACATTAAACTCAAAGCATGAATAGATATTAAAACACAGATTCAACATTTGCACATCTGCAGTTACCTTATTTTGAAAGAGAGTTTAGCATAAGCTGGATATGGTTACCCTTGATGGCAACTGAACTACCAGAACTCCTGGCTTTATTCCTTTAATGTACAATACCAGGTTTAGTATTCAATCAGAGGGTTTAAAACTGAAATCAACAGAAATTCTGACTTTTAAAAAGCAAAGTCAAATCCATTTATATCACTCTTCCCAAAAAAAAGAATCCAGAAACTTAATACAGGATCCCAAAATGTAGTAGAAAGACGATTAAAAAAAAAAAGTTAGGATAAACATTATTATCCCAATCCAAAGAGAAGTAATTTAAATAAAAGCCTGAAGCATCTGAACCTAAATTATACTCATCAAAACTTCACATAAGCCTCAATGCTAAATATGCTTTTGTGTGTCTATGTGTGTATACTCAAGAGACCTACAGTCAATTGTGTGTAACATAAACAAACATTAAATTATGGTCTCTCTTGCCACAGTATTTCTGAAAAGTGCTGCCAAATGCGACTGTACAATTTTCGCTTTTAGACAATTCAAAAGTTCAGAAAAAGCAGAAAATCTTATACAAAAAGAGAAACAAAAAGAATGTAACATACCTGAAAGAAGCAAAGCTTGCAAATAGCCTCTGCTAATTAACAAACAGTTGAAATGTCTGCACTAACAGGGAAGCTTATGGCTAAACTGAAGACAGTCTATTTCCTATCACTTTTTTTTTTTTTTTTTGAGACAGGTTCTCCCTCTGTCACCTAGGCATGGAGTGCAGTGGTGTGATCCTGGCTCACTGCAACCTCTGCCTCCCAGGCTCAAGCAATCCGCCAACTTCCGTTTCCCCTACTTAGGGATTTTAGGCATGGGCCACCACGCCTGGCTACTGTTTTTTATTTTGATAGAGACAGGGTTTCGCCATTTAGGCCAGGTTGGCCCTAACTCCTGAGTTCAAGGGATCTGCCTTTGGTCTACCGAAGTGCTGCGCTTACAGGTATGAGTCCCGACGCCCGACCCTTTCTATCACTTGAAATAGGAAAACCGAAACCAGTTTTGGTGGAACAGGAGGTTAACAAAAATTAATTTTCCATTTTTGCTCTTTCTCCAGGTAAAACCTGGAATTTCCAGAGCAGTTTTATTGAGAATGACAAAAGAAAAAGAAGACTATAAAGAATATTTGAAACTCAAATGTCTGTGAACTCCTAACAGCTTGAGCAAAACTAACAGTAAATAACTTCAGAAAAATTTTCTCATAGAGGAAATATATTTAGTTTATCTCATTTGACTATATACATCACATTCAAAGTTGACAATTTTAACAGCAAAAAAAGGCTTTCTCTTTATTTTTAATCCTAAATTAGTACAGTACTAAGTTGCTTTAAGCAAATTCATATCTGATTCATTTCCTAATGTTAAGAAATACCAGAACTAGGGTCATCAGGAACTACTTCTGTTTCTTTTTATTTCATTTTTGATACTATTTCCCACTTTTCAGAAATCTGTATAAGATTTCTCTCTAGAGTCGGAGCTGGCTGCAATATTGACTGTGCTACCATGAGCTGTAAGTAGTGGCTGTGAGCTGTAGCTGTAATGAGAATTAAATAAGAAAATACAGTGAAAACACTTAGCATAAGGCATGGGATTCCCCTCCCCGGCCACACACACACACACACAGTTGGCTGTAATTATTATTTTCTAACACTGTTAACTGCAGGTAACTGGTTATAGTGAACATAAATAATTTTTTCCAACTCAGTAGTTAAGTAGAAAGCATGGTAATGTATCCCTTGCTGTTCAGACATGCCATGCTATTGTTAAAAAAATTCTACAAACCTTTTTTTTTTTCTTTTATTTCAAACAGTGTGCATTCCATTGCCAACCTAAGAAACTACTTTTTAAAAAGATTAATTGGGCATAGGATGATAAGATCCCATCTTTCCAATATACATTTTCATTTTTACAGCTAAATCACATTTATACATTGTAAATGATACTTATTTCAACTCTAAGGAAATATTTTTCTAACTAGTTATCAAGTAACATCATTCAGCAGCAGCAAAATAAACCAACCAGAGCTACATTACTGCCACAAAGATTAAAAAAAAAAAAAATTCCCAGGAATGGTACAAAACAGTCTACCTCAGAATTAGAATCTATCCTATTGAATTTTACATAATTTTCACATTTTTTTCTGTTCAAATGCAATGGCATAGTATCCTTTGTTGCCAAAATTATTTCCAAAATAAAAAAAAAACTTTCCAGAAAAGCAGAGAATAACCAACAAACCAATACTAAGTGCAATACACTAAAAATATTAGTGCTTAAAAGATTGAGTTTTGCTTTGCTGCCAAAATTAACATAGTTAAAAAAGACAAAAAATAAAGGAACAATATCTCATTCTATATACCTATGGTTCTGAAACAAATTTCACAAACCTGACCATTGAATTTTAAAAAAGCAAATTACTCTTTTAAGGGGCATTATTTTCTATTAAAAAATATAACTTTCAACCAGAAAAAAAGAGGCCTGATTTGCAATACAGCGAGTAATATTGAAAAGCCTGTTAAATGAGTGCGATCACTTACTAAAAATTGTTTTTATGTATTATGCTATTTATTCTGACAAAACTGACAAAGAGCCACAATACCAAAATTCAAATAAAACAAATTCAAATTTTCTAAGATAGGTTCCCCACTTTAAAAGCAAAATAAGCTAATGCACCCATAGAAGGTAAACAAACTACTCTTTAGGTCATGTTTACTATGGTTTAAAACTGTAGGCTATGTTATATAGCAGGATTGTTAAAAGAAAAAAAAAAGGCAAGACTGAGAAAGCCACTTTTCTTGATGTTAAAAGCTCCATCCATTCCCCTACTCAACAGTTTTTGAATTTCTACTGAACCCAATTCAGCACCTGCTCAAGTCACTAAACTAAAACTTTTAATAAGATCACCAACCAATCCAGCACCCTAACTCACTCGCATTTGGTCTTTGTCTTACTAGACATCTTGACTACATGTGACGTTATATATCAAACCATCTTGGTTGGAAATCTCTCCTCCTGGATTCTTTGAACATCTTTGCCTCTGATTTTCCTTCGACCTCTCTCCAATCCCTTCTGAAGCTTTTCTGTGGCTTTTCTTCCACCCACCCCTAATGCTGAAACTCCAGATTTCTTTCACTAACGTATTTTTTTTTATTATTAAACCCTATGCATAAATGATCTCATTCGCTTTCAAGATTTTAACTGTCACATACTACATGCCAGTGCATCCTAAAGGAGTGTGCTGGTAAACTAGTTCTGGTGGTAACATGAGGAGGGAGTGAGGGAAAGATTTGATCTTTATCATTTGCTCATTTCTGTGGTGTAAATACTCTCTCTGTGGCTGACTTCAAGCTACCCATTGTAGCTACATCATTGTGGATGGAGTTGATGCTGGGAAGAGATGCATCCACCTGGCTCCCTGAGCCAGCAGGCACCCTCTCCTGCCAGGGCTGCTCTCCAACCCCTACTGCCTATCCAGACACCATCCTTGAGCTTCCATTTCCCACATCAAGCTATATGCCCCTGGGCTGGGCTTTTCTCAATTTCAACTCACCACTATCTTTTCTGAATGTCTTCTCACATTCTCTGTTACACCCAACCTAGAAGTCAGACAATCATCTTTGATTTATCCTTTTTCATCATCACACAATCCATTCTAGCTATAACAATCTCATCTCTTTATAAATTATATGAAGTGTTTTTGTCTTAGCACTGTATCACATGGAACAAATGAATATATTTTCACCAAATTTGGAGTTATATAGTGTGATGAGAATCAGAATATGGATTGTAGTATGTTTTAGTACATATGAGCCGATTTTGTATAAAAAATAAATGGGAGAGAAGGAAAAGCTCTTCTTTATGGTAGAATGCTAAGTAATAAATGTATATGAGATATTGGGATTAGAAAATCATCATTTGGCAACCACAATAATAAGCAAGAAAACAGTGGATTTTAAAACCAGTGAATGGAAGCATATTTATAGTTTCTTAATATATCTCATATTCCCACAATATACTTATTAATTATCAGAGGGGGAAATAGCTTCACAGTAGAGAAAACTGATACATATTAACCAAGTGGTCAAGTTAACATGATCAGTAGGGGACAGACATTTTATATGATGCACTTGAGGATACAATATCACTTCTGCAGTATTCTTACCCAAAATGCATAACCCAAATATAATCATAAATAACCAGACAACCACAAACTGAGCAACATTTTATAGAATTGCTGGCTTGATGCTCATAAAAAGTTTCAATGCTAAAAAGAGGAAGAAAGACTGATAAACTCTTCCATATTAAACAAGATTAAGAGGCATGGTAAGTGAAGTCAACACATGATCTGGGATGTCTTTTGCTATAAAGGACGTTCTTAAAACAACTGACACAATCTGAATTAGATCTGTAGTATTGTATCAGTATAAACGGATTTTGATAGTTGTCCTAGAGTTATTGAAAAGAATGTCCTCGTGTACTAATTAGCTGGGACTGTCATTACAAAATACTGACTAGGTGGTTTAAACAACACAATTTTATTTTCTCACAGTTCTGGAGGGAGCAGTGGGGTGGGTGCCTGGTGAGGGCTCTCTTCTTGACTTTCAGACAACTACCTCCTCGCTATGTCCTCTCATGGTCTTTCTTTTACGCATGTACATGTGTGGTGAGAGAAAGAGCTATGATGTCTCTTCCTCGTCTTAGAAGGACACCAGTCGTATTGGATTAAGGATCCATCCTTACAACTTCATTTAACCCTAATATCTCCTTAAAGGGCCTGTCTCCAAATATAGTTACATTGGCGGTTAGGGCTTCAGTATGACTTTTGGGGGAACATAATTCTGTCTATAAAGACTTGATTTAAGAAAACATACACTGAAACATTTAGGAGGAAAGGGGTATAACGTCTAAAACATTTAAAAGAGTCCCCAGTCAAGTATTTCCAGGCAGGGTACCCCAGATAGCAGGTGCTGATTTGTAATGGAGCTGATTGTCACCTGGATAAACTCTACATGATGTGCTCAAGTAGTAGCAGGGATTAAATTATTTAAGGATACAACCATGCTTTTCCTAAGCAACTCAGGGTCAACCAGACAATTTGGAAAGTTCTCAGACTCCTTCCCATCTCTCTAAACATCTCAAAGACTAAGGAATGATTTATACCTTTATTTCTCAAATTAAACAAAACGATTGTTGGGAAATCTTATACCATACTCTTGAAACGTCTTTGCTGCCATTGTGATTCTACCAAGTTATTTGGGTCCTATGCAACCCCCAAAAACGAGGTTATTAGACATCTGCTCCCCGTTAGAGAAGAGCTCTGCAATATGTGAACCCCCTCATTCTGTCTCTGCCATCAGGGGGCATCACTGTGAGGTGCACACCCATCTATATTTGACTGACCGAGTCTCAGGTGTCCTCATTCCTGCCCAGTGATTCCAAAGTCAGGAAGGTCTAATCTGGGGCTGGCCAAAGTCTAATGTCTGAGCTAATGTGACACAGCAGCTACCTGTGGTGCTTCACATATATAATCTTCCATTATTTACTCACAATATTCCTTTGAGGTTAGGATTGTTCCCATTTCATACAGGAGAAAACTTAAGACTCAATAACTTGCCTGAGCTACTAAGTAAAAAATTTAAAAATAATTGTTTTATTAAGACCCACCCCACAACCCCTTTCCCTACCTTTTTGTTAGGAATGAAGCCCACTTTTTAGCTGGATTCATTGCTGACCAGCTAAAAGTTTAGCATTTCCTGTCCTCCCTGGTGGCCTTGTGTGATCAATGAGATACAAGAAAAATGTCAGGTGGGCCTGCCTAAAAGCCTTCTTAAGGGATAGAGAAGAATCCTATTTGCAGCTTTTAATCCTGTCTTCAACCCTATTTACTTCAATCCTGTGTCTCTGAGCTTGAATGTAGTGGCCAGAGCACTGGTAACTATTTAAGACCACACAGATAAAGGCCATAACCTTGGAATGGCAGAACGGAGAACTTGAAGAAACTTGGCAGAGAACCGGACAACTTTGTAGAGCCATCATACCAACCTCAGAGTGTGAACCACTTGAATTCATTTAAATGAGAGAAAAATAAGCCATCTTGCTTAAGCCACTTGTTTATTTATTTTAACATAGCAGCTGCACCTAAATCCTACCAAATATACCCTTTTCAAGTAAAATATCTACAATGTGGCTGGCCCTGGGCTCTGAATTTTACTCTAATTTCTACTGCTTTTATCAGTTACAAAGATAAGAATTCTGAGGCACAGAGATTTTTAATACTTTCTTGAATGTTCAGAATTTAAATTAATTATGTGAGCCTAGATGTTTTAGAAGTAATAATAATGGCACTCCAGGGTTGTTTTAATAAATGAATGAGTAAATGTGCTCTTTTCTATGTTCCTGTAATTTTTCTGTGTTCCTCTCTCATCCTCTGTGAGGTATTCCACTCCTCTAGAAGTCAGACATTCATTAGTTGTCACAGTAAGTAGGATTAAGCTGCTTAAATCATCACATCTCTCTTGCACTGTAATAACTATGTGTTCTTGATTATTACAAGGTAGATCATTGCACATTTAACCAAGCCCTGTTACTTGAACAAGACTGCACCCCCAGCAGCCATGTCCAAATTTAGGTGTATCTGTGCTGACTCTGTTTGGCATTCCAATCAAATAATGAAATAAATGGAACTCAGTTCAAATACCTTTGGAAACCAATCCCTGTTATAACGTAATTTGCAAAAGTAACTATATCACACAAAAAAACTGACTCATCCCAAAGCCTCTTGGAGACTTTGCTGTAAAATGTGGTAAAAGGGCTTAGTAGTAAATTCAGTGAAATAGAATAATGGGCTCAGAGGAAGGAATTGCTGCAATCAGTGAATTCTTTGTTTTAAACATATTGCTTTTCTTATGAGATGAGATGGAAGGAAAATATGCTATTCAAATCTGAAAACCTGCTAAACCAAGCACTAGGCAATATATGAGATAGGAATCTCTATTTACAATCTCAATTACTAAGGCATATTGTTTTAGTACCTTATATATGAAGTGTGACAATAAAGTAATGAGATCAGCTTTTTTGTTTGGTTCATAAACTGGCACTAATGGAAATGGAAATTTCAAAATAAGAGTTACTAAACAATATGGAGAATTTACAAAATGAATGGAATAAATTTATAGATGATATTATCCGTTTCAAAAGATCTGACATTCATGTTTATATGTAACTTTATTAACTATAGTCATAGCACTTGATCTTCACAGCTCATACAAATAAATATATTAATTTGGTGACAAATAGAATTAAACATTGAAGAATATTTGTGTTTTTCCTATTCTTTGTGTTTCACAAAAAACTTAAAATATGAATATATATTTGTTTCATGACATTTTGGGAAAATATGTTACCCCTTAATATCAGGATTTAATAATTGATTTAAGATGAAAACTCTAAGGTTTGGGTTCTTTATAGTGATAAAACTGCCTTTGCAAAAATTGTAACTGAGGAAATTACGACACTAAAAGAGATCAGACCTAATCGACACCATCTTGCTTCTAACCTTTAAGCTCTCCTGGTTCATTCCTGGGCATAGGCCAAATAACTTTGGGAAAGAATTGTTCATAGTTTGACTCTGAAACAAAATTGATAATAGCCCTTTCCCTAAAAGATCCCCTTCTTGCCTGGGACCAGTCTGCCTTTGTAGGACTAACAGATTAGCTACAAGATTAGAAATTATAATTTAAGGATCATGCAGCCTCAGCTGCAAGAGTCTGAACCTCCTCAAGTTGATCCTGGGGATAACATCACTATTATAAAACCTAAGATCAGTGCTTGAGGTATTTTGCAGACCCAAGCACTTGTTGCACCAGCTGACACCACCCAGCCCAGCAATCTGGCTCAACTAGTTCTGAGATCCCACTTAAGAACAGAAGACAACAAGAAAAATTCACTTTGACCTCCTATGGTTCCATCTCCAACCCAGCTAATCAGCACTCCCCATTTTGCAAGCCCCTACCTGCCAAATTATCCTTAAAAACTCAGATCCCCAAAAGGGAGACTGATTTGAGTAATAATAAAACTGGTTTCCTGCACAGTGCACTCTGTGTGAGTTACTCTTCCTCCATCACAATTCCCCTGTCTTGATAAATCATCTCTGTCTAGGCAGCAGGCAAGGTGAACCCATTGGGTGGTTACAGTGACTGTCAAACTGACCACTACCTGAAGTCAAAATCGAGGAAACAATTCTCAATCACTCAGGTGTTAGAATAGACGGAGAAACTTCTCAGGATGTTTCATAAGACATGATGATGAAGTCATGTGGTAACAACTCATGAACCCAAAAGCAGGAAAAAAAAAAAAAAAAAAAAAAAACCAAAAAACTGCTTCCCAAAACTGGTGCACTGGAGGGCTGAGAAAGGACACAAATGAGTGCACTGTACAAACAGAAGTGTGTTGGAAAGAAAGAAAAACATGAAATTTGGGATTGTTCAGTCAACAGTAAGATGCACCAATGAACCTACTGCTGTGTCCAGAGGGTGGCACATCACCTCTGTAAATGGCATTAGAGAAGACCTTAAAAAATTGAAGAAAGAAGTTATGAAAAGATGGGAATATTCTCTTTGTAGAGACTAGTCAAGTGTAATTAATAATAAAAGCACTGTCAGCTTATGAGCACGTTGTGATTATATATGAATGACTTCAGTATACATTGTCAGTCTCAACAAAGAATGTTCAAATTATTACCAATGTTTTCGATGTGCTTGTGTCTTTTTAATCCCCACTGATAACATTGTAAGAATGTGCTTTGGCTTTCTAAACTATACAATTTATTCTCTTTAATAATCTTCCTTTTCCTCCCTTTCCCATAATCATACCACTTTATTCTCATTACTTCCCCTCAATATCATCTTTATTTTGCTTTTCTCCTTAATTCTTCTTATCATTTCCCCCCTGTTTATTGCTTGTCCTATGCCATGCTTGGTTAGAAAAAAAAATACACAATTGAGCCTTGAGGACCAATAAAATGAAGTAAGTTTACCTGAAAGCTTAAAAGTTTCAATATCATCAATCATTAGTCAAAATGAGATACCACTTCCTACCATTAGGATGGCCATAGTCAAAGACGTAGACAATAAGGAGTCCTGGTGAAAATGTGGGAACCTGGAATCTTCATGCATTACTGGAAGGATATGGCAACTGGTACAACTAGTTTGGAAGAGTTTCGCAAAAAATAAAAATATTCCATTACTATATAACCTGGCTATTCTCTCCTAGGTATTTATCTTTCAAAAAGTTTAAAAACAAATATCCACACAAACACTTGTATGTAAATATATAGAGTAGGATTATTCATGATAGCTCCAAATGCAAACCATCCAAATGGCCACTTATTGGTGAATGGATAAATACAACATTTATAAGCAAAATACAAGTGAACATGATTCAGCAAAAAATATATATATATAGAAGTATGAATATATTCTGTAACATAAACCTTAAAAACATTATGCTATGTTAAAGAAACCTGACTCAATAGAACACATATTTTATTATTAAATTTATATGAAATGTCCAGAAAAGGCAAATCTGCAAAAACAGAAAGTAGATGAGGGGTTGCCTGGGGCTGGGAATAGGAGTGAAAACTGACTACAAATGCCCATCAGGGGTCTTTTTAGGGTGGTGAGAATATTCTAAGAGTGAATTAAAGTAAGGTTTGCACAGCTCTAAAAGTTCTGAAAATTTTAAACATTTTTATTTTTAAAGACTGACACCTAATAATTATACATATTTATGAGGTACAGAGGGATATTTAAATACATACATACACATATTTAAATGTGTAGTGATCAAATCAGGATAATTAGCATATCCATCATCTCAAACATTTTTCTTTGTGTTAGGAACATTCAAAATCATCTCTTTCAGCTATTTGAAAATATATAATAAATTCCTATTAACTATAGTCATGCTATAGTGCTATAGAACATTGGAATTTATTCCTCCTAACTGTAATTTTGTATCCAAAATTAGTAACCAACCTTTCTCTATCCCCTTCTCTCCCCACCCCTTCCCAGCCTCTAACATTAACACCTACTATTCTAATCTCTACTGCTGTGAGATCAATTTTAGCTTCTATAAATTTATTAAAGAAACAAAATACTGTGCACTGAAAATGGGTGAATTTTACAGTATGTAAATTACATCTCAATAAAGCTTAAAAACTAAAGCACTCTACTGGTATCATTTTTTATGTACTAGTAATAAATATTAGTATGACAAGTCTCTATCTAATATATTCCCTTATAAGATTAGAGATACATTTTGATAAGAGAAAAAACCTGACAGCTTGGGTTGAAAAGAGGTATTACAAAGGCCCTGGCTAACATCAACATTGGGAGCCTCATCTGCAACGTAGGGGCTGGTGGGCCTGCTCCAGCAGCTGGTGCTGCCCCAGCAGAAGTCCTGCCCCCTCCACTGCTTCTGCTCCAGCTGAGGAGAAGAAAGTGGAAGCAAAGAAAGAAGAATTCGAGGAGTCTGATGATGAATGGGCTTCGGTCTTTTTGACTAAACCTCTTTTATAATGTGTTCAATAAAAAGCTGAACTTTAACAGCAAAAAAAAAAAAAAAAAAAAAAGAAAAAAGAAAAAAAGAAAAGAGGTATTACAATGCCCAGGCAGATTCATAGCAGGTTAGATGTTACACTTTAGTTCTCCTGGTATTTGTAGAGCAGACTGAAATATATGCTTCACCAGGTATAATCCAGCTTAAAAATTCACCAAATTCAAGCCTTTTGGTTATTAATTACATTATTTTTATATATTAATAGGTGTATTAAAAATGGGTTATTTTACATAAATGTTTTCAATTTATAAATCAAATATTAGTTGCAGCTTAACTAATACTGGCATTGTTCAGAAAAAGGTCGTCAGCATTCTTTCCATGTTCCCATTTGTATCTTTCTTTTTCTACATACCGTCCTTAACAGACCTTTTTCACAGAATACTGCAACGATCCATCCCTATATCTAACTCTCTATGCTCATGTATGCTTCTTGCAGGCAAAAGCAATCTCCCCAACGACTTGCATCACAACTAACACATAATTGTTACTCAACAAAACTTTGCAGCTGTACCTTAGTGCCCTCAGAGATTGCTTCCAGGTACCCCTGGGGATATCAAAATCCTCAGATGCTCAAATCCCCTATATAAAATGGGGTAGTATTTGCATATAATCTACACACACCTTCCCATACACTTTAAATAATCTCTAGATTACTTATAATACCTAATACATTGTAAATGCCATGTAAATAGTTGTTATACTGTATTGCTTTTTAAATTTTGTTATATTTTATTGTTTTTTTTTTTCAAATACTGCTTATCTATGAAACCCATGTAAGGCTGGCTGTAAGTTTCTTGCAGCTGCTGTAACAAATTACCACAAACTTTGTGGTTTAAAACTACAACAATAGTTTAGGTATGGTGGATCACGCCTGTAATCCCAGCACTTTGGGAGGCCGAAGCAGGCCTGAGGTCAGGAGTTCAAGACTAGCCTGGCCAACATGGTGAAACCCCATCTCTACTAAAAATACAAAAATTAGTCAGGTATGATGGTGGGCACCTATAATCCCAGCTGCTTGGGAGGCTGAGGCAGAATTGCTTGAACCTGAAAGGCGGAGGTTGCATTGAGCCTTGCTATTGTACTCTAGCCTGGGCAACAGGAGCGAAACACCATCTCAAAAAACAAATTAAAAAAAAAAATTGCAACAGTCTATTTTCTCACATTTTTGGAGACCAGAAGTTCAATTTGATGGCAGGGCCACACTCTTTCTGAAGGGCCCAGGAATCCCTCTTTGCACAGCTCCTGGTGGCTCCAGGCATTCTTCAGCTTCCTTGGCTTCCAGCCACATCACTCCAGTCCCTGCCTGTCTTCACATTGCCTTCTCCTCTGTCTTCCTCTCCTCAGTCGCTCATAACAACACTCTTGATTGAATTTGGGGCCTTGGGATAATCCAGGATGATCTCATCTCAAGATTCTTAACTTAATTACATCTGCAAAGACCATTTTTTTGGAAATAAGGTCACATCTACCAGTTTTAAGTATTTGTATATGGATCTTTTGGGGAGTCACTACTTATTATGACATAACCTAAAAGTTAAAGTATTATAAAGGACTTAACAATACATCAAAATAAAAACAGCTTTGCCACCACTAAGGTAAATCAGTAAGATTTACTTCTGACAAATTTTAAAATGCTTCCTTTTTTTTTTTGTTAATAAAACCTATCTTCAACCTAAATTATGGAAGGAAATTTTGTGATGGATTTTACTAGGACCTATTGAGAAAATAGGATGCAACTTTCCCAGTACTGAAATAAATATAATTCACTGAAGCATGAACCAGCTGCATATTATGTTCCCATGCTTTGAGATTTTTCCAAATTTTTCTCTTGACGGATGGTAGTTATTTTCCATGACTCCTATTACCTTCCAGTGGTGTTTTCCTAAGGGTGATATATTTAAATACATCTTGGGAAAGAATAAAGTATTTTAATTAATCGTGAAACAATATAAAAATAAATTTTGCTCTTTATTTTGACATTTTATCGTAGCCTTCAGTGTCAGAAGCACTGTTGTTTCATTCCTGTACATCTGTATTAGTTTGTGCTTGGGAAAAAGATGTAGCCAGCCACATACATCTGGCTCTAAGTCACTGTAGTTTACACAAGGACAGATGACTACTGCTTTAATAGGGAAGAAGGGAAACAAAAGAATAATATATTATTAAATGTTTCAAATGTAAGAATATGTGGAAAAGACTAACAGTTTTAGAAACTTAACTTCTGGATGTGACAAGAACTCCAAAACAGTCAACTCCAGCTACCCCACCTTTGAAATAGGAATCTAATCAAGAGCGTAAGACACTGCTACTTATTTTCACGTTAATTTTTAATAATATACTGAGGGGCTGGGCGAGGTGGCTCATGCCTGTAATCCCAGCATTTTGGGAGGCAGAGGCGGGCAGATCACCTGAAGTCAGGAGTTCGAGATCAGCCTGACCAACACGGAGAAAACCCGTCTCTACTAAAAATACAAAAAATTAGCTGGGTGTGGTGGTGCATGCCTGTAATCCCAGCTATTTGGGAAGCTAAAGCATGAGAATCACTGGAACCCAGGAGGCAGATGTTGTAGTGTGCCAAGATTGTGCCATTGCACTCCAGCCTGGGCAACAAGAGTGAAACTCCATCTCAAAAACAATAATAATAATAATAATAATAATCATCATCATCATCATCATCATCTGAGAAACAGAGGAAAACTAAAAGAAATCTTTTGCTCTGCGAAGATTGAGGAACATTAACCACCCTAATAAAATTGCTTGTTTTTTGCTTGTTTTCTTATTAAAAAGAATAAAAAGCAAAGGTTTATCCATGTTTTATTAACCTATGGTTTTAATTTTTAAAGTTTAAAGAATTAATATGCTTATGTTTTCCTAGGACTATTAACATGTTACATCAGATACTTAAGTTTTATTGAAGTAGAGTAGGAAATAAATAGAAGAAAGAATCCTAATATATGGAGAAAGTATTTGTGCAAATTAACAGTACTTATTCTGAGATTTATAAATTTTTCATTTCCTTATTTATAATTTGCATTAGAATAAAACTTAAACTTATAGCAACTTATTATGACGTAGAAGGAATATTATTCTTATTAGATGAAACGCAAAATAAAAAATAAAAAGATATAAAATATTAGGAAAACCAGGAAAGCCTATAAAAGTACACTTTAAGTTTACATGTACAGCATCCTCATTCACTGTAAAAACAAAAATTATAAGTTTCATGAAAGCAGAAAACTTTGCTTGCATTGTTTACCAATTTATTCTCAGAACTTTGAGTAATACCTGGCATGTGATAGGTCTTCAATATGTATTTGTGAAGTGAATGAAGGAAAATCTGAAAAGAACCAAGAACATAGTCCGAATACAGGTTCCACTACATATCACATGCTAGATGAGTTTCACTTCTCCACCTGTCACTTAGCCCTTGGTGTAGCATCTGCCTTGGACAGTCTTTTACCTTTATATGAGCCTGTTCTGCTTCTCCTGGTTATACTCTAAGCCTCTTTCTGCATTCCCAGTGTCCACTACAATACCCTCTCACAATTCATAAAGTGTCTGAGGTTGATCACAATGATCAGGAATTGTAAGTTCTTCTCTGATGCTTAAGGGGTATAATGTCTAAATTACCTTTTCAAATCACCTATTCTATTAGGGTTCTCCAGAGAAACAGAACCAATAGGATGCATGTGTGTGTATATACAAAGAGAGTTATTAAAAGAAATTGGCTCATGTGATTATGGAGGCTAGCAAGTCCAAAATCTGCATGGCAGGTTGGCAGGGTGATCTCTCTCCAGGAGAGCCAGGGTTCCAGCCCGAGGACTGGTGGGCCAAAGACACAGGAGAGCCAATGCCCCAGGGTCTGAGTGTGAAGGCAGGAAGAGCTGATTTTGCAGATGAAGTCCAAAGGCAGCCTGGAGAATTCTCTCTTGCTCAGGGGAGGCCAGTCTTTTTGTTCTATTCAGGCCTTCAACTAATTGGATGAGGTCCACCCACATTACCAGGACAATCCACTTTGCTCAAAATTCACTGAGTTAAAAGTGATTCCCAACCAAAAAAAAGAAGAAACTCAGACAAACACCCAGAATAATTTTTGACCAAATATGCAGGCACCCTGTGGTTCAGCCAAGTTAACATCCAAAAAATGTCACCCCAAAATAGAGTACTCTTGTATGATTATTCTTTAAGTTAAAGGCCCTTGGAAATCACAAGGTGGAAGAAACTTTCCTCTGATATTCCTTTATCTGCCTAAAGACTGGACCCACCAAAGGAGAAAACAATTGCTTTTTGTCCCTTCCCTGAGTTTTCATTCACTAAACTCATATCCAAGGGAGGAAGACTGAGGAATGTAACCACACTTGAACAGATTTCATCACCAGGTATTGTCTTCTCCCAGGCTCATTTATTCCCTATAAAAATCATTTAATATCTTTCATATTGCCATGATCCCTCATTTCCCCTTGCCTTATGTGGAAGTGTATATAAGCATCTGGACCCCACTGGGTCCAGATGATGCCAAAATCTCCACTCTTCGGTGATATTTGCCCTGTGTGTGTTAATAAAATTGTGTATACCATTTTCTCCTGTTAATCTATCTACTGTCAGTACATTCCAGGAGGGAATGCTGGCTTTCGCTCTTACAACACAAGAGTTAACCATCACACCTAGTATATGTGTCCCATCATATCTACTCTGGAGATGTCTGCAAATAAAGTGGCCCTTTTGGTCTTATGTTTCTAAGTTATAGGAAAACTTCATAGAGCAGTAAAAAGGGATCTTTGTTCTTCATCTGCTCCAGTATCTTATTTGATTCATTCCCCCAGTCACACTTCAGTACCTACATGCTTGCCTAAAACATGGACCTCAGATATTAATCATGACTACATAATCAAATCCAAGTCAATATCTCACAAGTCTTGCCAAAGTATGAACAGATGCTTACTATCCTGAAAATTTGAATGTCGGTGTTACAGATCCCTGGAGTCCAACACTTATTTTCAAAGTCCAGAGGGAAGCAGGGAAAGAGAGGGTTAAAACTGCATTGCTGGAAAAATCCTATACTCTCCAGCTGTGAACAATTAGGCTTGTCAGCATTCCCTTCAGGAAACTCCTGCTGCTTTATTAGGATGAACGGGAAAGAGAATTTTGACTTTTGATAGGCGAGGTTATAAATCTACCATCAAGACTCAGAGAGGATCAACTGAGTTTACGTGCACATGTTGAATCTTTAATTATGGACCCCCCAAGATGTTCAGCTTAGTAATGCCTGATGTTGTTCCAAGGCAGAAGTGGGAGGAGAAAGGGAAACTAGGTTTGTGACTAAGGAAATGAATTACTCTTTTTTAATAGAATTACATAGGAGGTCAGGTAACAGTTGTGCAGAGGAAGGTCTCTGAATACCTGTGATGTTTCAAATCGGAAACATTTGCTCATGCACAATTCTTTTTCATGGTTAGTCACAATTTTGTGAATTTCATAACTAATTTTTAAATAATCTATGACATAAAAATGAGAAACCAAGCTCTGAGAAAACAGTCAAGGTGAAAGCAACTTAAAGTAAATTTTCACGTGTCTTACAAAAAATTTGCAAGGTTATATGACAGAAAAAAGTGCCATCAAGGCACAAAGTATCTTCTATGACTGCTTTGAATATCACATTATTTTTAAGAACTCCAAATGTAATTGAGACAAATTAGAGACATGTAACCAACTGCGCATAAGGTATAACAGAAAACTTCCAGAATTGTATTGAAAAGATTGTTTTAGAAATCAGTACTTTTCAAAAGCAAATAAGACTTCCTTGGTGATTATAACTCATCTTTGGCATGTGTGCTAAAAACAAAGTTTAAACCAATGCAGTATTTGGTCCAAAATATATCCAGTTTTTCATCTGGCACTTTTTTTTTTAGATAGGGTCTCACTGTCACCCAGGCTGGAGTGCAGTGACACTACCACGGCTCACTGGAGACTCAACCTCCCAGTCTCGAGCAATCCTCCTGAGTACCTGGGACCACAGGTGCACACCAAACCCAGCTAATTTTTTATTTTTATTTTGTAGAGATGGGTCTCACAACATTGCCACGGCTAGTCTTGAACTCCTAAGCTCAAGAATCCTCCCACCTCAACATCCCAAAGTGCTGGGCTACAGGCATAAGCCATCACGCCTGGCCATCATCTGGTAACTTTGATCTCTCTCCTTCAAGACACATATATTATTGTTGAGTAAGATTCTCTTTAATATCAGAAAATGTTTTTAATTTTTAAAATTTTTCATTTAAATTTTATTACAGAGTCTTGCTGCAGTACAGTGGTGTGATCATAGCTCACTGCAACCTTAAGCTCCTGCACTCCAGGGATCCTCTTGCCTTAGCCTCCCAAGTAGCTAGGATTATAGGAACTCTTCACCATGCCTGGCTAATTTTTTAAATGTTTTAATATTTTGTAGAACCAGAGTCTCACTTTGTTGTCCAGGCTGGTCTCAAACTCCTGGCTTCAGTCCTCCCGTCTTGAACTGTAGCTCCCATAATCGCCATGTGTCACAAGAGGGAACTGAATCATGGGTTCAAGTTCTTCCCATGAGGCCTCCCCAGCCATGTGGAACTATGAGCTCATTAAACCTCTTTTTCTTTATAAATTTTCCAGTCCTGGGTATTTCTTCATAGCAGTATGAAAATGGACTAATACACTTAGGTTGAGTTATTATCAATGGTACTTGACATGAACTAAAAATAATCATCTCATAGATTTTACTAAACTCAGTAATAGCTACTTTGGTATCTGTAAATCCATTCTTGGTTTTCAAAACATAGTAATATTATGATATTTTGACAAGAAAATAGTGATACACTTATTAAAATAAAACAGCAAGTTAATGGCAAGTCTAGCTTTCTATCATCAAAAACTAAAGTGGCTCAATTTCAAGCCATGCACCTATAAGGACTAATGAATGAATGAATGAATGAATGAACAGATGAATGACAGAACATCAGAATGGAAAGGAATGCATCTTGGAGACATAAGCAGATAAGTCATTTTACAAGAGAATAGCCGACCTGGTTACTTCAACATCCACAGCTCATAGAGATGGTACAACTTTGAGGGCAGGGAGAGCTACTATGATGAGTGACAATCAAAACCCAGAAACCTCTAATACACTCTAATTCCCTCGAGAGTGTATTAGAGGCCAAATGTAATACACCAAAATTTAACTGACAATTTTTCTTTTTGGTATTCTAATTTAAGATTTATAACTCCATAGGTAGAGGGCATAAGTGGAAGAACATAGGCTATAAAGGAATATAAGACCTTGAGGAGTTAGCTGACAGCACATTTACTATGATCCAGGAATAACCTGTCTGTTATACAAGACTTGACACTAGGCTGGATGAGTGAAACCGTGGTCCATAAGGAGGAAGGCACTGGTTCTACTCCACTTCCAGGAGAATTCAACTCTGGGCCTCTCATTTTCTTAGAGATTTTTTCTATTTTTGAAAATTATTTTATTTCTTCCTTGATGATTTAGAGGGACTATCTTCAAACCAGTACAAATATTTCATACATAGTACTTGGCCATTTTCTAACAAGTTGAGTAATTTTTTGCACAATAAGCTATCTCACATCTTTCAGCAAGAAATACATTACATTTGAAGAGTAAAGACATTACATAATGAATTAGGACACAGTTAAAATTTGCTTTAAATATTTCTTTAGGGGAGAGGACACCACACTTCTACCCAATGAAGAGAAACACTTTTACAGTCTGGAGGTCTTCTAATTTTTAACGCTATTATGTCATGAATTCACAGGAAACAGGTTCCAGCAGCTCAGGCTCCTTCCCACTGGTTCTCACAAAGTGTGCTTCTCTGGGTGGAGCAGGCTGGTGCTTCAGTTAAACCCAGGTACTTTTCTCTTTGGCTTCTTTCTTTTTCTGATCATTTTCCTTTACGCATTTCAGGAAGCTACCTGGGCTCTTAGAGTGCTTGATGTGCTCAATATGCACATTAAATCTCTTGGCAAGAATCTTGCCCTTCACTTGTTTGTTTATAATAATGTCAACATTTGCTGGGTAACACTGTAGACGCTTCCATTTTAGCCATGGAAACACTTGTGGGGCCTTCCTTTTTGAAAATTACCCATTCCCTTGATGTCTACAACATCACCTTTCTTATAGATTCACATATACATGGCCAAAGGAACAACTCCATGTTTTCCAAAAGGCCTAAAGAACATCTATGGGGTGCCTTTCCTCTTTCCCTTTGTGTTCATCATTTTGGCAAATTACTGGAAGAGGGAGGTTCTGGCTGGAAAGGGGTTAGAGGTATTTTTAAATTGCAGCGTATCTAAGGAAAAGCAATCAGAATAATAAGAAAACTTAAAACTATTAATATGTTATTTGAAAAAAAGCTAGAAAATGTCAAGGTATTTATCCTGTAAAAGAAATTATTTAGGAGGACAAAATGCTGCCTATAAATATCTGCAGGGCCACTGGTGGAAGAAGAGTCCTCACGCCAGAGGAATGAGCAGCCTCAGGAGGCATGAGCACTGGGCCGATGGGAGCTCAGAGCAGATGCCAAACACAGATGACAGCATCACACAGGGGAAGATGCTCGTGGAGGGGCTGACGCTATTACCACTGTGGTCTCTTCAAATCCCGAGTATACAGGTGGCCCATCGCCCAAGCTTGGGGAACTCTTCTCTAGTCCTCAGCTAGTGTAAGAGACCAGAATATGCCATTCCAAAATAAGCTGCCTTGGCATAAGGCTTATTTTGAGCTGATTATTTTAAGAAACAGCAGATACAGGAAAAGCTCGGAAAACAGAATACAAATCACTCTTTGGTAAGAGAAATTTATATCCATAAAGGAACTCTCCATGTGTAAGTGTATCTCCCCATCCATACCAGGAAAAGGAGGACTCAATCACTGGAGACTCATCAGTGGAGAGGACACCCACTGAAATCTGCACAGAAAATCTTATCCTTGCTTACACTGCTTGTCCAGGTCAACTCCCCATTACTGGGCTTCTCCACAACCTTCTTTCTTGTTTCAAAGGGCCATGGTATTTAAACCTGAATTCAAAGCCATCTCTGAGACTTCCTCATTTCTTTGCATTTCTCCTGTGTACACATGAGGTATACATTTTATTAAGCTTCTGTTTTCTCACTTGTCAATCTCTTTTTTATAAGGGTCTGTCTCATCTGAGAATTATGAAGGATAAAGAAAAAATTATTTTTCCTACCCTATACTAGGTGTAGCCTGCCCTAAAGACACCTTAGGATGGGCAGAATCAGCCCCCAAAATCATGTTCTTTACTTCTTACACTATGTCTAATTCCCAAAAATGCCTGCTTCAGGCTGAAGGAAAAAAAGCATCATATAAACTATGAAAAAAAAAAACTATTTAAAGTGGTGCTTCTAATTATAATTTCTCTCTTATCCCATCTTCACTAGTTCTCCCAAAGCTTATCAGAAATAAAATCAATCTACTAGGGGTTGGTGTGTATGCATATTGGCTCGAAGGGACGCACAGAATTTTACATGCTGTACATTGTCAGTAAATGACACACAAACCAGGCCACCGAGTTCACAGAGAAGTGCAATGGTGTGCTCAAGGAAGGCTTCCTAGAGAGGCTGAATTCTGATCCAGCTACACAGGAAGAGGGAGGTTTAGGCGGGAAGGGACGTGTGCGTTTTCCAAAGGGAAAGGGTTTGTACAATCAAGAACATTAAAGGCAGAGACAAGAGCAAAAATAATATAATCCCTATTTCCTGTATGTTGAGACATAAAAGCATTTTCCTTCTGCCCAACCACTGAATGCTCATTTTATCTTCGATGTAAAGTAATTAAAAGTATATACTGGCTCCTGAATGAGCCGCAATGCCAATGAGGTAGTGGCATTAGCATCAGAATTCAGTCGGGAAGTAATTATTTCTATGAACACTTTGGCTTGTTTGCTGAGATGTGGGCATGTGACCAGGTGATTACGGAACTAGTTTAACAGGGTTTGGTGTAGATGCTTTCATCTGGAAACACCAAATCCCAGAATCTTAAACCACTTGGGAACAGACATTTACAAAAATAATTATTTTTACACTCTGAGGCTAGAATCAACTTCCTGGAATTTACTGTTAATTCCATCAATGCCATTCCATGTGGGTATTTCTGATAAACTTTCATCTCTGTGCTGTAATTTCTCTTTCTAGAACACCATTTTGTGGGGGTGATGAAAGATGTTGTTGGGAGCAGTGGTGAGTAAAGAGAAAAGAATGAGGTAAAATCAAATATAAAAAACAGCTGGCCTGGGGAGGGGAGAACTGCAAAGACAGGATTTAAAGCAGCAAATGGAAAAATATATTCTACCATAGGTGGAAAACATGGGAGTTTTGTGATGGCAGAAGAAGGTAACAGTACTCCAGCCCTGAAGAAGAGAACTGGTCTGGTGTGGGGACCTTGGGGACCGTCAGAGCTGATGGCCATCAATTACTAGGCAGAAGATTAACTCCCTGCAGAATGGTTGCTTTTTACCTTGTGGATGTCAGGAGGTGGCTTGGGAATATGTTGGGGACTGCCTGCTTTTAGAACCATGCTGGAGAGCTCACCCAAGCTGCTTCTTGGATCTGCTTCTGCCTCCACCACTACCATGTTGGTTCTCATGAAGTCTCTAAGCCATAAACGTGATCCAGCTAACATATTTTCTGCATTTCCTTCCAGAAAAAAAGCTTGCTGAGCTACTATATGCAATTTATTGCATAATCTTGCCTCATGTATCCTCACTCCTGCTCCCTGCCAGCCCCTTCCACTCTTGTGTCTAGCTATTCCGCAAGCATCTCATCATCCTCTGCTTCTCACCAGGAGTCCCCCTACTATGAGGCTACAAAGTCCAGAGTGTCACAGTGACCCTCAGCACCTCCTTTCTCCTTTTTGAAGATCTATTCTGATAGCCACTAGGCTTTCTTCCACTGGAGTCCTGATTTTAAGAGCAAGGCAGTAGAAGACAGCACTGAAACCTGGAGGATTTTGCAGAGTCTTACATTATCTTTGGGTTGGCCTCTGCACACGTGGCCATCCTCCTTTCTTACCGATCCTGTTCTTCAACATGTTCTCTTTCTCTTCTGCCTCCTCCACCTCCTCCCGCAGCCTCACCTGTATGAACCACCCTTCCTTTTCTGCTGTGCACTACCTTGCTCCATTTTTCACCTGCCACAGCACTTAAAAATTGAGGTTCAAATATGGTCCTGTCTCCTGCTCCTCTACACTACAAGGTCTTTGAGGCTGGAGAGCCACAGTGTTTTTTGTTTCTAGCCCCTCACAGAAGCAAGTCAGACACTAAAATTTCTGGTGAATACTTATTCATGGAAGATATGATATAAACCCCTGCTGAAAAATGAGGTACTCTGAGGAGGCACGAGATGTCTCCATTCAAGAAATATTGCCTAAGATCTTTTCATATGCTGGGCAGTGCGCCCAGTACTGTGGGATATGTTAGGGAGGAAAACAACACAAGCCTTGACCTCCAGAAGGAGACAACACACAAATACATACAGAAAATGTGATTACAGCTAAAACAGAAAAGCAAAGAATTGCATAATGAATATATAATGAGGTACTCTGATTCACTTTGCTTTACTTTGGTACTGTGCTTGGCACAATAAGAACTTAATAAATGAATGAATGAATACAGCCAGGGAATGAGAAATTAAAGAAAGCTACCAAAAATTTAGTGCACTTTATTTGTTAAATAAATGCACATGAACGGCACAGAGAAAGTGTTTATTACAATAGACACCAAAAATCAGAGGAACAAATAATTTGTCCAAGTCACTTCAGAGATCATCCAAAACAGTAGTTCTTAATCACTGAGCCCCCTTTGCAAATCTAAAAACAAATCAGTGTTGCACACAATGGAACTCTCTAAAGCCCATCGACTCCTAATTTTAAAGTGTTTGACCCATAAAGTCCACTTCAGGACTGAGCCACAATGCACATTTCCAAACAGTGCTCCAGTACACCCAGACTGGCAGGTCCTTGGGAATACTTGGGTTTGTTAAATACATTTTAAAGACATGATATTTTCCATGCCAGAAACACACACAAACAAGCCCAAATATAAACCTAGAGTGTACCATCTTGAGCCCTTACACTAACCTGTTTTCAGATAATAGGAGATAGACCCTCTGCAACAACAGAGATTCCCAAAGTTTGAACCTTTGCAGTTGAAATGAGCATCTAAATCAAGGGCTAAGTCCCACGAAAATTTCATCTCAGTTTACTTCTGGGAGAGTGAAGTAATTTCTTATTCTCCTATACATAGAAATATAAGAAAATATTGTTTTGTCAAGAGAATATCCTTTCAGACTAGTTATACAATGAGAGAAAAATCATCAAGAAAGGATATTGAATAAGAGTCAAATGCCAAGATGAGGAATACATGTTTTAAATACTATTTTTTTCAATTTTTGCACTATAAATCAAAAAATAAAATACTCTGTTCAACCTATAACACACTCAAAAAGTGAGTATAATAAAAGACAATTAAATTTCAATATTTGGAGAAAAGTTTCAGAGATTGGCAAGAATGTTAGAGTGGGGTGATGTTGTCAGGCTGCCTGGATTCAAACGCTGATGTCACCAGATGTGAACATGAGCTAATGGCATTTGGCTTCTCAGAGCCTCAGTCAGTCTTCCGCAAAATGGAAATAATAAAAATAATAACAACAACTTCATAGGGCTGTGTGTATATCAAGTGAGATAATTCACATAAAAAGCTTCAGAGCAATACCCCAAGAACTAAGAAAAACAAAACAATATGGGTAAGAAAGTGAAAATGAAAAAAAAGAGAAAATATTTCCATATTAAACACAAATAATATGGAACAACACATTTCCATGTTCTATTTTTAAAATATGACTACATTCAGAAAAATAATTTTGAATAAAAAATTTCACAGATTTTCAAAATAGAAAATACTGGAAAAGAAATTAGAAAAAACTCCCACTTCCCTGAGCCTCTCTGTCTTTTCTCTGGCCTTCTTTCCTGGGTAGGAAGAAGATGCCAGCTGGTGACGGAGCCAATCACAACTTGACAACACTCATCTAGATATGCCTCTGTTTTCCCAAATGTGTTTAAAATTTGTATAATGCCTTTCTATTTATTTACATGTGTTTTAAAAGGCTTTTAATAATTCCTCTTACTCTTTACTGTGCACTAACTAACCTGTGGGATAGGTTTCGTGCAGTTGTTATAGGAGTTTAACTGTAGAGATTAAAACATGGAAAAGCCTAAAGTGCTTTCCAATTGTAGAACATGAGTCTCACCATCATTTGAGAGAAAATAAAGATGAGAGAAAATCCAAAGCATAGGGGGCAAACACCCTGCAATAAAGTGGAATGACCAGCCAAAGGTAGGTTGTTCTGATACTGCTATACCCTATTAGACTCACTGGTAATGGGTCTCTGTCTGTCCCTAGTCAAACAATCAGTACATAGAGTCTATTTCTGTTTTCTCGTTTGTTTTCCTCCTTTCCACTGAATGGCATTCTTTAATCAAGCAGCTGCCACAATCGAACTGGCTTTCAGACTGAGCTACTCCAAACACAGCCTGAACCACTTTGTCGGGGTCTGCAGGAAATCTCCAGGCCTGTGAGGACACAGCAGATCTTTTGTAAGTCACTTTGGCTGCTCTTGCTCTCAGCTGCATGCCAATTAGTCTGCAGGCTGCTCTTTCCTTGCAGTCATTGGAACCACGCTCCTATTTCAGGGATCTCTCAGGAAACATGTGGCTGAGAAACCAAGTAAGGCAGATGCCTTGTATTTGTCATCAACCTGGATCACAAATGTCCTTGTCATGATCTACCTAAGCCATTTTTAAAGAAGGATATACATATACGTGTGTGTGTGTGTATATATATATATACATATATATATATATATATACACATATATATATATATAGATATATGATATGAACCCCTGCTGAAAAATGAGGTACTCTGAGGAGACATGAGATGTCTTCATTCAAGAAATATGCCTAAGATCTTTTCATATGCCATATATATATATACATATATATATATATATATACTTCTTTAAAAATGGTTTACATATACATATATATTTATATATACACACATATATATTTTTAAAGAAGGATATATATGTGTGTGTGTATATATATATATATATCCTTCTTTAAAAATGGTTTACATATACATATAGATGTAAGTATATACATATATATACATGTATTTTTTTTCCTCAGAGCCGGGTCTCACTCTATCACACAGGCTGGAGTGCAGTGGTACAATCATAGCTCACTGCATCCTCGAACTACATGGTTCAAATGAGCCTCTTGCCTCAACCTCCCAAGTAGCTAGGAGCACAGGCATGCACCACCATGCCTGGGTATGTTTTATTTTTGTAGAGACAAGGTCTCGCTATGTTGCCCAGGCTGGTCTCAAACTCCTGGCCTCAAGCAATCCTTCTGCCTCAGATTCCCAAAATACTGGGATTATCCATTTGAGCCACTGCACCTGGCTAAAGTTAATGTTTTTAAAATGCAAGAAAGAAAATTTATTCAGGAACAAGTTATATGTGATAATTTGGGAAGGGATAATACAATGGATTATTAAAGTAAAACTATGTCTCTGAGTTCAAATTGTGCTTTTAGCTCTATGCTCTTCTTTCCTCTCAAACATATGGATTGATACTGTGTACATAATCTTCCATGTTCCAAAATGAAAAATTAAGGATGCTGATATAGGATGGATGCTGGTGTCATTGGTTAAACTCAGACTGTAAAACTGCAGCTGGCATGACATTTCTAACATTCTTATAACAATGTGAGGAGGACTGAATAATTGGAGCAGATGTTGGAGATGTTCAGGGATTTGAGGCCCAGAGGCAGGACTTTAAAAAGCTGCTGAAATTCCTCATGCAATTAGTTGGCAAAGAGCTCTCAGAATCACTTTGAAGAGCAACCCAGAATCAGCAGGTCATCTTTGAGAAGCTCTTCATAAGAGGAGACTGCTCTCTCGCTCTCCAATATAACGGGAACTTCCCCTCAACTACATCCGATGTGGAAGAAAGTTCCCCAAATTAACCAGCCTACTCACTTCAGAGCGTTTATCTTACATCATGTTAAACAACCACTAACACTATGGTCGTATAAGTGTGCAAACCACTATTTATGTTAAAACACTCATTAAAATATTCAAAAGTTCAAACAGGCTAAACCCTCAAGGAAACATCTAACCACAACATGTGCTGTCTTAATAAGAATTAATTCTTTTCCCAATCTATCACCTTCTGTTTATCAATGCACCACTTACCAAACAACAGTGTTAAAGACCCCTTTATACTCAAATATTACTGAGAAAAGAAATTTTAAGCATGTTATATCTAACAGAAAACTTTTTAAAAATTTATTAATGCATTAAAATAACAAACCTATTGTCTATTAAAAACATTTTATCTTGAAAATCTATATTTCTTAAAATGAAAAAATTGGTGAAAATAATAGGATGTTGAAAATATTTTGAAAATCTCCTTAAATATCTGGCTTAATTGAGGATAACAGAAACTAAATTCCTGCATTTTCTTCTATATTCAATCTGCTGCTATATGTTATTCTAGTTGAAGTGTAAGAGGAAAATCTACCCTTGCCCAGATATATTAATAGTTGGAAAAGTGAGGAGTATCTTAACAGCTTTTTAGATAATTACAGACATCCTTCTTTGATACTAATATTCAACAAGTGGTGGTTTCTTGAAGCTTATTTGTGATGTCAAATCTACTGGTCTGCCTTTAACTTGAATGAATCTTTTACTCATTGCGATGGTTAATTTTATGTGTCAACTTGGCTAGACTATGGGATTCACTTGTTTGTTCAAACACCAGTCTAGATGTTGCTGTGAAGGTATTTTTTTTAGATCTAAAAAATGTGACTAACATTTAGATCAGTAGATGGAGTGAAATGGATCATTCCATGTGATGTGGGTGAGCCTCATCTAAGCAACTGAAGGCCTTAAGAGAAAAAGACTCATGTCCCCACCCAAAAAAAGGAATTCTGATTGCAACATGGAAATGTGGAAATGCTGCCTACCAGCCTTGGGACTTGGGATTACAATACCAATTGCTGCATTTCCAACCTATAAGCCTGCAGGCTTTACAGTTGCCAGCCTCCACAACTACATAAGCCAGTTCCTTAAAATAAATCTCTCTACATAAATGCGTGCGCGCGCACACACACACACACACACATGCAGAGAGAGAGAGGGAGAGAGAGAGAGAGCAAGCAAGAGACGGACAGAGAGAGATCCTATTTCTTCAGTGTCTCCGGAGAACACAAACTAATGTTCTCCATTAGTTTGGAGAACATTTGTGTTAGTCGAGAACACTAACACACCCATGCATGATTTTGTAACATCATGGACTGCAGATTTGAAAAATATTAGGTCACTGATTTACATACATTTTAAAAATGTTTACACATTTCATTACACAATATTTTGAAAATCCTATTTGCTAATATCATGTATCACCACTGATCTTATCAAAAGTCTTTTGGTACTGGTAGGCTGTAAAACTCACAATGAAGTTACAAGTTTGGACCAAAATCCAAATGTTTCCTTGAAAACTTGAATTTTAACACTAGCAGTAAATACTATTAGTTGTTTTCACTGAAGTACCAGGCTCATTGTTCATTTTGAAGAAAAATGCCTATGTTGAATACCAAAGTCTGAATAATCATAATTGTTATCGTGTGAATATGTCCCCCTAAATTCATGTGTTGAAAATAGAATTCCCACTGCCACAATGTTGAGAGGTGAGGTGCAATGGAGATGTGTTGGTCATGAAGGCGGAGACCTCATGAATGGATTAATGCCGCTATAAGCAGGAGCTGCAGCAGTGGGTTCTCTCTCTCTCCTGTTCTTCCTCATGTAAGGACACAACATTCTTTCTCTCCAGAGGGCCCAGTGTTCAAAGCACCAAGGTGGAAGCAGAAAGACCAGCCCCTAATCTATCAGCATGTTGATTTTGGACTTTGCAGCCTCAAGAACTGTGATAGAATAAATTTCTGTTCTTTATAAATTACCTAGTCTGTGTATTCTGTTATAATAGAACAAAATGGACTAAGACAACAGTTTGTCAGCAAATCTTTCCAGTAAAAATGATGTTTTGTTAAAAGAAAAATAGTTCAGCTTGCAATTCAAACAATCATTCAAGTGCTTTTCCTCTTGACGTTGTCGTTTGGTGTGCAGCATAGGTGCTTTATGCATATTGCCCATTCCATTACACAGAATATTAAAAAGATATATACTCAGGTGTTGGGATTTCATTTAAAAATTTTTTACTGCTTCATCAAGGATATTCTTAAGTGAAAATATGACTTTTTTAAACCAGAAATGTGAGCCAAAATATACAAACCCTGGTCAATTGTGCCACTGCTTCAATTCATGATAAAGGGCCAGTTGTTTTACCTACCATTGCTTGTGCACTGTCCGTGCGAATTACCCACACAGCAAAAATGACAAATGTCTTTGTATAAAAATAGTTTTGATCTCACAGAACCTCCCAAAAGGATCTGGGGGATTTGTGGACCACAGTTTCAGAACCACGGGACGAACTGGCTTTCTCCCAAACCCACATCCCAACAAGAATCAGAAGTCAAAATTCAAATTAGCAAATGTTGGGCATGATATGTCCCTGGCTCAGGCTCCCCAGGGAAAAAGGATGGCCCCAATGGTCATGATCTTTACAATGGAGTATATGCATCAGCGCCAGGCAAAGACTTTCCAAAATTGATCTGCCCAGAATCACTCTGCACTCTCAGAGAGAGTGTAATCAAGAGTCATTTCTAGTTCTCTTTTCTTTCACATTAGCCCTTACTTTTTTTAAAAAAAATAGTATTTTTTAGCCATACTGTTTTACAATAGTTTACTGTCCTGAATGATACATTCTCTCAAGGCACCCAGAAAAGGTATAATTAGAAACACTAGTATTGGTGTTGCAAAAGAAAATGACTACATATACTGGAGAAAAATCATTTTGCAAGTGAGATGATTTCTAATTGAATGCTTTCAACAAAACTTAAGCAGAATCTAATAAAGCCATTCACTGAAAGATCATTAAAAATGATATTTATGAAAGACCGGTAAATCATTTTTTGGCACATAATCCAAAAAATTCAAAGAATTAGGAGATTTTGCTATAGCAAGACTCCCTTCATTCTCATCTATCCATCTATATAAAAAGGTTTCTCATTATAAGCATATAAATGAAAAGCCATGACAGCCATGATGGAATCCAGATTCACTCCAGCAATAACTAATGGTTGTCATTTAATACATAAGCTAATTGAAAAACGTATCCATCTTATTGAGATGCATTTCAATAACATTTTATTTTTCACTTTTAATAACCATGGGCAGGAAAATAGAGCAAACACTTACATTGGATTTATTATGGCCTAGGAGCTATTCTAAGCACTTTAAATACATGAACTGATTTAGCCCTTGTAACGTTTATATTAGGCTGACATTTGTATTAGTCCATTCTCACACTGCTATGAAGAAATACCCAAGACTGGGTAATTTATAAAGAAAAGAGGTTTAATTGACTCACAGTTTCACATGGGTGCGGAGGCCTCAGGAAACTTACAATCATGGTGGGAGACACCTCTTCACAGGGTAGCAGGAGAGATAATGAGTGCTGAGCAAAGGGAGGAAAGCCCCTTATAAAACCATCAGATCTTATGAGAACTCACTTACTATTATGAGAACAGCATAAGGGAAACCACTCCCATGATTCATTACCCTCTACCAGGTCCTTCCCACAACATGTGGGGATTATGGGAACTAATTCAAGATGAGATTTGGATGTGGACACAGTCAAACTATATCAGTATTATTATTATTATTATTATTATTATTATTATTATTTTAGAAACAGGGTCTCACTCTGTCACCCAGAATGGAGTGCAGCGGCAATATTATAGCTCCGTGCAGCCTCAAACTCCTAGGCTCAGGCAAACCTCCTGCCTTAAGCTCCCCAGTAGCTAAGACCACAGGTGCATACCACTACAGCTGGCTAATTTTTAAAGACAGGGAGTCGCTATGTTTCCCAGGCTGGTCTTGAACTCCTGGCCTCAAGGGATCCACCGGCCTCAGGTTCCCAAAGCTTTGAGATTACGGGCATGAGCCACTACGCTCAGAGTCTAGCATTATTTCAAACTTCCATTTACAGATAAGGCAACGAAAATTCTAGAGCAACTAGAGTTAGAGCTGAGATTTGAAACCATTTACTCAGGTTCCAGAGTCTGTGCTTTTAACTACTAATACTATGCTACCTCAAAGCATTAAAAATAACATTAATACTGTTTTGATAAATTGTTTATTAGCAATGATATTCATAATTAAAACAGAAGAAATGTTAATATTTAGAGTCTAAGGACATGGAAAATTTAAAAATCATACTAGTTTATAGAATTTTTATTGCAAAGAAATATAATACAATTATTAATAAAAACATAAAATTGTATAAAATTAGAATAAAATTCTATAAGCCAAATGGCATAAAAATATTAGTTCAAAGTGGAAAAAGAATAATATTAAATTCCAGGAGATAAAAGAGGAGCTTATTGACATATTTTTTAAATATAATGGAAGATAAATCACTTTTAGTATTTATATCCTATTTGACATATTTAAAGCAAGGATCTAACAATTTTATACTAAATGGTCAACATAAACAATATATGGAAAATTGCACTTTTTGTAAATACTGAGCATTTACAATGAAAAATTTTAGGCACCAATATAAATGTGAGGAGCTCATGGGATTTCAAAATCAACTTAGGGAGTAAGTGGATCAAAATGTTTAAAGAGCACTGCCCTAGACTAGAAAAAAGAGCCCTCTCTTTACCCTAAATAATTTTCTCAGTTTGAAATCCACTTGGTCTGAATTGAATAGTGCCTGTGAAAATTGCCAGTAATGGCTCAGCCTCAGTTGCAATCTTATCATGGTCTGCTTACTAAGGCAGTGCTCCACTGAAAACGTAACTTTCCTCCTAACTTAACAAAAAAAAGCCAGTTTTATTAATGCACGAAGTTTCACAAACCTGTGTCCCAAAGTAAAAACAAATTATTAGTTTAACAAATTAGTTTAGTAAATTCTAAGGGTTTGAAGTGAGTTAGCAGTTATATTCTTTAGTTTAAATGGCTCATATTAGACATATGGTAATACTATTCCACACAGTCACTTGCAACGTGATAGAGGCATAAGCATTTGGTAATTATAAAGGGAATTTCGAAGTTTTGTCAGATAGAGAATCATAATTCCTTCCACAAATAAAAAGACATGCACATCATTATAAGTAATTATTACAAGTCATTATTATAATTACTCTTTAGTTAAGAAACTTGTACTTTGAATTTGCATGTGATTTATGATTGAGTGATGACAAATACTTACTAGAAAGAAATATTCTACGATACAATGCAGATCATTTGCAATAAGCGACATCCCTCAATACTGTTTTCCTAGGTATAACGCAAAAGTTAAAATGTCAAAATAAGTATTGGGAGGTAATATTTCTTCTGCTGATGGTGAAGTATCTTGTATTGAACAAACCCTCTCACCAAAGCAAACCAACACAAAAACCACATCACTTAAAACTCTGTACACAATACTGAAAATACATGTTTGAAGGTACTGGAGAGTGATCAAAAGCAGGCAGAAACCAGAAGGGAACAAATATGTTGAATACGGGAACAGTACAAAAAGTTTCCTGTTTTTTATAGCTTTTCATCTAAGGGTAAGGGACAGCTGGCTCCACTGTGCAGGGCAGCTAGAATTCTGATAGAACTCCTATTTTTACTAGTTTGAAAAATCCAAAGACAGAATCCAGAGCAACTTTGACAACTGTAAAGTAAGGAGGAAATCTCATAAGGAAGAGAGTGACAGAAGGCTGTCCCCAATTCTGCATAATCTCTGCTCAAATCTCTGGCTGACTTCTGGACTACATGAGCAAAGCAGAACTCCAAATGGCCCTGATAAGGCTGTAAGACCTCGATAGGGATTTCAGAAGGCATCCCAATGCAGGAGAAGTTCAGTTGGGAAGTTCAAGTTCAGCCAAATTAACTGACTACTAAAACAAACAAAATCAATTACATAGAGGAATATAAAATAATCAAGAATCTCTAAAACATATCATTAGCAATGTCTAGGACACCATCCAAAATCATTAGACACACGAAGAACAGGAAAACATGATCCAAACTCTAGAGAATAGGCAATCTATAGAGACTCAAATATTAGAATTAGTAGAGAAGGATTTAAAATCAGCCATTAAAACTATCCTATGAAAACATGCTTATAATAAATCAACAAATAAAAATCTCATCCAAAACCAGAAATTATATTGAAAAGTACTGAACAGAAATTCTACAGCTGAAAATATAGTATCTAAAAAAGTTCACTGAGTGGAATTAGTATATGAGTCAGTAAACTTGTAGATAAATAAAAAGAGCTGCTATGACCTGAAGAAATAATAAGCCACATTGAGCTTCTTTGAGACTGGAATGCAGCTTACAATTGTCAGTGATTTCTCTCTTTTTGTAGTAAATAAAATAATAATGCATTTGAAAACTGGTGGCATTGTAGAATTAACAAAATACAGAAATTTATATTCTATTTCAAATAATTCCAATTACAAAGTCTGTGGGTCTAATTTTGGCATCTGGTTTTTATCTGTAGGCTTTCTCATGGTGTTTTATTCACTTGTGCCTTTTTAAATTATAGCACTGAGCTCATATTTCTTGGAAATTCTTCTTTGTGAAGACTTGGATATCTGGGTTGCATGATATGATTTGCTTCGTTTGCATGGGGATAGTACAAAACCCAGGAGTACAGTAAGTTTCCAATTGAAGTTTTTTTGGAAAATATAGTGATATGAATTCAAGGTATAAAACCTTATGCTGGCTGGTTTGTGATTATACATCCTCAAGGGAGATCTTTCCCCTGCATAGCCAACGTCAATGCTTAGGTCAGTGAAATTTCTTTACAGTGACCTCACAGCAAGGGTGTAACCATTGAGAATCCCAGCTTTATGCAGTAAGACTGGATTCTCTCATTGACTCTTCATCTTGAGTGGTCACCTGGCCCTTTTCTTCTATTCTGCAATGCCTGAGAGGCCACGGACTAGACAACTCAACTACGATGTTTTAATAGTCTTCTTATCTTTTCAGTGTCCTGCTTTTACCTGATTTTTGGTTTCTGAGAATGACTTAGCTCATCAGTGTATTCACAAAGTAGATTTTTAAAAATATTTTATCTGGCAGTTTGATTGTTTTTCCATAGGAGGATCTAGCTGCAGCACTGCCAAGCACAAGAAATTCACCTCTATCTGTTCCTGCGTCTAACTACTGATATCATGTGGACAGAATGAGCTTTATCCTTCTTTATTGACAGCTTAGTGAGTGACTTTTGAACCAGGGTTGCATGTCTTAAGGAACAATCCCATCTTGGGGACTCAGTAATTTAACAATGAATCTCCTGGTGCTCCCTCAACCATAAACTCTGAGGTGGCAGAGCAGAGGCCAAGGTTTTGTTAGGTCATAATGCTATCATGTTTGAACTCGATTCATGTGTCATGCTAGGAAAGGAGTGGTGTTATCTTCCAGCTTAAACATTCCGCAACCCCAAATCCACACTCTTTCTCCTTGTGTCTTAAAATTCTCCATGCTAGATCGCTGAGCATATTCCATAATTGGCGGGAAAGGGAGGTGAGCACATCAGCACAGCCTCCTGTTTCTATGAGTTTCTCCCAATAAATATGGTGCCAGATGGCCCAGTGTGTTTGTTCTTAGGAATTTCACATCTTCTCACTCTATAATGTCTAGAAAATCTGTAAATATGCATAAAAAGGAAAGTAATATAAAAAAGACTAAGAAGATGTGAATATAAACCAAAAGTACTTCTAGAAATCAAAGTGTAACTGAAATATTAAATTCTATGGACAGGTTTATGAACACAACAAATCAAACTGATGAAAGAATTAACCAAGTGAAATTAGACTTAAATTATCTAGAATACAACATATAGGGACAAGAAGATAGAATATGAAAGCAGAGTTAATAGAAATGGAGGAGAGTAAGAAATTTAACATGCTTTAATATTAGACCCAGAGAAAAAGATAAATAATGAATAAAGGCAGTATTAAAACAGACAAAGGCCACAAATTCTCCAGATTAGCGAGAGGCCCATTCCATAGGTTCAGGACTCCTAACATATCCCAAACAAGATAAATGAAAATATATCCACATGCTGACTACCAATATGAAAATGTGGATGACCAAAGACAAAAGATCTTAAAAGTAGTCAAAGAGAAAATCCTGATTATATACAGAAAAATGTCGCAGACTGGTGACCTACTGAAGCCAAGATTGGAAGCTAGAAGACAGAACATTGGCCTCAGTGAGCTGAGAAAAAATAACTGTCACATCAGAAATACATGCCTAAACAACGCCTTCCAAAAATTCAAGTAAAATAATGATATTTTAAATATACAAAACTAAAGGGGTATGTCACTGTCTTATACCTACTTCAGGAAATTTAGGAAATAAGTTTTAGTAGAAAGTGTTTGTTAAGTGGTATGTGGGCCAGAGGTGGTGACTCATGCCTGTAATCCCAGCACTTTGGGAGGCCAAGGTGGATCACCTAAGGTCAGGAGTTCGAGACCAGCCAGGCCAACATAGTGAAACCCTGTCTCTACTAAAAATACAAAAAGGTAGGTGGCAGGTTTCTGTAATCCCAGCTAATCAGGAGGCTGAGGCAGGAGAATTGTTTGAACCTGGGAAAACCCAGGAGGCGGGGGTTGCAGTGAGCTGACACTCTAGCCTGGGCAACAAGAGCAAAACTCCAACTCAAAAAAAAAAAAAAAATAGGTATCTCTGTGTATGTGTGTATTGAGAGAGTGAGTTTTCTAAGAACAAGATGGGAATAAGCTACTTGATAATAATAGGATGCTATTATTATTATCAATAATAATATGTCATGAGAGAGCTATTGTATTTATTGACATATTAAATAACTTTCCACTTTGTTTACAAGAGTCAGACCTGAAATACAGGGACTAGAACTTTAGAAAGATAGAAAAATGTATCAGGCAAACACTAACCCAAAGAAATTCAGCATAGCATAACAAATTAGCTGTTTTAGACATAATATACTTTAATACAAAGACTATTACTGCCTGATGAGAAAGGTTCAAATCACCAAGAAGATATTATATTTCTAAATATATTCACTCCCAACAGCACTGCCTGAAAATATATAAAGCAAAAATGACAGAATTCCAAGCAGAAATATACATACCCTACATTAATGAAAACATTTTAACACACTCCTTTCAGCAACTGAGAGATCAAAAAGACCAAAAGAGAAGTCAATAACAACATAAAAGATTTGAATAATACCATTAACCAGCTTTCCCTTATAGATCAGTACTTTAAAAAAATGTTGGCTTCTGGCTCCCTTTACATTCTGAAAAATTATTAAGAACTCTGAAATGATTTTGTATATATAGGTTATTTCTGTTAATATTTGCTATGTAAAAAATTTAAACTTATAATTTAAGAAAATATGTCTTTAATAATTTTTAAATAATGATAAGCTTATTTTTTGCTAACATAAATTTTATGAAATATAACTATATTTTCTAAAACAAAAAAAAATCAGTGGTAAAGGGGTTTTGTTTTTCAGTTCTGCAAATCTCCTTAACATCTGGCTTAATAGATGCCTATTGTATCCTTCTACTATCTGCTTCTATATTCATTTTGTTGCAATCACATCGTGTAGCTTCTAGAAGACTCCATTGTACATTCATGAGAGAGTGAGAAAAAGGCAAATAATGACTTAGTATTGTTATAAGAATAATTTTGAACTAATGGGTGCCTTCAAAGGGTGTTGGGAAACCCTCAGGGTCCCTAGATGATATACTGACAACTGCTAGTGTATAATGTGCAAGAATTTGCACCTGCAATGCAGAAAATACATGAAACTTTTACAAATTTTAATTGTATACAAAAGAGAGGCAGTGACCTATTGGCTTTTATGGCCCAATTGGGTTTGATGACCTATTGAACCATGAAAGAAGTCTAAATACATGTTTAAGATTTATATGTTAAAAGCTGTACTCTGAGATGACAATGAAATTAGTTGGTAACCAATAATACAACCTCTTAAGAACCAGGTAATGACAAAGCTGACTTCTTTTACCACTTCTGTTCATTAATTGTAGGTCTGAGACAGAACCACAAGGCAAAAATATAAGGAAAAATTATAAAAGTTAAAAAGGAAGAAGCAGTTTAAAGATGATATGATTGTATATATAGATGACCCAAAACATTCTACATATGAACTGTCACAACTAGAAATTTTAGGCCAGGTGCAGTGGCTCATGCTTGTAATCCCAGCATTGTGGGAGGCCAAGGTGGGCAGATCACCTGAGGTCAGGAGTTCAAGACCAGCCTGGCCAACATGGTGAAACCCCATCTTTACTAAAAATACCAAAAAAAAAAAAAAGGGGGGACTGGGCGTGGTGACTCACACCTGTAATCCCAGCACCTTAGGAGGCTCTGGTGGGCGAATCACCTGAGGTTGGGAGTTCAAGATCAGCCTGACCAACCTGGCAAAACCCCATCTCTACGAAAAATACAAAATTAACCAAGAGTACTGGTGCATGCCTGTAATCTCAGCTACTCAGGAGGCTGAGACAGGAGAATTGCTTGAACCTGGAAAGTGGAGGTTGCAGTGAGCTGAGATCGTGTCATTGCACTCCAGCCTGGGGAACAAGAGTGAAACTCTATCTCCAAAAAATAAAAAAAATACAAAAAATTCGCCAGGTGTCGACACATACCTGTAGTCCCAGCTACTCAGCAAGCTATGTCAGGAGAATCACTTGAACCTGAGAGGCTGAGGTTACAGTGAGCTGAGATCACAGCACTGTACTTCAGCCTAAGTAACAGAGCAAGACTCTGTCTAAAACAAGGAAAGAAAAGGACTAGAAACTTTAGCAATGTTGCTAATTATGAAAACTAAGATACAAAAAATCAATTTTATTTCTATACACTAGCATTAAAAGGTTAAAAATGTAATTATAAATAATACCTTTTATAAGCATTTTAAAAACTAAGGCACCTAAGAAGATGTGAGCTTTACATAGAAAATTATAAAACACATAAAGACAGGCTGCCTGCTGGAAAAGCATATCTAATTTCTTATTTATTATAAGAAAACTCAACATCATTAAGATGTCAATTCTCCCAACATTGATCTATATAGTCTCAACAAAATTCCAATGAAAACTTCTAAAATTTTAACAGAACAGCAAAGGTTCGCAAAATAATGAAGACAATTATGGAAGAGCTACAAAGCAGTTATTGTGACAGTTATTTAAATTGTTTTAAGGCTTCAACAATTAAGACTAGGTAGTATTAGCATGGAAGACAAAGGAATACAAAAAAGAAACCAAGCCAGCAGTGGTGGCTCACACCTTTAATCCTAGCATTTTGGGAGGCCAAGGCAAGGAGATCTCTTGAGCACAGGAGTTAGAGGCCAGCCTGCACAACATAGTGAGACTCCATCTGCACATCTTTTTTTTTAATTAGATGTCTGTAATCTCAGCCACTCAGAAGTTGAGGCGGGAGGATTGCAGGAGCACAAGAGTTCAAGACTGCAGTGAGCTAAGATGAAGCCACTGCAAGCTAGGGAAACAAAGCAAGACCCTGTCTCTACTGTCTCTAAGAAAAAAAAGAGAGAGAGAGAGAAACCAGAAACTGATACATATAAGTAGAAATTTAATCTGTGACAGTCTTGGCCCTGCAGATCAGTAAGAAAGAACTGGGAGCTTCAATGAATCATACTGAGATATTTGGTTATTCATTCATATGGAGAACAAAAAAGAAACGATGGAAGGAAAAAATTAAAGGGGGACTCAGGTAAAGTGAAGACTTTAGACTTAAAAGTCAAAAGTATGTTTTCAGAAATGTTTAGAAAACAATATGAACATCTTCATGACCTCAAGCTAGAGAAGACCAGAATATAGTGCACATCTTAGAGGAATAGGCTGATAAATTCATCTACATTAACAACCCTAAGAAAAATCAGCAAGAAACTTGAGAAGGCACTTTACAGGAAAAAAATCCCAAGTGGCCAATAATAATCATGTGACTCTGTGATCGATCTCATTAGTAATTAGGGAAAAACAAATTAAAACACAGTAAGAAAATATTTCATTCACATCAAGTTTGAAAATGTTAAAGTCTGACATATCGGCATTGGCAGGAGCCTGGAGCATCATGAAAACAGGCAGATGATGCTGAGTGTGGTGTATATTGTTACAACCAGTTTGGGTGAAGAAATATGGCCTAATTAATAATGATGAAGATATGCATGACCTATGACCCAAAAAATGTCATTCGTAAGAATACAACCTAAGGAAATCCACGTACATATATATGAGAAATGTAAAAAATGTTCACAAAAGCACTATTAACAGAAAAAAAGTAAAAACCCGAATTTCTTTCCATCACATTCTAGATGATAAGTGATAGAGCCATTATCGAACTTATATAGCATTATATAGTGAATTACACAGCTGGAAAATGACTGGAATTTAGCTTCCAGCAATAACAAAGATGAATATCAGAAACATATTATTGCATGAAAACAACAAGCCACCAAATAATATATATTTTATGATTCATCTACATGCATGTATCATATAGGAACACAAATATGTGGTGAAATCATAAAGAAAAGTAACAGAAAAATAAACACAAAATTCACAATAATATTAACTCTATGGGGAAGAGAATGGGTTGGCAGGACACCCAATACACGAGGATCTTTCAAACATTTACATACATTTTAATAAAATTCTCTATCTACTCAAAACTTAACTTTTAAAGTAAAATAAATAGATTATACAAAAGTAAACCAATGACATGATCTAAAATACCACACAGTTCAAATGTTTTACTACAAATGATAATAAGAAATTCAACATAAAGTTTAGCTGTATATCCATCAAGTTCTTTTTTTTTTTTTTAATTGAGGTGGAGTCTTGCTCTGTTGATCTGTTAATTGGGCTGGAGTGCAGTGGCATGATCTCAGCTCACTGCAGCCTCCTCTTGGGTTCAAGCAATTCTCCTGCCTCAGCCTCCTGAATAGCTGGGATTACATGTGCCTGCCATCACGACTACCTAATTTTTGTTGTTTTTTTTTAGTAGAAATGGGGGCTTCACCATGGTGGCCAGGCTGGTCTCAAACTTGTGACCTCATGTGATCCACCCACTTTGCCTTCCCAAAGTGCAAGGATTACAGGTGTGAGCCACCAAGCCTGGCCTTCCAGGATCTTTTTTTCCCTTTTTAGGAGACAGAGGTTTGCTTTTTGCCCAGGCTGGCATGCAATGGTGTGATCTTGGCTCACTGTAATCTCTGCCTCCCAGGTTCAAGTGATTCTCCTGTCTCAGCCTCCTGAGTAGCTGAGATTAGAGGCATGAGCCACTAGACCCAGCCCTGACAAGTTCTTAATGTGGAAATTTCTCATTCTGAATTAGCAGATCATCATGTAATAAAGGCAGAATTGAAAGACTACCAGTGAATAATCATGTTTATAAAACATGGCACCCAGATAAATGATTAAAGTTCTATAAAATATTTACTTCTGGTTCATAATTAATTACATGCTCTATGGAGACAAGATGCTCCAGTAATGAAGTTTTTGACATTTCAGGAAAAATATTTATTTGATCTGCTATTTCACAATGGTCTGCTACAACATTTAATCTTCTATAAATAACATTTCACAGTCATCTCTGTAGCTGACTTCCTGAGAAAAAAACAACATTTAAGACATTTAATTGCTAAAACTCAATATTCAAATTCAACACTTTACCTTTTTCTCTCTACTAATGATACTGCAAAGAAGTACATTCTAATCCTAAAGACAGGCTGTCTGCTGGAAAAAGAATTTCATTCTGGTTTCTAACTGTTTAAAGACCCAGGCCTTTATATACAGAGCCACCTAAGCCCAGGATTCCACAGCCTGACTGAATTGGTTGCCAAATATTTGGCCTGAGCAGAATTAAAAAACATACACTGTGTTCTGGTTCATCTAACCCTGCTCTGGGAAAAAAACAATGCAGTCAGTCCCAGGGGACACCACCCTGCACTGCTAGGCTACTGAGCCAGAGATGCACAGAATTAAGGAGGGGGGTGGGAAGCAGCCTGTCTCGTGAAATCATTCTAGATTTCTGCCCTTATTTCTGCCTGTTCAGTGTCTCAAACCAGCTCACTAGCTGTATTTGATATCTTTCTTTAAGACAATAGCAATTAACATGAAAGCTGCTCTTTATAGACATTGGGGACATTAAAATACAATATTTACTCTGTTAGTTACAGAGATTCCAAGCCATCTCCCAATTTTAATATAACCCCAGAGAAGCTCTCCCTAGATTTTTAATAAGTACTTTCAATCTATGTCTAATTCTGTGAGCTCAAGAGGAAACAGGGCACGTGGCCAAGACAAGCATATAAACAGAGGTACAGACCGACTGCTTTCCTCCAAGAGGGCAACCAACCCTAGACTCTCTTCAGTTGTTTGGGAATTTGACCTGTCTTCTCTCCAATCTCATTACAACTTTTATGATAACATCTGACACTACTGCATCCCTTACCCTTTAACAATCCCCAAATCCCATCCCTGGTTAAATACTGGCCGTACCAACATGGTGCTCTCCAGCCACAAGAGGAATAATTGTCACGTGCTGTGATTACAACACAGCACATAAAGAAAACATCATTGAAAACACACTAGAAAAAATCAGAAAGCCAAGGCAATATCGTCAATCTAGAGATGAAAAGTTCTGAAGACTTATTTAGATTGAGAAATTAACTGTACACATAAAAGATTATCCTTTCCAAATATCTACATAAGTAGCACTAGATGTAGTTAAGAGATAACGAATTATGTACACAGGAAAACAGAACAGCAAACAACCTCCACAACCTTCCAGGAGGCACTGCTGAGAACAGCAGGGTATGGCTTTGCTGCTCTGTTCTGATGAGGCTGAGGGCATCATCAAACGCAACTATTAAATAAACAGCCCAAAATGTCAAAATACAACACAAAAACCATAACACATAATGTCTCAGGAGCTCTGCATCTGGTAAGATTCGATGTGTAATTTGCTGAGCCTGTGCTATAGCATTGCATGATCAAAGCAAAAAGAAAAAGACAAAGAAAACCTCAGTATTATGGTCCCAGGCTGATTTTCTGAAATACAGAGTCAAAGACCTTTGCATACTGCATGTACAGCTATGGATTATAGTGATGCAGGAGCCCCCAACTCAGAGAGAAAGTATGGGAACTTGGGGGACCAAAACCCTGAAATATATTTTGAATGTCAAATATTAAGAGGATTTATTTTTTTCCTTCCCATTGACAGGCACTCAGGGAAGCAATGGCATTCAATAGTTACAGCAAAAGGAGAATGAATTTGGGAAATAGAAGTTTTTTGTTGTGTTGTGTTTTGTTTTGTTTTTAAGATAGCGTCTCGCTATTGAGCAGGCTAGAATGCACTGGCACAATCACAGCTCACTACTGCCATGAATTCCTGAGCTCACCTATCCTCCCACAAGCTTCCCAAGTAGCTGGGACTACAGGTGTGCACCACCATGCCCAGCTCATTTAAGCAGTAGGAATTTTAAGTGAAGCATTGACTGGCCATACAACATTAAGTATCTTCTGCATGTCCAATAGTAGAAACCCCTTTTGAAAAAGTAGGAGCTTTATTGCGATGCATACCAATATTACAACTTTTGGCTGAAATTATAGTGTGCAAAATAAATGACATAATGTGGCACCTTGAGCATCAGTTTCCATTGTTAGAGCCGGCACCCTAATCCGCTGTGACAGGGAGTGAGGATCCATGGGGCAGATGGAAGCAGAGCCAGATGCTGAGAGATCTCAGACTTGGCAGGAAACAGCTGAAAGCAGAGTACACCCTGTCAGTCCAGCAGCTCAGGAGCTGTGATCTGAATTCAGCACGTGGGGAGGAGGAGGAGACATGCATCAGCTTCTCTCCCCGGAGCCTTCTGGACAGTCAAAGGCAGGGAAACGCCAATGACAGCTAAAGGGAGCCACTCACATGTGTGAAGCCAGGGAGTGCAGGGTTTACAAGCTTGAATAGACCTTAAAAACCATCCAACTTGCTCATTTCACACATCAGGGAAGGGAATGACTACCTAGGTCTTATCCTTAGGACGCAGACCCCACGTTTCTAATCTGAGTCCTCTATCCCTCACCACACAAAGCAGATGAATAGCATTTGGTAGAAATGCCAACTCTCAGACCTGCCTCAGGCCTGCCGAACCAGGAATTATTTTGAAACATCTCCAGAAAATTCCCATGCCCATGAAGGCTTAAAAAGCACTGCTCTAAACCACGGGTTAACTCTTCTAATCCAGCAATGCACAGACTCTGGAAACAAACTCCCCATGTTCAAATCTCAACTCATTTACTTCCCAACTCTGTGACCTAGGCAAATGCCTTAAACTGTCTCTCAGCTTCGCTCTGTACGGTCATCACAACAACCTCTCTCATTGGGTTCTCGTGAGGGTTCTCAATAATTTGTCATCAATGTTCAAATTATGTTGGAATATCTGCTCACTCTGCTGTCTCCCTACTAGATGGGGAGCTCCTTGGAGGCAGAGAATTTCCTGTGTATTCTGGATCTCTCCAGTTTGTGCTCCAGATACAATCTCCACTCTGTTCCTTATGAGAAGGCCAGCCTGTGTGGTCACATCAGCAAACTTCCCTACCTTCTGCTTTCTAGTTTCATGCATGAGGGGGCACTTGGCCTGAGGGCAGAGGGCAGGAGGAAGAGAATTCAGGGTGTTTCCTGGCCAGGCTCTGTCACTGCTGGGTCACCTCAGGCTGACTGGTGCCTGGACCAAAGGTTCCTGTCACGATGACTTGTGCCGGACACTTGCTTCCCAGGTTATGGGAGATAACAGTTCCTCTGCTGTGACTACCATGGGCAGCACCCTTACTAGTGTAAACAGTCCCTTTGCAGATAATCCCCCTCCAATAATCCTAATTTGAATGTGCCATCTCTTTCCTCTTGTGAGTCGCTGTGTCTCCTTCCATTCACCCAAGAAGTATTTTCTGCACATGTACTATGTGCCAGATACTATTCTAGATGCTGAGGACACAAAGGTACAATAAAAAGACAAGATCTCTGCACTCATAGAGTTCATGTGCAGACTTACCACCATGTCTGGTACAGAGCAGGCACCCTTCTACAAAAGGATAATTATAACTTCCTCTTCTCATTAAAACTTTCCTCAACCATGAATCACAAGTGCTTACTAAGCACTTACTATGCTTACTTATAAGTACTTACTAAGTGCTTACTTACAGCAAGAACCTGCTGATTCCATATAGCAGCTATGCCAACAAGTGCAAGAAATGGGGGGAAGTAAGCCATACAAGAGACTCCGAGCCTTTGCAGAAGGGTGCAGTTGCATAAGCAGCATATAGACTTGAATCCGAATCTACTCATTTTCATTTAACAAACTCAAGGACTTTGAAAATATTTTATGTGAGAAAGTTAGATTTAAAAAATAAACACAGGAAGGTGAGTTTTGTGACTTTTCTGACAGATCAAACCCCTGCATGCAGCATAACTCCCACAATTTGCCAAAGAACTATACCACAGATGAATATTCTTGCTTTTGCTTTTTTAAAACATGAATTTCCTGGAAAACTGCCACATTTCTTAGGAGGCAGACAGGTTAAGCTAAATGTCTTATTAGGAATATGTGTCACTTAAAATTCTGAGCTGGGGCTTTGCAAGGTCATCTTTCCAAATCTGCTTGAAAGTTTCATCAAAATAATACTCATGCCTAGAGACCAGGAGATGCTATTGATTCTTTTTTCTCACTCTTCCTTCTCCAAAAGTCAGATTTACTGTAAGAAAGCAGAGAATCTACATTTAGAACCATCCCTGAGAAGGATCACTGGAGGATGACAGCATTGTCATTTGCAGTGAGGGCGGTGCCTACTAGCAGTAAGACAATTTAATTATTTCCTGATGCCAACAAAGGTTTCACCTGCTCTTTCTTCAGCTGTTCCCAATTAGAATAAAAGCCAAGAAACTCAGTAATAATAACAGCTCTTAGGTTCCAAAATCTTCACTCTCAACATAGTACTAATTCAGTTAGGGTATAAAATGAGGAGGAATCAAAATGGAAAATTTAACTCAGCATTTGCCTAAAAGGCCCTCACATTGCTGTATTTTTGTAGTGTTTGTTAGCACCAAGCTTGAGTTTTTTTAAATCCCTGTTTTATGCAAGTCATAGTAGGTTCCCTTGCAAGGATCATTCTATTAACATTAAGTTGAACAGGAGTGGTACTATATTTTCTTGAAGAACGTTGTAAATTGAAATTTGAAAGAAGTCATGGAGTCAAATGAACAATAATCTATTTTCTGCAGTTTTCTGTCCATGAACTTGAGTTTTTACTAAAAGAGATTTTAATTCAGCAAAGAAATGGGTTGATAATAATCTAAAAGCCTAGCAAAGTGGATTTTGTTTTGTTTATTTATTTAAATAAAAAAAGGCTGGAGTACAGTGGTGCAATCTAGGCTCACTGCAACCTCTGCCTCCTGGGTTCAAGCAATTCTCCTACCTCAGCCTCCAGAGGAGCTGGTATTACAGGTTCCTGCCACCATGCCCGGCTAATTTTTGTATTTTTAGTAGAGACAGGTTTTCATCAGATTGGTCAGGTTGGTCTCAAATTCCCAGTCTCAAGTGATTTACCCGCCTTGGCCTCCCACAGTGCTGCGATTACATGCCCATTGTTTCCGGCCACAAAGTGGATATTAAACAACATAACAGCAAAGCAGTAGAGAGTAAACTTTAAGCTCTTAGAAGAAAAGAAACTGTTCAGCAACTGTCTGCCCCTTTTTAGCCCATTTATGCCTGAGGTTGCAATTTCTTGAATTTTTGCAATCAGACTTTGGCAATGACCTTGAGCACTAGGATATAAATAACTCCCACATGGTTAGTGTTCCAATATTGGAACAATAGGCATAAATGGGTCAAATAGTACCATAGGAAAATGTAGTAAATGAATAAAGTCTCTGAAATTAACATCAATTTTATTACCTCTTCTCATTTACTTGAATTAAGCCAGATAAGCAAGTAGTATCAATATATAAAAAATGTTCACACTTTGAATCCATTTAAATACAAAACAAAGAAATGAAATGCTGCTATATGCCTATCCAAATGTACACAGATTTTTCTAGTTATTGTAGTTACCACTTTTTATTACACACTTAAAGATTTTTGGCACACAACTGACCTAATTCTTCCAACCCAGAATATCAATTCCCATAGGGTTCTGTATTCTTTCCATTACTATACAGTTTTTCTTGGCTACTGTTTTCTTCTGCTCATTCCTTTTTCTCTCCTATAATATTCAAGCAACTTTACTTCCATTCCTATAATCAAAGATATGTATTATGATTATTTGTTTTGATTAGAATATTCTTATCCTGAAATTAGTCAATTGAATATTTATTCCATATAAATTATGTATAATATACAGTATTAAGCACTGTTATAACTTTTTTTGAAAAAGACGCTGTAAAGATTTCAAAATGTTTTTGAAAAGGGCACACATAATAAAGGTTACATGGTAGCAAATGATAATTGCAAAATCAGTAAAGCAATACTAAATTCACTGGGCCTTAGGATAAGGGGATACCAGCCTAGGCTGGCGCTCAGGAAAGAGTATTCAAAGGACTGACTTTAGACAGGAAGACATTACTGAGTGAGTGGAAAAGGTGAAGGTACAGAGGCAGATGACAAGAAAAGAAAACCATGGCAACCAGAAACATAATGTATATTTCAGTGGGAATGAGGAGAGCCATTCAGCTGCAGTGAGCCCTTCCAGTAGGAAAGCATTGGGAGACAAGGATAATCAGAAGGGCTGGAAGCCAATCAGCTTATGAACACCAAGAGAAAGGACGTCATGAGAGCATCGTTCAGAGACTGCCTCGAAGGCCAGACAAATCCCCATTGTAGACCTCGTCCCGCTACTTATTAGCCTGGATTTCCATATCCATAAAATGTTGATAATAACAGCACTGATCTCAAAAGAGATTCTTTACATATTAAACAGCAAAACACTTATCATAGTGTTCAACATATTAAAATTAAAAAAAAAATTACAGTCTGCTCTGTTATTAGCCATGCCGAGGGTTTTGGGTGTCCTTTTGTCATCATTAAAGGGATCTTGGTGCAGAGTGACATGATAAATCACTCTTCTGGCAAACAATGGCCATCATCGTGTCCAGAGGGAGGAGGCCACGTTCCCTACCTCCCCTTTATGCAGGCTTCTCATATCATTAAAGTCAGTCCATCAACACAGATTGGAACTGGTTTCTTATCCACATAATTTCATTATGCCCGAGGGCCTCCAGGTTGAAGTTGGAGGTTCCCAACAATGCTTCAGTACCTTCTCTTATATATGCTCAGCTTCCCAGTGAAGTGAACATGGACTTGGGTCAAGAAAGACCTGGATTTAAATAGTGACTGCATGTGTTACTCCTGATAAGTTATTGTCTCTGAACTCTATTTTCCCCATGCAAAACATGAAACATGAGATGTCAGGCCCTGGGCATTACCTACTTTAATCATCATAACAATCCTGTGAGAGAGATGCGGCATGAGTCCCACTTTCCCTATAATGAAACTGAGGTCTAGAAAGGTTAAGTAACTTGCCGAGTCCCAGATGGTGTGGGTGGTGGAAACAGGCAGTCTGACCCCACAGAGTCTTCTTCATCTCCTCCTTCCCCACCTTCTCAGAATCGCAAGGGAGTAACTGCATGGGTCAGGACTAGGCCTAGGCCTGATGTAACTGAATCACCTATGAGAATGCCCTTGGTTGACATAAAAGCCATAATCAAGGGAAATCCTTAATATCCTCTAAAATGTTGTTTACTTATTATCATATTATTTTTATGCTGAACACCAAAGAGCTGACAGCCACTTTTGTGACACAGGGAGGCTGCAAAAGTCAGGCTGAGGTGCCAGCTGTTCACCACACTCTTATCTCCAGTATTCCTTCTAGAATTAACAGCTTTTGATAAAAATTTTCATCTTCTGAACACAGTCTGCCTTGTCGCTCTCCTAGCTGCAACCTGACAAAATTTGCAATCAGTTTGGCTTTAGGCCTCAGTGTGAGCTTGAATCTCTTATGAGCTACTTCTCCATTCACTCATCAGTCTTTCTCTCCATTTCTGTGCCGTCAATAATGTTTCTGAACTCAACACATCACGCTCTTTTCTTCACTGGTTTCAATATTGCTCTGCTCATTTTATTGTTTTACTTGCGAAGCTTCCCACGTCTTTGCTTTGACAATGAAAGGCCATTATTTTTCATGGCAGTTTCCACAACACATTAATGCACTTGAAGTTGTTGATCTGTTTTTCTTTGAAGATCTACGTCCAAGACTTTAGCGGGGAAAATATCTTGCTTCTGTTATTACTGCTTAGGTCTTTGTGCCTTTTCATAATGCAAAAATCCCTATTCCCTTTTACTTTGCCCAGGTACAGAATGTGTCCTAAAATAGATGTTGGCATGCTGCTTTCCTACTGAGCAGACAAAAGGCATCTACTTAAACTATGATTCCCTTTTTTCTAATCCAATGCTGCCTTTTGTCTTCTTACATTTCCACGTGTCTCTTAATTTCCAGGAAAGTACAAATTAATCACAGGGATAATTTATTTCTCCTGAAATACCCTGCTGAGGTTGCTGTCTCTAGTAAAGGCCACATGCATTTACTAACCTGAAGAATGACTGGCATGCTCTGGTTTTTTTCAAGTGGGTTCTAGGAGACACAAGAACTCCTTGTATGGGTGAACTTCTGACCCTTCCCAGGATACCAGTCCTTCTCCCTGTGTATCCCACCATTTGGCACACCCTTTGGGCTGCCACAGTAAGCAGGTGGGTAACCTGTGCCCATAAGCTAGAAGATCATAAGTATTTTGATAGTTCTACAAACCAAACAGGTGATGTCTAGATATAGACATAGATAGATCCACATATAGAATCACATTTTAACAAACCTGATCAATATACCTTAAGAATATGCCACATTTCTCATGTCTTTCATATTGGGCTGCCACTAGCAATTTTTCACAAAGCTCACTAAAAAATATATAACTTAATTTTGCTTTAATTTTAGTAATTGTTTATTTGGAGTTTTTATTTTCTTCTTCTGCCTTTTAGAACAGAAGCTGTTATAGTAAATATTTCCAGGAGGCATGACTCCTTCAGCTTCAAGACAATCTTTGCCACTTTTAACTGATTACCTGGGATTACCGGACCTATTCTAACTCTGTATAAATACAGTCAGAACATAACTTGCAGAATCTGTGTGTGTGAACTCTGTTTCTCACTAGTATCTGGCTTCTGTTATAAGCATTAACTTCTTCTGTGCTAGTTAAAAATATCTAATTGTTAAACAGCTAATCATATACCAACCATTTTCACATTCGACCCCAGAACTAAGCCAAATCTAGATTAGGAGAGCAGAGGTAAAGCCCATGATAGAGGAAAACAGCAACACACATTCAGAACATAGACCCTCATGAAGGCACAGAATCCTCAGCATTCATTAAGTAGGTGCCATCCTTAACCTGATCACTTTTTGAAGTTATGAGATTTCCCATCAAAACAAGCTTTCTGTTTGCAGAGGAAATACATAGTGAATTAAGACTCAGGAGCCATGCTGCAGGGGCCTGATTTCCAGGTTCTCTGCTATTAACTGCAGTTTTGCAGGACAGATTACTTATCTTCCTCATGGTGCCATTACTGAAGTTGTAAAATGTAGATAAGAATGGCACCAAGCATATAGACTTGTTATAAGGATTAAGTGAGTTAAATTATGAAGTGTTTAAAACAGTAGGCAAATACTCAAAAAATGTCAGCTATATTACTAATTATACTCAATGTATTCTGGAGAATTATTTATTGGAATCCAGGATTCCAGACAGTAAAAGAACTATTACCTCATCATGTAATAAGTGTTTAATAAATTCTTGTGAAAATATACTCATTGAAGCTTTCATAAAACACTTTAGCATAAACATCAACGAGTATGGAAGGAAGACTGCATTTGTAACTTGCGTGCAAAGACTCATGATGTGCATTGGGTATTGCTAAGAGTCACTGTTGGTGCAGATGCCGCTTCAGGACCAATCAGGAGGTTGAGAGGGCCACATACACCGACCTCTGGCTGAGCATCAACTGTGCAGCAGGTGTTGCTGCAGGTGAAAACAAAGTGCAAAGTACAGTAGGAGTAATGAGACAAATCTCTGAGTCAGCCTTGCATAATTTGAGGCTTTCAAAAAGTAGTTCTCTCTGGGTTATTTTGGATTCATAGATTCTCCATGGGTCTATTAAGACTACAGGTTAAGGAGATTAAGACAAGGGGACACCGGAGGATTCCTGTGGGTACATTTTCTCCCTGGCCACAGAGATCTTCCAATCCATTCTCTCTGGGGAAATCAACTGTATGACCAGATTAACCAAGGGTGACGCATAATTTACATGAGATCACTTTGGCCTTAGAAAGCAGCCAATATACAGAAATCCCAGGACAGGCATTGCCCCTAAGGAGACAGCAAAGGCAATGGGACCAAAGGCTATGTTAAGGTAGACATGAGCTCTAGCAGCACAGTTTCACTCCTTAGGTAAAGAAAAAAAAAAAAAACTGGAAAAAATATGACTCAATAGAAATATGGATGTTTTTACATTATTTTTTATACTCCCTTGAATAATTTAAATTTCTTCAAAACAGAAAAAGGAGAAATAAAGAAAAGCAACCTTTTCCTTACTTAAATTCACTCTCTTAAAAAACAAAAATAAAAAGCTAGTGACTCACTAGTGTGCCACTGTGACTACGTGCAACAATGTGCTGGCATGCCCACAGCAAAGGCTTGCACAGATATGCATTAACTTTGAAATGTCCACAAAGCAAAACTTAACCAGCTACACACATACACATACAATCCACATCTCAGAAATGTCACACGCAAGAAGTTCCACCAAAGAGCAGTACAACCATCCAACATAACACTCAGCAGACAGAATAATCAGAAGCCTAGGATTGCCTCTATTCCTCAACAGCTGGCTCACTGCTGTTTCAGAGAGCTTTTTAAAAATTATATTTAAATACTGCTCACAGATAAAATGTGACACATCGCATCTGACATTTCACTTTAAGGTGAAGAAAGACTTTCTGAAAAGTGCTGAGCTGGGTGCTCTGAACAGAGACATCCTATTTCTCTCCGACACAATGATGCCATCTCTCAGAGCCAGGCAGAACACAAGCACCCATCATGCAAAAGAGGGGAAAGCCACTCAGGGAAAAGGGCAAAGATTACTGCTCCCAGGAGAATTCTGCTTTTCTCAACAGTTCTTTCTAGAAGTTGCTCCTAAATGTCTCCAGAAAACACTGTAAGGGCTTTACCTCTGCAGCCTGGGGCAGCCTAGACAGTGGAATCAGATGGACATGGGTTCACATCCTGGGTCTTCCACTCTCCAGCTGTGTCCTGCTAAGCAAATGATTTGAGCTCCCCAAGCCTTGCCTTCCACATGTGGGAAGACCTACTTCCCAAGGACGTGGTGACAGTTAATGAGCTGAGCCATGCTTACCTCCTGGCTTATAATAGGTGACTCCCTTTTCCTTTCCAATGGGAAAGAGATCATGAATAATGAAGCCAATCTTGCAAGACATTGAAAAGTAGCACCACAGATGTACTAAACAGGCAACTTATTATCCATCCCCTTTTTCCCCCAACTGTAGGAAGACTGCCTATCTTCAGATTAGGGTACAACAGTAGGTGCTAATTGGGTGCTCGTGTTGTACTGGGCCCCATGCTAGAGTCTCTATATAGGTCATATCATTTACAAAAATTGTTACCAATTATTCTTATTTTACAGATCTGGAAATTAGTAAATTCAACTTTTTACTGCTACTAAGTGAAAAATCGTGTACTTAAACCCACTTATGTGCCTCCGGAATCCATGTACCTAATCCCTGAGCATGCCACTGCTTCATTATTGTTAAATGTAAACAACGAAGGAAATTCTACAATCACTTTTTGGGAAAAATTGCATCAACAGGGCCCTCTAGTCAGCATTATGTGAATACTGAACTTTGTCTCTTACTCTTCAAGCTCTAAAAACTAAGAGTCTGACATACAGAGTTGATCAGAATCTACCTTGGCCAAAGTGAATGCCTGGCAGTTAATAGCGATAGTCTGACATTGAGCTGCGCTTGCTGTATCACTTAGGAAAATGCAGTCAATATTAGGTTGCAGAGCTTCCAATTGATCAAGCCAGAAAAAGATATTTACTTCACATCTGCTCATTTTCTTTGCCAAGAAGAAAAGCAATTATCTGCTCTCGTACAAAATACAACAGCTGCTTGGACACAACACACATAAGAAAAAATGATGATTTTAGTCAAAAACCAGAGATCAAAATGATAAACTCAGCAAACTGAGTGAATGATAGAAATGGATGGTCAATCCTATGAAGTATCCATTATTTTCTGCTCTTTAGAAGACAATCATCAATTGAGAAGACTCAAGCCAATTAGCAGGTATGGATACATGACACAGTTGACCTCTGTCTTAGGCTAAGAAAACAAATGCACCGGCAAGTCTCCTGCTACTTTTTCTTCAATGTGAAAACTCTACAAAACTTCAAAAATGGGCAAAGAAATTTTTTATATAAGACAACCTCAGCAAACAAAATACTGAGCTTTCACAAATATGCAGGATTCAATTATGATAAAAATCTCAGAAGTATCATTTTATCATTCTCAAAAATATAACAACATCAAATGCTTTGAATTTTCTCATCTTTACACTTAAATCATAAGTTCCATCAGGCCTTGTTTTCAGACTTTCCTACATAGGAATCTAATTCAGACGAATATGCCACCACCCTGTTAACCTTCATCCGCTTCACTCCCAAGTTCCTCCATGATAGGACTCCTGCCTACCTTCCCAACCTCATCTCCCAGTGCTCACGCCCTGAGCTGCTCCTAGTTGCACGAATTCATGCACACACACACACACACACACACACACACACACACACACACACACACACACACAGGGAGAGAGAGAGAGAGACATTCTGCAGTTTCACCCCTCTATGTCTTTGCCCAAGCTACGCTTTCTGCCTGGAGAGACTGTCATTGTCTCATCTGTTAAGACTCAGCTTGAGCCAAACTTGCCAAGCTGGCTAAGGTCACCTCTCCTGTGATCCCATAATTCTGTGTAAATACTTCTAGCATTGCACTTGCCATCCTGAGTGAAATTATCTTTTTATTTGTATGACTTCCCCACCAAGATTTAAGCTAATCCATGCTGGGCCAACCAGTCTCTTTTTTGAAAATTTTGAGTTAGGGCATAGTAATTCTATTCTATCTCTTACGGAGAATTGAATAGAGAGGCTGTATGAAACTGGAACCGAGGCAGTCCTGCACTCATCAAATTAAGAAAATTCCATCTTATTTTTTTTGAGATGGAGTCTTGCTCTGACACCCAGGTTGGTGTGCAGTGATGTGCTCTTGGCTCACTGCAACCTCCGCCTCCCTGGTTCAAGCGATTCTCTTGCCTCAGCCACCCAAATAGCTGGGATTAGTCATGTGCCACCACACCCGGCTAATTTTTGTATTCTTAGTAGAGATGGGGTTTCACCATGTTGGCCAGGCTGACCTTGAACTCTTAACCTCAAGATCTGCCCGCCTTGGCTTCCCAAAGTGCTGGGATTACAGGTGTGAGCCACTGCACCCAGCCTCCATCGTTCTTTCTCTATTTATTTTTAAATGATGAGGTCTCACACTGTTACCTAGGCTGGAGTGCAGTGGTGTCATCATAGCTTACACCAGCCAGGAATTCCTGGGCTCAAGTGATCCTCTTGCCTCAGCCTCCCAAGTAGCTGAAACCACAAGTGTGCACCATCATGGCCAGCCCATTAAAAAAATTTTTTTTGAGGAGATGGGGTTTGTGATGGTTAATACTTGATTGGATTAAAAGATACTAAGTATTTAACCTTGGCATGTCTGTGAGGGTGTTGCCAAAGAGATTAACCTTTGATTCAGTGGGCTGGGGAAGGCAGATCTACCCTTAATCTGGTGGGCGCAATCTAATCAGTTTCCAGTGAATATAAAGCAGGCAGAAAAACATGAAAAAGAGAGACAAGCCTAGCCTCCCAGCCTACATCTTTCTCTCATATCGGATGCTTCCTGCCCTCAAACATCAGACTCCAAGTTCTTCAGTTTTGGGGCTCAGACTGGCTCTCCTTGCTTCTCAGCTTGCAGACAGCCTATTGTGGGACCTTGTGATCATGTAAGTTAATATTAATAAACTCCCCTTTACATATATTATACACACACACACACACACACACAGAGTAAGTTTTTAATAAATGTGCATTAAATATATTTAAAAAACACCTTTTAAAAATTACTTTGCCAATGTACAACTTTACTACATTATAATTATTAAAGGCAAAATACATGCAAGGGAGAGCTTAATCTTTAAATATTGACATTTTCCATCAATGCATTTGAGCTAAGTTCCAAGGACTTAAGTAGCCAAAAATTAACAATGGAAAAGGAAAAGAGAAAAATGACAAAATGAACGCTAGCAAAATTTTCTCCAAAGTCTGTGTAGTCACAAGAGTCTCTCATTATGGTATCTCATTTTAGGTCAACCTCTAACTCTCACACAATTTCTAACTATACATAGGCCAATGGAGTATGATCATTTAAAAAGAAGAAGAAAACTGACAGTACAGTTCCTAAGAGTTTGAAGATAATAGACTTTCCAGAGAGTAGCAAATGACATGAGATCAACTAGCTTGTCTCCCATGTGTCACTTCATGGATAAGAAAAACCAAGATCTAGGGAGCAAAAGTAATTGGCTCAAGGGACATTGCAAATCAAAATTCAAGTAGGACCCAGTTTTCCCACTGGCCAGGCTTCTTGCACTACCCTGTGCTGTCTCTCATTTATTTGTCTCTAGCACAACCTGAGAAATAGCTGTTCTCTAAAAAAGAAAATTCACACATACACCCCAAAACTAATCAGTGACTCTCTATTGTTCAGGTTTTTCAAAAACAATAAGGACAGACAATGAAAAGAGTTTTTATGCTCAAGATATTCTGTTCTCTTAGTCATCAACCACAATCACGTCTACATTTTCTGCTTAAAAATATCTGGAGATTGGTACCCAATTTTGACTTATATGAATGGTTTACCTTTATAACCTTGGCAGTTATAAAGAAAGGAGAAACAAATTATATTGGGGATAAATGCACAATCTGTCCCTGACTCTGCATGCCAAGTCAAACTGAAGTTTTATCATGAAAGAGACAACTTTTTAAAATCAAAGCTTTTTTTCATCATAATTGCAGTGTGGATCATCATTCCTTTCACAAAGTCACATTCCTTTCATAATCACAAAGAAAAATTACTTAAGGAAGCCAAATGAAAACTGAAAAAAAAAATCTCTGATAAAGACTTAACTGTCAGGAACCAAAAGCTCTACTGTGTAACTCAAACAATGAAATATATTGGTTTTTGATTAGGTACCTAGAGCATGTCTAGCTCTTAACAAAAGACACAAACATTATTCATTTCTGCCATCCAACTCTGGCTGGCTGTTTAGGTTTGGTTGTATTCCTTATTTTTCCAAATTATATATTTAATTGCCTTCACCTCTTAAAAATCATACTTACATTCATTTTACCAATACTTATATAGGTTAAATCATTAAGGGCAAATCTTTAATGACAAGTCATTAATGAAGACTGTAGCTTAGGCTGACTTCAAAATCAATATGCATTTTTAAGCTTATATATAAAGTTATAAAGATCATAGCTTGAATAATATAAATAGTATCAAAAATTCATAAACCTACAAAATGAAACACATCCTCCCATATGACTATAAGGTCATCTATCTAAAAAGCTAGTAACATAAGTCTTTATTATTTGCTTTACAACCTAATGATTTGTTTATTGAAGTGATCGTCATTTGACATACATCAAAAATTATTTTAAAAGATCAGCTGTTAGTCTCAGAAACTAAGAACAACTCTGTGTGCCTTTTGAGACGTCTTATAACAAGGATGGCACTCATCAGTTAAGAATTAAGTATTATTGTAAAGATTCTATTATCCTGTTAACCTTTAAAGGACAGGAATGTTTTTCTCTTATAATCTATTTCCCTCTAAAATATTGTAAGCTCATAAAATGAGGTAAAGTAACCAAATACCGTAAAGTCAAACCAACACTATACAACTGTCCTTCACTGACACAGCAAAGAAAAGGTGAATGCTGTAAAAAGAAAAGCTTTCTAAACAGTAATTCTTCCACACTGGCTTTGGCATAAAATAAACATGGGAGAGAGGAGTTAAATCCTAGCACTACCATTTATGAAAATCCACAATTAAGAGCTATTGTAAGCTGTTTTATGTACTACCTCATTTGTTTTTCACAATAATCTCATGGGATAGGCCATGGTACACACAAGGAAACTGAGACACAGACAGTGTAAGCAAACTGCAAAATATCATATGCCTGGTAAGCAGTGGGAGCAGAATTAGAACCCAGGTGCTCTGGTAGGAGTCCATGTTCTTTCCTGGTAATGTACACTGCCAACCTCATAGGTTTTGTAAGAATTAAAATTGCAAGCCATCTGTAAAATTTGAAGCATGGTTCCTGGCCATTGGGAGTGCTATAGTGGTACTCAGAATGTGGGCCATGATGAAAATCATGATCATCATGCTTGCGTCTGAATTTTAAGAGAATTTTCAAATCATTTCCACTTCTAAAATTCTGGTTTTCTTCTGATGGATAAAATGTCCTTCCAAACCTCTTGAATTTTTTTAAAAAATATATTATTTAAGTATGTCTATCTTTAAGGTTCTGTCATATTGGGTCTACAATACATAGCACAAGATCAAAACCTGTGCCAGACAATTTTCCTAGCAACAACCTGGAAAGCCCACCAAATTATGTGAAACCACAATGATCTATTACTTGGCATAGAATAATGTTCTCATGAAAAAATATTTATATATCCCCTGAGTGTTTACATTGTTAAGGTGAACTGATACAGCTTTTATTACAATCACTCCACAAACTGTCAGTAGGTTACATTAAAAAAGATAAAGAGAACAAAATTAAACTGGTTGACAGTAGCATTAACTAAAAGGGCAAAGATAGCAGCAGCTAACTCCTTGCATCACTGTAAGAGCACTAGCTGTGTTCTGCAAAAGAAGAGAGCTGTTTGGTGGCCTTGAAGTCCGCTGCCACTCTCTTACCCACACAGGCCAGAGGTTGAGTATTCCATATGGTGTCTGCTGAGCTGATGGAAAGCCATGAGACCTGAGATTCTCTTTCAACAGCCTATTGTGACAGTGATAGAATTGCATGCCAACCAGAAATGCCTATGTTCTGATAGCGTTCTCTTTCAGCATATGTCCTTGTGCATCCAGTTGGAAAGCAGATGCCTAAGCTTGATTACTCTACACTGAGAAAGGAAAGAACTTATCATCCACTGACTGAAATTCACAGGGGATCAAATATTGCCAAGAACCGATACCCAATCAAGCTGAAGCAGAATGAACCAGGGACTGTCAGCAGTTAGAAACTACCAACTGCTACCCATAAATTAAAAGGAATTTTTGCCTCCTTAGCATATGATTTATTTAGAAGCAGCTTTTAGTGCTAACTTCTGAATGAAGCCAACAAGCACTTTATTGAAATTATCCATTTTAGTGCTGAGCTCCGTTCAGGAACCAATGTGGAGTTCTAATAAGCTTTCAGATGAACTCATAAAGATGATTTCTGTTTTATCACATACTGTGGTTCTGGTTCAGAAGGGATGACATCCCTCTCAATTAATGGCTAAGAAATAGTAATAGAAAAAACAAAAAGCTCTCTTCAAAATATCTAGCCACCAAAGAAAACACTTTTCTGGCAAGTTCTGTATTTGAGAAAACCTACCTTAATGAGACATGGGAAATGAGCTTGGATAAATAATCCACTGAAGAACATGAAAGGCACAGTAATGACTCTATTCCAATCAACACAGTTCATAATTCAGAAGACTTGTGACACTAACTGACACAGTTTATTTTCGAAAATAAGTTTTCTACTTAACTTTTTTTTCTTTTTAGAGGCAAGGTCCTGCTCTGTCACCCAGGCTGGAGTGCAAAATCTTGGGTTTAAGTGATCCTCCCACCTCAGTCTCTCAAAGTGCTGGCATTACAGGTATGAGCCACAGTGCCCAACCTTATTATTTTTATTTATCAAAATACATTTCCCGCCATTTCTGTCACACCTACAGCAAAACACCACCATTCATTTACCCTTCTCAATAAACGATTTACTTCTCCATAGGAGGTCAGTTGCCTGCAGTAATCACCCACCTCCCTTCTCCAGTGCCTTAACATTCACTAAGTGTGCCTGTAGTCCTGACCTAATACCAAAGAACACAGGGTCTTAGCAAAATGTATGGTCAATTCACCACATTAAAAAGAAACTGGATCAGATACTGTGGCTCCACTTGTAATACCAGTACTTTGGGAGGCCGAGGTGGGTGGATCACCTGAGGTCAGAAGTTCAAGACCTACCTGGCCAACATGGTAAAACCCTGTCTCTACTAAAAATACAAAAATTAGCTGGGTGTGGTGGCGCGCCTGTAATCCCAGCTATTTGGGAAGCTGAGGCCAAATTCTGAGAAACACTTGAACACAGAAGGCGAAGGTTGCAGTGAGTCAAGATCACGCCACTGCATTCCAGCCTGGGTGACAGAGCGAGACTCTATCTCAAAAACTTGATTAAACAAGAAACAAAAAACAAACAAACAAAAAAGAAACTGAAGAACGGAAAAACCTCAGGGATGCATAAGGACAAAGATCAGGAAGGATATCATTTGGGTATTATATCTGAATGATAAGACCCTGAGTACCAACAGTTATAAAGTTGTTTCATAATACATAACTTTACTCATACTGGTTAGTTTGGTCAGTGTCATTATATAGTTGAGCCTAAAAGTTATTACTTTCTTGGGTCTACCACCATCATGCTCCTACCTCCTGAAAATAACTCACAGTAACCTGGACACAGTCATCTAAAAACTACATTTAAAGAGTTAACTATGTATGCCATTGAAGAGCGAATTCCATAGTAAAATGTGGCCCAGCTCATCTATACACAAAGCAAGGAAAGCAAGGAGAAAGCTATTAGCAGCAATTAAAAATTTGCAAAGATCCTTTAAAATAAGATCTTGGTTCATATCTGCTTCCATGAGGTGGTTTGTGTTTTTAATGTGCATAACTGAGGTTAATATTTTAAGAGATTTTTAAATGAGGGATGTGAGATTTATTAAATAAATATGAATCTACAAACTTCACTTTTAACTGTTACATGTATTTTCTGTGTGGACCCATTAGTTAACCCCACACCTCTTATTGAGGCGTTTCATTTTTGAAAGCAGCAGCTGAATGAGACTGAAAATGGCTCATCTGAGATCAATCAATGCATATGATGTATAAGGGGGAGAAAGAGAACCCTATTCATCAATAATGCAGGCTTTCAACACAGATTTGTTCTATCACCTGCAAATCTCATATCACTAGCTCACTAGATTTCTCTCAAAGACAGTATGAGGCCGGTAATAATCTGGAACACATTTTCCCTACTCACAGAATCATACGTGTGGCATAAAAGTTCAAAAACCTACCTCAGGAGTTTAATTTGCACAGCTTTTCTTACTTTGGGGGAAAAGGAGTGCAATACAAGGTCTACAGCAATAAAACATAAAAATGACACTTAAAAGATCAGTTACCCATTTTATCACTGAAGGTCAAAATATTTACATTCCTCCCTACATCCCTTAAATTAATTACCTTACAATTCACTTTAGTGCCAAACTGTTCTCTAGTCCTAAACTTGTTTTAGTTTTTTTATTTGCAAGCCTATGTGCAAGGTATTTGCAGAAAAAAAAAAAAAAAAACTTTTAAAAGCCACTGAAATGAAAATCTAACCATTAACTTGCCCAAAAAGTAGAAAAGGAGTTCATTTTATATAGAAATATCATAATCGTCATCCCATAAACTTTCACAAGAATAGGGCTTTATTTCACTGCCATATTCCCAGCACCAAAAATAGTGCCTGACATATAGTAGGTAATCAGCAAACAGTACTGAATGAACGAATGATCCATACCATACGTTGAAGGGCAGCAGAGGAAAGAGGAAATGTCCGAGAATTTTTATTGAGCCAAGAACTGTCTTTAATGTCTATTGTGGTCATTGTCATTTAAACATGAAACCTATCAAGTATGTATGAAGAATGACTATACATATATAGGTGTGTATATACTTGATGTATATGGAATGAAGATAGGATTTCATTTAGAATTCACTAGGCTTTCTAATGTGAAAGGGAAAGTGTGTTCATGTGTGCATGAATTTGATGTATTTAAGATGTTGGGGGCTGTTTACACATAAAACATTTCTCATTTCCCATGGAATAATTCAGTAAAAGAAGCATGAACTAAAATGTCATCTGATTTTAGACTAGGTACTCTCAACTCTAGGCTTTTCATTATACTTTCTACCCATAAGTCAATCACTAAATCACATAAAAACAGGCAAACCAAATAAATGACCTGCAGTAGGATTTTTTTCCTGGGCTTAGATTTTTTCCCTGTATTACTTAGTTTCTGAAAACAATATTTTGCCTGATAACATTTAGCCCAATTCTTGTCAATCTCACACCAATGCATCCAATATGACTATGTCCTAATAGTTTTGAAGTTGAACCATTAAAAAAAACAAAAACAAACTCATTTCTTGCCTGTATACTGCAGGTTCAGCATTTTTACCATGCATCCCAGTGTTTGGAAACCCAAACAGAGAAAATAATATTCAGAATACTAAACTAATAGTAATGAAGCTGCTGGTTTCCATGTGCTGAGTGGCCACGGTATGCCAGGCACTAACTATATGCTTAGTATGTGTACTAATGCTTTTAGTCTGGACACCCAGTATGAGTAACGTGCTGCTATCACTTTCCCCTTTGATAGATGAGAAAACTGAGGTTCACAGAGGTCAATAACTTGTCCAGGATCAAGTAAGTGATGGAGCCATGATTTAAATGCTCTGTCTGCAGAGTCAGAGATCTTCAGAACTACGATGACGTTGCCTCTTCTAACTTTTATTTGCTTTACCTGATCACCTTCAGAAAAAAGTACAAGCACAGTTTTCAAAAGTAATTGTAACAGTAATCGAATTTATACTCAAATGTATGACACCTTTTTTTTTTCCCAAAGAGCAAAGATATTTGACAACTTTCCTTTCTATGGAGGGAAGATGGTCCTGGCCCACAAACACATTAACTTAGTGAGAATCTGGCCCAATTCCAGCTGTGCTATCTACTGCTCTCCAATCATCATTTTCTAAAATAGCCTGCTACTTGAGGTTAAAAAAAACGAAAAAGTAATCTATAAAGCATGTCACCTAGCTTGATATATTATCACCAATAACCCATATTGAAGCAAGTCAAGAGGTGTCTCGTTTGTGGAGCCAGAGGTGACTGCAAGAATCTTTGTACCTGCTGAGAGTTCAATGGAGAAGCCAGCTCCACATAAAAATGATACAAGCACTCTGCCTCTTCCCCAAAGCTTAGCCCTCGCCCTGGACTCTGGACTTTAGAGCATAGTAAATGAGCAAAGCACAAGTTTAGGAGTCAAACAGCCTGGGTTCCGATCCTGACCCTACCACTTACTACATGAACTTGGACAAGGTTTTTTAACCTCTAATCCTCAGTTTCCTTACAGCAATGGGAGTTGCAATATTTAGCCTAAAAGAGATACCACAGTGGTTGCATGGGATAACATATGGGACATGCTGGCCGCCTTCCTGGTACACAGTAGTTGGATAACAGAAAGTTTTCTTCCCCCTCCTGAGGGATCTTCTCACTGCTGTGCTAGAGCTGGCTGACACTGGTTTGGAAGAGCTGACTATTAAATCTGTAGGAATTTTAAAAGCCACTTATTTAAAAAACAGCCATTATTGAAAATTAAATGACATAAACTTAAAATTAAATGTCATATTTTAAACAAGGTACTAAATACTCAAAGCTCATTATTCTTGAGTTGGTTTTTGCTTCACTTTTCTATGACCTATGTTTTTGAGGTTATTTGTGTCTATTGCATCTATCTGATAGAAATACTGCATCACGGCGGGCCATGACACAGCCCTCACGGCGCCATGGTCAGTGAAGTCACACTCGTAGCTTGAAATCAGCCACAGTGGGAGTATTTACATTAGGAAACACTACAAATCAGGAGTCCCTTTCTTTGGAAAGCCAGTTATTAAACAATTAGCAGCACATAACAGGTGTGTGCTGGTTATCTAACAATACACACACATGTGTGCATGTGCACGTACACCCACACACATCCGTAAAATATAAAATAAAACTGGAAAGAAAAATGAACATTCCTTCCACTAACAATCTTTTCCTCATTTCTTCATTGGCAAATTTATTGGAAATGTCCCACTATTATTAATTTCCAACACTTCCTTATCATCCACTCATCAACTGATCCATGTTGCAATTATTTAAGCAGGTGCTATTGGCCAGACCCTGTGACAGGAGCTGGCAACCCATCTGTGACACACCCTGACATGAACCTGCCCCAACCGAGCTCATAGTCACGTGGCAGCCTAGCTTCTGTCCCACCTTGAATGTCTCCAATGATCTCTATACTCCTTTCCCCCGCCTCTTTAGCCTCCATTAAAAAAATTCACAATTTCCCCAATTGTTTCACCTTCTTTCCCTCCATGGCCCTCAACAAAAATGTCAAGATTTTCTCAATGCTTTAACCCTTTATTCCTCTTCCCTTTTCCTCAGGAATTTCCGCATTAATGTGATTTTGTTCTCTCTCCAACCCCCAGAAAACCTACTACTCCCCTAATTTTTCCCCTTAGTAACTAATGCCACCATCCACCCACTTGGTTAAGCCAGAAACTTGGAAATCCTTGTTTTCTTCCTTTCCCTCTCCCCATCATCACAAACACTAGCAAGTCCTGTTGGGTCTGTATCAGAAGCGTATCTCAAATCCAGCTCATCTCTTCATTGCAGTTTCCATGACACTCAGCTAAGACTCCCTTTCCCTCACTCAGCTTGTATAAAAGCCTCCTAACCCTTTTCCCTTCTTCGTGATTGTCCCCAACATCCTGCATCACAAAGAGGCCAGAAGGAATGTTTTTAAAAGAAATGTAATTATGTCTGCCTATACTTAAAAAAAATAATAAAACTTCAACATCTTCCCGTTCCCCTCAGAATAAAATCCAAACCTGCTTCCACAGCCAGCACAGTCCTTCCCCTGTGCCCTGCCCAATCCTTGCCCTCACCCCTTCTTCTCCCATTTTGCTCATAACCCTCAAGCCCAGAACCCTCTGCCAGATCTTTGCACACCTTTATTGGCTCCTAACCTCATTCAGGAGGATTCAGAAGCTTTCCTTGGCCAACCAACCCGAATGCCTTCAGGCTAAGCCATCTCTCTCCATCACATCCTGCCTTACTCTCTTCTTAGCACTCACATTGTTCATTCATTGTGGATTATTTATTATCTACCTTCTCCTACTAGAAGGAAAGCTATACAAGAGCAAGGACCTTGTCTTTCTTATTTACCAGGACACTCCTGGTGCCTAGAACATGCCTGGCACTTTTCAGCCACTTAACAGATATTTATTGATGAATGAACAAAAGAATGAATGAATGGGGCAAGATAAAAAAAAAAACACAGGCAAAGGTGAGAATAACTGAAAGCCAATACTACAGAAGGAAGGAATTCTAAGGGACTGTGTACAGAAGAGTAAGAACAGCAATCTGAAGTGGTAAAGTGCTAATCCTATGAATGAAATTTCCATATGTTAAAATAATTAGGAGGTCATTAGGCTGAGGGGTCTCTGGCAACCTGTAGCCCTACATAGGCAGAGAAACCCAACTGAGTATAAATGGTAAAATGAAATCAAGCTTAACCACTAACTAACCTCTAACTAGGAACTTTCCACTCGAATGATCCATATGGGGATACTGCTCCCCTTTAACCAATCAAATATTTCCTTTGCTCTGCTTCTGCCTTCGCCCTGTAAAAACTTCCCCTCCTGCCTCAGCAGGGGAGCCCCAAACCTCAGAGGTCTGGAGCTGCCCAATTCATTAATCACTGTCTGCTCAAATAAACGCTTTAGCTTTTTAATGTGCCTAAGTTTATCTTTTAGCATATATCTGTTATGTTCTGATTTGCACATGGCCTGAGCTATTTTGGAGACAAACTAAGTTAGTGAGCAACACCTGTCCTGATAAATCCATGCTAATTTTCATGGCTACGTCAAAATATTAAAAAATAAAGAAGAAAAGACAATCATATGCACTAAAGATTTTCAGACATCGTCAAAAACATTTCAGAAAGGAAGAGTCCTCTGGGTTTCCTCCCATATCTGCATTGTAATAAATTCAGATCAAGCACAAAGAGCAGAGAGAGGCAGGAGAAGCAGAGGGAGAACACCCTCCTCCCCTAGTAAACAAAGGGTGCCTTCTGATGCCTGAAGCTGCACAGACCCACACCTCATCACAGGCAGACAGCACGGCTTCCACTTGCTTCATCTAACTACTCCTTTCTTATCCATTGTATTATAGGGAAGGAAAAGAGGGAAAGGGGAACAGAAAGAAGGGAAGGACGGAAGCATGAAGAGAGGGAGGTCACAGTGTGCTGCCTCAGTGCTTCAATTCCCCAGGCATCCCAGGCTGCACTAGGTAATGCTGGACGTTGAAAACATGCAGGAACCAAGAAACCCAGCCCAGTACCTCATCATGGACCACACAGCTGGTGGGGATACCGGGAATCCACTGCTCTTGGGTTCCGGTGGCAGTGGAGAGTGGCAGCCACCCCAAGCTCCTTTGTGAGGGAAACGCTGGTGCTTCCCGTTCTCTCGGTGAGGATGGCCTGGCAGTGAGGAGGGCTGGGGGCTCCCGGGCTGCTGTGGGCCACGTGGACAGAGGGCCCCATTGCTCCTGTTATGCATGGAATTGAGGGAAGACAAAGTCAAACAGAGTGACAAGGCTTGCAACAACAGATAGCAGTACCCCGCCCTACCCACAAGTCCTGCTTCCTGGAAACAATCATTCTCAAGTCTTTAGCTCCTGTGTTTCTGACATTTATTGCCATATTATTAAAACAACATAATTATACATATTTTTTCAATTTTAAAACTTATTGTATTGACTTACTATTATACAACACTATAACTGAGTCTTTCTTAGATGGCCACCAACACACACACACACACACACACACACACACACACACACACACACTTCACCCCTTACCCTCCAAATAGGTTTATCTCAGAATATTTGGTTGAAGTGGTATTAAGGATTTACATTATTATGATCTTGTAAGATATTGCTCATAGCTGAACCATCCAATAATTACATTTTTTTCTGTTATGAATTCTCTGAGATATAACTCATAACCACGAGATGGGCAAAAATTTAAACATCTGATACTACCAAGGGATGGTCAGAAAGTGAAACAAAGGGGATTTTCATTCCTGCTAGAAGCATTTCAGGAGCAGTGTCTTGGGATGTGATGCAGTCAACATGCATCTATCCTTTGCCCAGCAACTACACTTCCATGATTATGCCTGAAAGAAAACTTCATATATTTGCACAAGAATATGTGCACAGAAATTTCACTGCAGCATAGTTTATAATAGCAAAAATGTGGAAATAACCTAAATTCCAAACCCAGAAAAATGGATAATGATAATTATATGCTATATAGCAGTTAAGATAAATGAAATATAGCTACGTAAATCAACACTGATAAATCTCAAAAGCCCAATGGTAAATGGGAAAAAAAAGCAAGCAATGCCGTTTATGTAAAGTTTGCAAATATGCAAAATAATACTTTTGATATTCACTGGTATGTGTGTATATGAAGCAAAGTACTAGCAACAATCATGGAAATGAAAAGTGCCAAATTCAGGATTGTAATTCCCTCTGGAGAGAGAGGATGATTGTGGGCAGGGAATGTTACTTTCTAGATGCTGGAAATTATATCCTATGTTTTTAAAAAAGAAAGGTAGCTTTCAGGAGCTGGTCTTTTCCTGAAAATCTTTCCTCCTAAAGACGATGTCACATAGAAAAAATCGCATTCCATCTATGTGGCCCAATCTTAAAATTTAAGAATAAATTGTGCCTCTTGTAGGAAAGTACTTGCAGCATTTTGTTTCTATCACTGTTTCTTGCCTGCTTCCTAAATCATACAATGAAAGCTCTCAAGAACCACCTAGTGCTAAGATGTTTACTCCAAATTAGCAGGTAAAGTGGGGACTGGGGAGTAGACCCCTAAGTGATTGTGTAAAAATCTGTGTATATGTGCATTCCTCTGGGGACAAAACTTTGTGAAATTCTCAAGAGTCCATGATCCCCCAAATACTCAGAAACTCTGAGCTGGGTAACTGTCTCATGATGCCTGAGCAGCAGATGTCCTGCGAGGTCTCTTGAGTCCCTGTCATGTGTTCCTCCTGGGAGGCAATGGTGCTCAGGGCTAATCCTGTGGACCTGGAGCCACATGGACATGGGTCCAACTCCTGGCTCCCCTTGGGCTGGCTGACTGTGGGGAGGATTACTTTCTGTGCCTCTGTTTCCTCCTCTGTAAAATGAGGATAAAGGTTGTTGCAAGCAAATAGCATGGCACAGTGCCAGGGCCAGCCCTTAGGTGATATCAACCATTTTTGGCCAGGTCTCTGTGTTACATCCTCTGGTTCCTGCCTACCACTTTTCACAACTGTAATCGATCACTCATCGAATTACTCACATAATGTCTGTCTCCACCAACATCTCATGTACTTTTTGCTGGAAGGAACCATATCTGTCTTGCTCTTGGCAAGGCAGAATGAACATGTATTGAATGGGTGGATAAAAGCATGAAGAATGAATGCCTCCACTTAGGCAGCAGCACTGCTGGATATGAAAGCTAAAAGCTTCTTAAAAAAAAAAAAACAGACTAAGCTGTAGGACTTCTGTCAGCAGTATTACCCTCCCAATGAATTTCTGACTGTTTAGTTTGATGAAGATTAAGAAAGATTATCAAAGAAAGAAAAGAGACAATTATCCCTTTTGAAAAAGGCCTGGCTCAACAGTGACTACATGAAGAAGAAAAAAGGAGGTGTAGGCACCCATGGGCTGGAGAGTCCCAAGACCAGAGGAGACATGACTTCAATGACAACATTAAAATAGCTCTGGACTGGACCACATGAGAGAACGCATCTGCAGTTATCTGTCTTATCTTTTTGCTATCAGTGAGGCACAGCAGAAAGAAGGATGTTGAAACAAGGTAGATGCAAGAAGGAAGTAGAAAGGGGTTTATAGTTTGTTTTCTGAAAAGTAAGATGGGCAATGCAATTACTCCCACTGGTTAGAGGATAGGGAGGAAAGGCATCCTCATATAGGCCAAAGGGAGTGAGTGCCTCTGGCTCATGGTTTTCTCGGCATGAGTTTGGGTCAAAGTGATTATTTGGCTCCATGATTTTACAAGCCTCTGAGACTTACAGAGACCCAACACAGCATTATACTCTTTTTAAATTATCCCCAACTATCACACTCCCAGGCAAGAAGGTAATCAATTTCCTGACTCATCTCAGTTTGTTACCACTCAATAGCACTGCTCTTATCTTTACGTCAAGAAATATAAAGAGGTAGGAAAAGGGATTTAAAAAGGATTTTTTTTTAAGATAAAATTCTTCATTTGATAAGGCAGAAGAATAAATTAGCCACATCTTTTAAAAGTTTTAAAAGTAAGGACCTTATAATTACTGAAAAATGGGGTCTGCTTGCAAAATTACTGGTAATTATGGATTTGATGGGGAAGGAAATTATAGTATGTGTTTGAACTTTTAATATGCCTTAGTGATTCTTATCATCTATAAGCCACAACACAAAATGAATGTGCCTTAAATTTTTAAAATAAATTGGGCTACTAAATACGCTTGTTCATTAATTTGAATATGACGTGTATGTACTCCTGCATGGTATAGACTGGCTCTTTGTGAAATTCCAATGGGCACTCCTGAAACTCTTAGGTAACAGTATCATTAGAAGAGCAGGCAAAGGGGCTCTTTGATGGATAACACTCATGCAAATACAGGGATCCAAAGCAAGCTGTTAAAAGCTGTTACCATTTGCAATCACTTACTTACACGAACCAAGATTTTCTCAGCAGCATGCAACCAAAACAAGCCAGCAATATAAACTTGCAATTAACATAGAGATTTTTTAATTCCAAATTTGGGGCTCACAAAAACTTCATAGTCCTCATTGATTTATATGAAAGTGTGAAGCATTTGAGCATATATAATGCACTTATCTTAATGAAATAAGCTTCGTTAGTTACCAGACAGTCTGAGGTAAGGTGACAGTCAATAAAATGTTATACTTGTATTTTTTATATGGAAGTTTGGAAACTATTGTTTTAAGTAATTCTTCTCTTCCCATGTCATGCCGTTTGATATCAAAACTTTAAAGTGACTTACGACTTGTCTTGCTTGTGGGAAAGGGAAAACAGGTCATAAACCAAGCACACTCCGAACACCGTGATGCCTGTCTCTTTCACCAGCATTGCACAGGTCCCCAGAAGCAAACTGAGCAGCAAGAAGAAGGGAGACACCGTGGAAGGGAAACTTTCCCCAACACAGCCCTGATCCAGACTCCTGAAAAACAAGTTGGAGATTCTTTTAATCTCAGAAGGAATGAGGGCTGCTAAGAAATACCACCTGTTAAAGATAAGATCTAATGTCAATTTCCTTGTATTCTAAGTAATTAAGAAGGTGAGCAGAGATTTCTTAAAGAGTCTTTATCCCAACAATACTAAATTTGGTATTTAAATCATAGTATATACAGACTATGGTAGGTAATAAATGAACACTAAAAAGCCATTTAAAATTCTACCAGGGACATACTTAGTCACACGAAAAGATGTTTAAGTGAATACATTCTAAGTGAATAATCGAGTTACAAAACCATATACATAAGCTCAGGAGCCAGGTTCCCTCGGTTCCCTGCTAACCACAGCAGTTAATTAACAGGGTAATATGGGGCAAGTTACTTTACTTCTTGGTGCTTCACTTCCCTTATGTGTGAAAGGGATAACTGTTGTAGGGGGGAATTAAACAAATGACTCGTTTACACATCAAGTGTTTATCACCATCATTATGTTAGTGAAGTGTTTTATACGCTTCCATACATAAAACAAAGTTGCCAGTGGATATATATGCCAAAATATACTCAGCATTTCTCTCTGGGATGAAAATGCAACTATTTTAACCTATTTTTTTCTTTTGGCTAAATTCATTTAGCCAAAATTTTAAAATTCATTTTTCTATGAGGATATCTTAAGTAAAATTTATTTCTTTTCTCAGTTTAATTTCCAACAAGGATTTTCAAAAGCTCTCCAGTGCTATTAAGCCTTTGTTTCGCCTTGTAAAACAGAACTGGCCCCTACCAAGAAATATCACTGTTCCCTTCAGCAGGTACCACACCTATTGCCTCCTATTCCTTTGAAGTAAAAGCCAATATTTCTGTAGTTCAGACGCCTTCTCCTTAGTGTTATGTCTTAGAACAATCACATAAGATTATATGCAAAATTTGCAGTAGATAGGCTTTTTTTCTATTGAGTTGGTCTATAGCTTAAATTTCTGAAAGTAAGAATGGCATGCAAAACAAATCTGTAATAACATGGCTCATTATCATACAGATATGGATACGCTGCAGGCCTAATCATGCCCCCAAATATATTAACCACACAGAACAGGGCTGAGAGAACAAGTTTAAACTCCAAAGCAATTATTCCTTCTATTCTAATGCCAGAGTAAACAAGAAACAATTAACTGTTAAATTTTGGCTTATATTTTCAGGTTTCATAACACTCACATCATATGATTAAGAATGCAGTAGGAAGTTGCAAACCAGGGGAAGAAGAAGAATTGCACTATGCTAAGAAAATGTTCCACCCTTTAAACAAAACAAAACTTCTTAAGACTGAATTCATTTCATTATTGACTCAAAGTCTAAATTGGTTTGTAACAGGTTTCTCAATCTCAGCCCCATTGGCATTTCCTGCCAGAGAATTCTTTGTTGTAGGTACTGTCCTGTTCATTGCAGGATGTCTGTTCAGCAACATATTTTGCTTCTACCCACTAGATGCCATGAGCACTTCTTCGAGTTGTGACAACCAAAGATGTCTGCAGGTATTGCCAAATGTCTCCTGTGGGTAGAGGAGGTAGTGTCTAGGAAGAGGAGAAAAATCAACCCTTATTGAGAACCACTGATTTAGAACAGTGTTCCTCAGTCACTGGGGTTTGTAAGCCTATAGGTCAATGAACTGATCCAAAGATCAGGGCCACCGAATGCTTAATCAAGCGTATCTCTATGAAATTGGGCAACGTGGTTGACCTGCCCACTTTTTCTAGGCTGTATTAGTCTGTTTTTACGCTGCTGATAAAGACATATCTGAGACTGAGCCTTACAAAAGAAAGAGGTTTATTGAACTTACAGTTCCACATGGCTGGGGAGGCCTCACAATCATGGTAGAAGACAAGGAGAAGCAAGTCACGTCTCATATGCATGACAGCAGGCAAAGAGAGCTTGTGCGGGAAAACTCCCAATTTAAAACCATCAGCTCTCATGAGACTTATACACTATCATGAGAACAGCATGGGAAAGATATGGCCCCATGATTCAGTTACCTCCCACCAGGTTCCTACCAGGACACATGGGATTTGTGGGGGTTACAATTCAAGGTGAGATTTGGGTGGGACACAGCCAAACCATATCACAGGCCATGCTGCCCCCATTCATATTCTCTTTTTAATTATCTCCTTTATCTATATGGACATGGCATGACTCAGGTGAGAATCTGATTTGATTTACAGTAAAGGTGCAATATAATAGGAAATTATTTTAATGCTTTTCAGTTTCCCAACACAAAAAACTTCTGTATTTTGATGAAACTATATGTAAATTGAAAAACTAAAGTCAAGAAATACTACTTTATGCTCAGCTTTATTTATTGTTTTAAGCTCTGAGTTACTTTGGTGAGGCTAGGAAAGAAAAAAAAACTTCAGACCAAAATGAAAAGGAAAAATTAAGCAAATCACAGAAAAATAAAAGAGAGCACTGCATCTAATACATTTTGGCTCAGAGCTAAGATCCCAAATTCAATTCTCAGTAAGAAACTACAAATAAAAGGAATGAAAAAACAAGAGCTTAGGTTCCCAGCACTGGGAAAGCAATCCTTTTGAGATACTACAAAGTGGTTCAGAATGGGGTTGGAAGAGAAAATGGCCCAGCGTTGAATAAGGAGCAAGAGTCCTATTCCTGGTCCCTGGAAAACTTGCTGAGTACTTCACAATCAGAAGCCTCTTTCCTCTCAGGCACGTGCTCACAGTCTAAAAACATGGCACAGTTGCAATCACAGAGAAAGGCACTCTTAGTCACACATACCTGTTGTAGGAGAGAAAGGCCAACAGAAACAGCAGACACGCTAACACGTCAGCTCTGCCAACAATCCCAGCCACCTTGAAAGTTAAAATAATAAAACGTGAAAACCTTGGATAATTACTTTCAGAAAACTATTACACAAATATATTACAGAAATGTATTTGTTTTTAGGTAAATGAAAGATATAATAAAACAGAATACTCACTGTCCTTCAAGTTCTGCTATATGACTAACCACCTCTGATTATCATATATATTTAATAACGAGTTTATGTAAGGAAAAAGAAGATGGGAGGGGCAAGATTTCCACACTTTGTTTTTAAGCTGTCTTCTTAGAGAGTCAATTCACGGCACCAAAAATTATTCATTAATTATTTTTTAAAATTTTTGAGCAATATTTGAGAGCCAGACACTGTGTTCTTCTGGGTACCATAATGCTAATGGAGCAGACAATATTATAGAGGACTAGAAAAAAGTAAGCTGAAAATCAATACTTTTAACAAGAATGGGGCTGGGCAGGATGGCTCACGTCTGTAATCTCAGCACTTTGGGAGGCCAAGGTGGGCAGATCACTTGAGCTAAGGAGTTCAAGACCAGCCTGGGCAACATGGCAAACCCCCATCTCTACAAAAAATACAAAAATTAGCCAGGCATGGTGGCACAGGCCTGTAGTTCCAGCTACTCAGGAGATTGAGGTAGAAGGATTGCTTGAGCCCTGGAGGTCAGGGCTGCAGTGAGCTGTGATTGTGCCACTGCACTCGGCCTGGGCAACAGAGTGGACCCTGTCTCAAAAAATAAATAAACAAAAAGGGGAATGAGTTTGAACTCATGATTGCCATATATGAGTATATGTGTGCAAGTGTGGGTGTGTGCATGTGTGCATATTTTTCTTAGCTCTATCACTGAAAGAGCCTATAAATATAATACCTCAGTAGCAAAGGCCAACTTGACACTAACCACAAACCATTTCTAAGAGAACATCATCTTCTTGGAAAACTGGCTGATACCAGGGCTGAGGCTGGGAAAATTCAAGAGGAATTTGGATCATTTTATGTCAGAAAGTAAGAAAATGCTTATAAATCGACAGTGAAAAGGGCACAGAAGTCAGAAACAAGGGGCCCCCATTGAACAAATTTAAGGCAAATTGAATATTGAAATAAATGCGGACAATAATATATTATAAACCACTGAAAATGAAATCCATTAGTCTATACTAATAATAAATACAGCCATGCATCGAATAATGACATTGAGGTCAACAACAAGCCACATATATGATGGTGGTCCCACAAGATTATAATACCATATTTCTATTGTACCTTTTCTATGTTTAGATACATTTAGATACACAAATACTTACCATTGTGTTACAGTTGCCTACAGTCGTCAGTATGATAGCCTAGGAGCAATAGGCATACCACTCAGGTTTGTGTAAGTATGTTTCATGATGTTTGCACAATGACAAAATCACCTAACAATTTGTTCTCAGAACATGTCCTCATCATTAAGCAATGCATAATTGTATATGCATAAATGAATGAGTGGATACATACATATGTACATACATGCATAGAGCAAGTAAGTGAATGGGAAAGAAAGGAGACCTTTTCCTTCATTAAAAAACCAGCTAGCCGGGCGCGGTGGCTCAAGCCTGTAATCCCAGCACTTTGGGAGGCCGAGGCGGGTGGATCACGAGGTCAAGAGATCGAGACCATCCTGGTCAACATGGTGAAACCCCGTCTCTACTAAAAATACAAAAAATTAGCTGGGCATGGTGGTGTGTGCCTGTAATCCCAGCTACTCAGGAGGCTGAGGCAGGAGAATTGCCTGAACCCAGGAGGCAGAGGTTGCGGTGAGCCGAGATAGCGCCATTGCACTCCAACCTGGGTAACATGACTGAAACTCCGTCTCAAAAAAAAAAAAAAAAACCAGCTAATGAATGTGGAGGGAGCAGTGGGGTTGGAAAATAACCATTTTGCTTCCAGAAGAGTAAAGACTGGATCATGCAAGGGTCTTCAACAATATCAATGGATGCTAAATACCTAGGGTATGAAAGTTTTTGAGGTGCAAAGTATTAGCAGGGTTTCAAAGTGTCTATTTACTATTTATTAGACGAAAAAATTTAAAAAACAATATGGGAAAAATGCATTATATCCCACTATGTCTTAACTGTGGCATCAAATTAAAATCATCATTCCTGAGAAGGAACCATCATTCATGCAGTATTCTAGCAGGGACATACAACCTGAATATAATCATGAGAAAATATCAAACTCAACATAAGAAACATTCTATAAAAATATGAATTAAATATATATTATACTTATAAATTATAATAAATTTTATGTGTAGTAATATTTTGTAAAATTTTATTGCATAGTAATTTATTCTAATTTATATTATACCATGATTCATAATTATATAAGTCATAATTTAATCAATTATAATATTGTATCTATTATTATATACTATATGTATAATACATTAAACATATATATTTTGTACATTTTTATTACTTACACATTATGCATTTGCATATAATATACTATATATCATATATTATTTACATATTATGTATTTTTAATATAATATGCTCTATAAATCATATGTAGTATATGTTATAAATTATATAACATACTATATCATATATTATATATATTATGTTATATATTATATATTTATATTATATATGGTAGAATATATTATAATTATATATTGCAATATAACATGTTAATGACATTTTTTATTTTACATGTTCTAAATATTAATTATAATATTTATTATATATTTAATATAAATATTATAATATAACTATTATTTATAATATTTAGAACATGATTATAATAGAAATTCTAATATTTAGAACAAGATTATAATATAAATTCTAAATATTATAATCTATAAATTATATTATAGAAAGACAATTAAGACTGGTAACTGTTTCAAACTAAAGGAGACTAATGAAAACTAAAGAGAAATGACTAATGCTTTCAGCTTTCAAAAATATACAACTAAATTATTAAAGTATAAAGGTATATGAATTATGTAAGCTACTCTCAAATACTTCAGAAAATAATGTTTTTATATATTGAGAGAAAGAGAGGAAGGTGATAAAACAAATGTGGAAAAATGTGAAAAATTAGTGAATCTGGATGGAGAGTATACAGTTATTTTCCATATTTTTTAAGTTTGAAATTATTTCAAAAAATGCATTACTTCAGAAGACTGAAATGGAAGAGGGGAAACATGACTCTACAAACCTTCATACTATTTTGCTACATAAGATGTCTCTGCATTTCTCTTATTTTTTAAAAAAATCCAATAAATAAATAGTCAAGGAAAAAAATGGGATATAGCTTTTTAAAAATGCCCCAAAGGGCCAGGTGCAGTGGCTCACACCTGTCTCCCAGCACTTTGGGACTCTGAGGTGGGCGGATCACGAGGTCAGGAGAGCAAGACCATCCTGGCTAACACAGTGAAACCCCGTCTCTATTAAAAATACAAAAAATTAGGTGGGCGTAGTGGTGCACACCTGCAGTCCCAGCTACTCGGGAGGCTGAGGCAGGAGAATAGCTTCAACCCAGGAGGCAGAGGTTGCAGTGAGCTGAGATTGTGCTACTGCACTCCAACCAGGGCAACAGAGCAAGACTCCGTTAAAAAAAAAAAAAAAAATGCTCCAAAGAACAGGTACCATAAGAGCTGAATGATAAGGAACAGCTCACAAGGGCACTGAATCAGGCTGACATTTCAGGCAGAGCAACAGCATCACCCACATCACAGAAGACCTGAGGTCCGTGGCGTGTTAAAGAATCAATCAACAATTAATAGTGGGAAATAGTTTTCTGGAAAATATACCTAAAAACATCCTCACAATGAGCACACTTTGCAGTCATGAAGGAGAGGCAGTGAATAAGCATGGAGGTGGCCAGGTGCAGTGGCTCACACCTGTAATCCCAGTACTTTGGGAGACCGAGGTGGGCAGATGACTTGAGCTTAGGAGTTAAAGACCAACCTGGGCAACATGGAAAAACCCTGTCTCTACCAGAAATACAAACGACCAACTAGGTGTGCACCTGTGGTCCCAGCTACTCAGGAGGCTGAGGTGGGTGGATTGCTTGAGCCCAGGAGGTAGAGGCTGCAATGAGCCAAGATCACACCACTGCACCCCAGCCTGGGTGACAGAGCAAGACCCTGTCTCAAAAACTTACAAAAAAATAAGCATGGAGATAAACAATTCAAGGTCTGAATGTAGACTTCTGTTGCCAACTGAAATTTGGTTTTGTTATGTTTAAAATGAGTGTAACACCCACTCCCCAAGGGTGATTGTAATTCATGAGATGATATATATACAAAGGGCCTGCTAGATAAATGCTGGTGTGCTTCTTTCTCACTCCCCCCGCCCCCGCCCCGGAGAAATTGGGTGGAACTCTTAACACTGAGATAGGTTTTCCTGTGGGGCTTATGGAGATCATTGTTTTACTTTAAGGTTTACATCTACGAGATCTTAATTGTAAGCTTTATTAGATTATCTAATATTAATCTGTTAGTTAAAATCTATGTAAAACATAACTCAATTATACACACACACAAATGGACTGACAGTGAGTCAAATATTGAGAAAAATTCCAGTCCTATTTACATTAAGAGAAACCTGGACATGGTCAAAGAATAGCATTGGCAATACAGAGCTGAAAGCTATCACCTGACGTGGCTGCTGGTACCACAAGCTATTCATTGATTCATCAATCTACAAGGAACCTGAGTATCAAATTAGGAAGACTGCATGACTCAAGAGAAGAATGCAGTGACAGTGTGGTGTCACCACAACGTCAAGGACCAGCTCAGACTCACAGTCTGTAAAGCCAAAGTGTGTACGGGTCACCTGTAAGCCCAGATCTGCTCTGGCTACACTACCATCTTCTTGAGCATTTAGCTCAGTATCACCTGCAAGTCTTCCTGAAGGTTAAACAGAGCCCAGCCCGCTAGCAACAGTCTTAAGATAAGCCTTAGCATCCGGACCCAGAAGGGCACTCATCACAGCACAACTGATGTACCCAACAGCGAGACTTGGAAGCTGTTACTAGGTGTAGCAAGTTGGAATGAGGCAATCACAAGCTAGGCAAGTTTAACTAATGTGTTAAAGGCATCCTGCAGCCTGGCTTCTTGCATTGCAGCCAGTTTGGAAGAGGCAATCGCAGAGTGTGCCAGCTGGATATGCCCAGATATAAAGAATATAGTGTCCCTTGCAGGAGAAGCTCAAAGAGGGTGTTGAAATATTGGTGTAACATTGATAGGCTCTTTTGCCAGTCCAAACCACTAAACATGCATTGAACACCTATTCTATATCCCTGTTGAACTGAGGTATTTGGGGCAAAAGGCTAGATATCTAAAAATGAGTGCTATAATAGTCATTAACAACTGTATGTCTAGACCAACCATTCCTTGTGATTCAATTAGTCAATATCATCATGTTCAGTAATTGTGTGTTTCAAATCCAGTTAGCAAATGTTTTCCAAGTGGCTCCTCTTAGCCAGATCCTGTGTCAGTTGGAAGCATACAATCAGCCTCAAAATGTTTAACATCTAGTGGGGAGTCAAAAGAGGACATTAAATAGCACACAAGGAAACTGCATGCATCATAAGAGAATAAACCATTACCAAGAGAAGACTGAAGAGATTAATTTTTACTACAGGATCTAGGAAGGCTTCACAGGTCTGGCCATGTAAACTGTGATAGACAAGGAAGATTTCAGGCAGCTCAAGACAAGGGAATGCTCAGCCTAGGCCTGGAAAGGAACAAAAATGCTTTGCAGGTGGAGGATGCAAGAATGGAACAGAAAGAGAGGTCTGGAGCTATATGGAGTGCTTCTGGAAGGGGAGGCCTAAGATGACAAAGAGCATGGAGTAAATAAAGAAGTGTGGAGAGGCAATGGGAAGCAAAGACGGAACATTAAGCGGGAGCCAGTTGATTTTATGACAATGTAGGCGGAATTGTAGGGTGCTGGCAAGTACAAAAGCAATCGGCCAGTTCATAGTTAGTGAAAAATACATGCAAATGGCCAGCACGTATTTCAGCCTCAAACTACAGATTTCCATTACCGCCATGGTGGCTGTAACCTAGGAACTGCAGCCTGTAACAAATATTCAAATACTGGAAGGAAAAACATCAGTGATCATAATTGGATAGAATTCAAATAATGTAACCCCAGCAAGGTTAACACAAATTGCAAATTAGGAGTTAATTTGCCCTAGAAACTTGTCTTTTGGAACATCACCAATAAGATTTGTATAAAGTATACTATATATGTAGAAGGCTATTGGTATTTATTTTATCTGCAAGTATGAGGTCCATTAATGTCAGACAGGTCCAGGAACACACAACTAACGCATAGAAACAGCTAAAAACCAGATGGACTGATTAGATTTGATCATAACTAATTTTCTCTTAAGTCTTCCTATCCCAATTCTGAAAATGTTGACCTTCACCGTCAACTCCATATATCTGCGTTTTCTGCCCTTGCTCTCAACTTGACCTAAGTGCATTTCTGCAAATCTGTAACGTCTCTACGATGACTAAGCTTTAATTATCATAGAAGAATTACAATAACTTCCTCCATTTTCCCAATGTCTCCACTGATTGTTGTCATGATTCAGGATTCATAAAAACACAAATTACCCAATAAATACACTGTCAGGAAATCATTCCAGTAATCTCAAAGGCTTAAGTGAGGAAAGCTCTGGCTCTGCCTCATTTATTGCTATACCCCTGCACTGAGTGACTATCTTATAGTCACTGTATTATAGCCACTTGAATATTCATTGAAAGATTGAGTAAATAAATGAATTTGTCCCTATTGACTTAAATTAAATATAATTTTGCTCTCTGCTAGAGTTCTTGTTTTGTTTTATAACATATTGCTTTATCTTGCATCTATTTATATGCACGTTCTTTGGCTTTTCAATGAGTTTGTGAAATTGTGGGTAGGAATCCTGCTGTTCACCCACATATTCCCCTGGTAGAATGCCTTACGCCAAGCAAGTATAGTCAGCCCTCCATATCCCTGGAGTCAACCAACTGATGATCAAAAATATTCAGTAAGTAAATAAATACAACAATAAAGATAATATAAATAAAAACCAATATAGTCTAACAACTATCTGCATAGTATCATAAGGAATGTAGAGATGATTTAAAGTATATGGGAGGATGTGTATAGATTATATGCAAATACTACAGCATTTTATTTAAGGGACTTGAGCATCCTCTGATTTTGGTATCCTTAGGGGTCCTGGGACCAATCTTTTGCAGACACTGTATTTGTATTCACTAACTATTTATTGATTACGTAATTAATAAAGCAAATGCTTAATCATATCAATGTGTTCAAATTAAACCCCAGTTAAAAAATTAAAATTTTCCATCCTTTCTGAGATAATTTATGATCCCATTTTTGTTCTTCTTTAACAAAGAGGAGATAATTCCCAGTAATTCCCTCTCCCACAAAGCCAAGGTCTTTTTTAAAAAAAAAAAAAAAATTGTTAGGGCCAGGTGATGTAGCTCACACCTGTAATCCCAGCACTTTGGGAGACTAAGGCAGGAGGATTGCTTAAGCTCAGGAATTCCAGACCAGCCTAGGCAACATAGCAAGCCCTTGTCTCTACTGAAGGAAAAAAAAAAAAAAAAAAAAAGGCAGGGCATGGCAGTGAGCACCTATGGTCCCAGCTACTAGAGAGGCTGAGGTGGGCAGATTACTTGAGCCCAGGAGATGGAGGCTGCAGTAAGATATGATCATGCCATTGCACTCCAGTCTGGGCAACAGGGTGAGACCCTGTCTCAAATAATAATAATAATAATTTATCTCTCTATCTTCTGGAAAGTACATCTCTTTTCCTATTTCTCTGTCCTCCTCCTACTTAGAAACATGAATTGAAATCTATGACTAAATAATAAGACCTCTAATTTTACTTTGTCATGGAAATTGTTTTGCAGGCTAAATTTCTCCGCCTCCTTCTTACACTTCCTTCAGAGCCTTATGAATGTAAGCACCCTCCCTAACATCCTTCCCTAAATATCCAGCTCTCAGACTCCTCTGTCCCTTTCATTGTGTTCCTATGGATTGTTTTTGATTAGTACGAAAACGTGTTGAAATGCTTTTTTAAAGGCCATTTTGCTAATAGGATTTTCTCCTTTTCTTAGGACCCAACCTTAACCAGTTCCTAATCACACTGCCAAAGGCTGCGTGTGTTTTATGCACTCTCTCTCCGATACCTCTGAATTGAAACTGTTATTGTCCTACTCATTTGTTCTTTTCTACAGCAATTGTCCCCAAGATACTCTAAGCACAGATTTCCAATTGTACTTGAAGAACTGTCTGTCAGAAATAAAATACTGTCTATGGTTTTATATTAAAACATGCCATTGGCCAAGCATCATATATTCTGTATGTCTAGCAGTAGTAGTCCTTGATTATTTTTCTTCATATTCTATCCAAAAGGCACATTAAAACCTTAAGTATTGCTCTTATTTATTTTCAATTCACTTCAAAAAATTTTCATCATAATTTTAAATACTTAAAAGGATCTAACTTCATATGCATTGCAGCTATTAACATTTTAAAATAAGGTCATAATGTTCCTGTTTTAAATCTACCAAGTGGAATTTGAACACTATAGCAACTTGAAGCTCATCATCTTCCATGTACCCAAACATGAATAGACTCTTCTTTAACTGGTAGACACTTCATACCCTTTCTCCTTGAACTCACACTCATTGTGCTTCCCCCTCACCATTTTTGTGAATTACATAGTTATGCTTTAAGCTATGCTTAAGAATATTGTATTTATCATCCTTCTCCCTATATTAAAAATATATACTATTAAATTTATATTTAAATTTTTTTGACCATAAGCTTCTACGTGTTGGATTACTACTCTAATTATTAATTCACAGATGTTTGATATATCATAAAGCAGAAAGTGATAAATAATAAATATAAAAAATTACCTCTTAATAATCTAGGTATAGCAGATGTCTTTTCAATAAGTTCAGTTGTCTGTGGCTGAATCTTACCTTTTGTTAGACTACGACAGCCAGCAGCATTAATACTAACTATTCCTAGCTTTCATCTTCATAGGCTGTTCACATAAATAAGTGAAAATGGAAGTAGGCCTGTTACAGCAATGACTTTATTCTTTGAACTCCAAGTTATTGGCAAATATCACATAATGATCTATCACCTTACATAATTTTTAATGATCTACCAGCTGACAATGCAATCAAGTCCTCCTTTAATTTGATCAAAAGCAAATAATTTAAACATAGCCATCATTTGAGTCACCTGTCATTACAGTCATTTACTGTCATGATTTCTTTTAAGTACAGCAGAAAGGCTTTACTGAGACTCAACAAAGAACTATTACTTATGCCTCAGACTCATCCACTTAAAGGCACCTTGTTCAGTCTAAAATACAAAGAGTTGGAAAAATGACCTTCGACAATGCAATTTTTTATAAAGTGATCATGCTTTATCACCCAATCAAAATATATTTTTGTCAAAACTTTGAGCTTACAGATTTAGAATTTTGTTGATGAAAATTGCCCATCATAGTCTAAATGGCAAACTAGTCCTCATCATCAAACCAACTAGTCAAATCAGACTTCTTGTGTCTATTCAAATACACATATTATTATGCATCCCCATGACAACTATGTCACTCCTGAATTCAGAACACCAACACAGGCCACCATACCTTACTTCTAAGGCCATGTGGTATTCTTCATAGAGATATGAGTTAGGGAAAGACGTGAAGCCCTACTTTGGGTTTGTGATGCCTTAATTGGAGGATGCCTTGCTGAAACCAATATCAGACTATTCCTTTGTAAGGTGCCTCAGAGGTTTGTACACTTGGGGCATAGTAAGATGCTGGTGTATGCAAGGTAGTCCCTAACTTTGTTAAAACGGGCAGAGGGCAAGTGAGAAAGGGTAAAGGGGACCACCATGACATTTTTACTGCAGGTGTGTTTTCAGGCAGATCAGCTTAAGGGGAGTGTCCAGAGAGATGCAAGCTAAGGCTCTGGAAAAGTCTTGTAAAACTGTGGTGCCCATGGACCTCTCATCAAGTCTTCATCTACCCATAAACACATAAAACAAACAGCTGTGTTTACTGAGATGGGAAACAAAGTAAATTAAAAATGCCGTCTGCTTCAAGAAATGATGAAATAGATATTTTAAAGAGCACCATAGCTTCAAACTATCAATACCTTTTTTTTTTTTTTTTTTTTTTTTTTTTGAGATGGAGTCTTACTCTGTTGCCCAGTCTGGAGTGCAATGGTGCGATCTTGGCTTACTGCAACCTCCACCTCCCAGGTTCAAGCGATTCTCCTGCCTCAGCCTTTCGAGTAGCTGGAATTACAGGCACCCACCACCATGCCCAGCTAAGTTTTTTTGTATTTTTAGTAGAGATGGGGTTTCCCATGTTGGCCACGCTGGTCTTGAACTTCTAACCTCAAGTAATCTGCCCCCTTCAGCCTCCCAAAGTGCTGGGATTACAGGCATGAGTCACCATACCCAGCCAATACTTTTAAATACATTTTTCATCACTCATACAATAACTACCCTTCCTATTAAGTAACTTGGGAAACAATATATAAGGCTCCTAAGTCTGTCTTTCTAACTTGAAGAATGTCAGTCTAACTTTTTATAGTCCTCTTCCAGCACTTACAGTTCTGCATAATAAACATTATAAATATAAAGCAGAGTGAGAAAAGGTAAAATATAAATGTGGAGCAGGAACAATGACTCAGCATGCTAAGTGCCTCAAAGTGGCCCTTGCTGCTTAAAACACATTAGGACTTAAATTTTCTGCAAATACAAAACTGAAACAACTGTGGCCATTCATTACTACCTGTAATAATAACAGCAGTTATTTAGAAAAGCAGTTAAATCCAGGAGGTGCAATAAAACCAATTTGAACACTCAAAAGGAAATGATGTCAAACAAAATAATTTATATATAAATATAAACACTTGAGTAGCGTGACTCACATGGTTTTGAAAGGGAAAAAAGATCAGCTTAGCTTATATGTATATATATACATACATACATATCTATATATACACACCTATATACATGTATATATATGTGTGTGTATACATGTATACATACAAACACATATATACATATTCGTTATTTCATTGAGATCCAATTACACTTACCGCCTCAGTATGAATAGGATGCACAGCAAAAAGCAATGCCGTTACAAAAGCAAGTCCACGATTCTTGAAGACAGTTTTATCACAGGTGTACATCAGCACAAGAGTCACTAAGCAGTGTAAAATTATATTTACTGCATGAAAGTAGAATGGGTTCATACCAGTCAAAAATATGTTAAGCCTGTGAAAAAAAAAAAAAGAAAAAAAAATTGCATTTACAAACTCAACATAAGCAGAAGGAAAGCAGAGAGAATCCATCATTTAAAAAGATAAGCTATTGGATTAATGATTTTTAAATGATTCCTAACATTGGGTTAATTTTTATCTTCGGGTATATATCACAGTTTTCCTATTTCAGAATGTCCCATGTGCAGAAATCCATGCATATACAACACAATATTATTTCAGGGAACTTTGGTCTCACCGAGAAGGCAGGCAAACAGGTGCTGAGCCTGTCTGTCCCTCACTCTGTGGCTACTGCAAATACACTCCCTTAATATTCTTGCTTTCTTGCTGGCTCTTTCTAAGCAACTGAGTGTTGAAAGTCCAAAGGGCGGTGGGTCAGAGTCACAGACACTGGAGATGAACAGAAACCATGAAACTACGATTATAGTCACAGTTGGGACAAATGAGACATGAATGTGTTCTCTCGCCCGTGGTGCCACCAGGAACCAGATAATGCATCTGGAAGCTTCATCTAATTACCACCCCACAAAGGAAGCTTTAGGGAACCTACATGCTATTACCAGCTGCAGCTGAATGAAAAGATGAGCAAAAGCATCACGTTCCAGAATGTGTATGAAATGTTTTTTAACAAAAATTCCCACAGATCTCAGTCCCTGATTTCTAAGACTGTTGCAAGGAAACTGAAAGAGAACCACAAAGGGAAGGAAAAACAATTGTTCAACATCGTAAAAAAATACTTTTATGAAAAAGAAAAGCAGAATAGAGAGACTTCTGAAGCTTGCCTTAAATTTAATAAAAGGACATAATGCACCCAATTGAGTCTGTGGGGTTACAGAAAAAATACTCTTGCGCAAGGTATGGTTCTTTTCAGGGAGCATCAATACCCTAAGTGGTCCTGACTATAGTTGCCTATACTCTAGTCCATTTTACCAAAACAGCAATCCCAGGTCTTCAATTTGCAGGCCTTTGGTCTGCTTCTCTTATAGAAACAGCTCCTCTTTGCCAAAACAACTAAGAATGAAAAAGTCATCTTTAGAGATGACATACACATATTCTAAATAATTGACGTAATTGTGCACAGCTTTAATCTACAGAATTTTAAACATCTCAAGCTTTATTTGGACATATGAATGTAAATGTCATACTTACTAATAAACTCCATTTTCACTCCCACTGAAGTAATCAGAGTTTTAACTAAGCCTAGAAAAATGAATTGTTGTATTGGATCCAACTCCAGGGCTCTGATGCAAGATTTGTCCCAGCTGTATGTTGGCAGACCCACGAGTCTGCACACACTGCAGCATCCTCAATACAGGAACCTGGTGGGAAATTACCCATCCAGAGGGAAAAAGGAATAGGCAGTGGACTAGAGAACTCACAGGTCCAACTAAAGCAGAGAGACCAGCATGCCCTTCCTATGTAGGAACACACACAAGGCCACAGGGCTGCTTCAAGTCAGAAAGCTTGGGATGGGAGAATTGTTAAGGAAAGGCAAGACCGAGTGCTGGTCCTTGGAGTACTTGGATACAGTTCCTTAGGAGCCCACCCCTCTGAGGCCGATTTGACACTGTTTTCCACTTCATCAGGCTGAGCCTTCCAGACCAACTAAGCCATTCATCTAAAATTCATTCACACCAGTGAAGATGATGAGAGAAAACAGGCAATCTCACATCCAATTGGTAGGTGTCCAAATTGGAAGGCCTCTTGGTTGGTAACGTGCGTCAGATGCTTTAAAAGGAATATACTTTTGACTGAAAATTCCACTTCCAGGAATTTTCCATAAGGGAGTAACCAGAAAAGTTTGTATAAAATACAAAATATATATAAAATATATATACACAAGTATATATATAAATACATATATATGTACATATACATATAAAATATGGAGAGTAAATATACAAGAATGCATCTCACAGTGTAAATTGTAAAAATGGCAATAGTGAGAAAGGCAAGACATCTAACGAACCAAATCCTTGATAAATTTGACTATTCTCAAGCATCCTAAAATTTAGATAATAAATTTGGATTACAAATAATAGCACCGTTTCTTAAAAGAGGACATAAGGCTTATTTTCGCAAAGTATATATTATTCGACCATTTGAAATCTAAAAAGCATTATTAAGGATGGCATTATTACTATATTACCATACTCTTTTCAGGCATTTAACATATATCCCTTTCTCCTTCCAAAAACAGTATAAAGGGCTGGGTGCAGTGGCTCATGCCTGTAATCCCAGCACTTTGGGAAGCCATGGTGTGTGGATCACCTGAGTTCGGGAGTTCGAGACCAGCCTGACCAACATGGAGAAGCCCCGTTTCTACTAAAACATACAAAATTAGCCAGGCATGGTGGTGCACACCTGTAATCCCAGCTGCTCAGGAGGCTGAGGTAGGGGAATCACTTGAATCTGGGAGGCAGAGGTTGCGGTGAGCTGAGATTGCACCACTGCACTCCAGCCTAGGCAACAAGAGTGAAACTCTGTCTCAAAAAACAGACAACAAAAAAAATAGCATAAAATGGTAGGCATGAGTCACCTTTGTGGTTCATATGCATCATATCTGAAAATGTCATGGCACTATCCACGTTATTATTTCTTGAACTTAGTCAAGGTTTAGTCAACGTCTTAAAAAATACTTTTGTGAGACAGAAATGCAGAACAGAGAGACTTCTAAAAGCTGCCTTAAATTTAATAACAGGACATAATGCACCCAATTCCATCTGTGGGGTTATAGAGAAAACACACTTGTAGAAGATATGGCTCATGCATCAGAAGCTTTAAAAGGTCCACACCAGAATGCCTGATGTTTGAAATAAATTCAGTTAGATGCCAAAATATAAAATAAATTGCTGAATGAGGAGCCCCTGCAGTTATGACGTAATGGTGTGAAAGTCCCTTACCTGGAACCTAACATTGGTGAATCTAAGCTTTATGAAATCACCCTGAATCTGGAGTTAGGAGTATTTTTTAAATATCTAAAAAGATGGAGAGTGAATTCTCCAAATTATAGACAAGTGAGCTTGAGACAAAATGCTAACAAAAGGTTCTAGCATATCCTACATGTGATCACGGAGAAAAGAATCTGATTCTGAGAGACAATATGGGTTCACAGAAAGGGGGTTCACTGATTAACCTCATAATTTAATAGAAAATAGGATGTGATAGATGCATTGCATCTTTATTTTAACAAAGGCATTTATCAAAATCTCCCTGCAAACGAGATAGCCTAAGACAGATTTGCAGCAAACACCCAAGAGTAGTGAATAATCAATCGATGTCTCCTCGGACTGAAATCTTCAGTGTATGTCACAGGGTTCTGATATTACCTCTGTTCTGTCATATATATACATATATACACACACACATATATATATATATATATATTTTTTCTTCTTCTTCTTCTTTGAGACAGTGTCTCGCTCTGTTTTCAGGCTGGAGTGAAATGATGCAATCTCGGCTCACTGCAACCTCTTCCTCCCAGGTTCAAGTGATTCTCCTGCCTCAGCCTCCTGAGTAGCTGGGACTACAGGCGCCCACCACCACACCTGGCTAATTTTTGTATTGTTAGTAGACACAGGGCTTCATCATGTTGGCCAGGATGGTCTCAATCTCTTGACCTTGTGATCTGCAGGTCTTGGCCTCCCAAAGTGCTGGGATTACAGGCATAAGCCACTGCGCCTGGCCTTTATCCAATATTTTTATCAAAGGTTTAATGAAACTATACAATATATTCTTATCAAGATTACAAAATGCCTTTATCTGGAAAGGAGAGTTAATACGCTGGAAGGCTAGCTGCCATTCACAAAGAGTTTAAATGGCTGAAATTGTTAGCTAATTCTAACAGGATTAGACAGAATAGTGGTAAGAGTAAATACTCACATGGGGATATACAAGATAACAAAATACTTGCAGTCTAGATCAAAACTGTACATAGATAATTGCCTGAAGCTTTTATTTGCCTTCAACCGAAAGAGTTAATATGTCTTGGTTATCAAAACAGACCAAACCAGACAGACAGGGAGCTGCACAAGTCAAACAATTTTTATTTCAATTTACACAATCACATATTTATTAAACATGTACTACATGTCAGATATGATTCAAGGTCCAGAGATATCAAGAGAAGTAAGATGTGGCATCTGTTCCCAAAGAATTAACAGCATAGTAGGAGCAGGCAAGGTAATTAAACAGCTAATTAAATGTTAAAGAATTCTGGCAATGGAAGAACCTACCAGGTGCAGAGACAGGGAAGAGGGAGGTATTCTACCTGAGGATGGGAGAGGCAAGATAGGTGGTATCCAATGTGGGGCAGCAGACCCTCAGAGTGCTTTTTAAACAGAGCACCTTCCCAGAAGAACTTCAGGATGCTGAGCAGAGAGGCAAGACCATCAGAAATGATGTCTCTTGAATGTAGGTTTGAGGAAATGGAAGATGCTCAGCCTAGAGAAAGATGACAGAAATGATGCCAAGTTCTCCAGGGGAAAAGATCTTTGGCATATATATGGCTATATCCACAGTGTTTAGCACAATGCCTCATTCATGATTATCACACAATAAGCATTTTGGATGAATGAATACACATGAATGAATGAATGAATGAAAGTAATACTAAAGGAATGCACTTACGCTAAGTAGCTCCCTAGGAAAAAACTACAAGTCAATAAAGATGTTGCAAACTGGCTTCCGAAAGGCTAAGTTTAGCCTGCAGTTTGTTCTGTTTCACTTTCATACCTCTTTTCTATTTACCAGTGTTTTAAAAACAGGTGGCTTCACATAAAAATTTCCAGCTTCGGCTGGGTGCTGTGGCTCACGCCTGTAATCCCAGTACTTTGGGAGGTTGAGGCAGGTGGATCACGAGGTCAGGAGTTTGAGACCAGCCTGACCAACATGGTGAAACCCCATCTCTACTAAAAATACAAAAATCAGCTTGGCATGGTGGCATGCGTCTGTAATCCCAGCTAGTCAAAAGTCTGAGGCAGGAAAATTGCTTGAATTCAGTAGGCGGAGGTTATAGTGAGCCAAGATCACGCCACTGCACTCCAGCCTGGGCAGGGTGAGACTCTGCCTCAAATAAAGAAAGAAAAGGAAAATCCAGCTTCTCTTGAAATATTAGAAGACCTGACAACTCTGGACCTACATGGCTAAATTGAAGTATCTATGTGTCCATCTTAAGAGGACAAGGGCTCAGAAACTGCCATAGTGTCTACTAATTCCTATCATACTCCTAACCTGAAAGCATTCATTTATCATTATGCATACAATTTTTTTTTTTTTGGTACAGTAAAGAGGAAAGTGAAATATTTCTTGAGCCTACATGACTACCACACATGGGCAAAAAAAGAGTCAAAATGACTGCTTGAAGAAAAATGGAACAAAGCATATTTCTGGAAGAGGAGAATATTCTCGTGTGCCTAAAAGTATAACAACATAACCTCGCATCCACTTCACTTACTCTAAGATCAGCCTGACCGTTTTAGCATTTGAATTTTCAACTTTTAATATGCAAAGTACTGAGAGGCAGGCTTCAGCTCCAGGTAGGAAGTAACACTGAAGCTAGTACACATTTAAACACTTAAAATTATATCAGGTACTTAGATAACTAGAAATGTCCACACAGAAGAATAATGACAGCCCATATGAAACACCATCTTTAAAAAGAACAATCTCAGGTTCCGTATCACCCTGAATGTACCCTTATGAAAGTACATAACCAAGTTTTTAAAAAACTCATTAACTATATTCCTCAAACGTTTTGAGTATTTTTTCATACACTATAGGAAACTAATTTCTTTTTGTCATTGTATCCATCTCACTCAGCACACAAAAGATTCTAAATAAAAATTTACTGAACTTACATTAAGTTGACAAGGGTTCATCTTTCCCTTTGACTCTAAGAATCTCTCATTTTACTTGATGTAGCCTTCATTCTTCATTTAAAACCAGGCCAAGCAGTAGGAAATAAAACATTTTTTTCTGAAATAATCTTAATAGCCATCTCTCACTATCTGAAAACCTTCCAGAGTTTGGAAAATATGAACCTAAATTGCCCCTTCTCCATCTGAACTCCCTCTGCCTTCTTGTAAAACTGTCCAGAAAGGTAAGGCCATGAGTCCTCAGCCATCTGATAAGCTGATTTACAGCACTGCCATATCCCTTCCCAGGAAAGGGCACAGGATCACACAATCTGGCACCAAAGGGGGTTGTGGGGTAGAGAGAAAGGGAGAAGAAAGAGCAATTGACTACCCTCTGCCTCCTCACTCCCACAACCTGGAGCTTAAAATAAAGTCCATCACTCTCTTTTAAGTTTCTTCTTTGACAATAGCTCTGGTTTAGGAAAAAAAAAAAAAAGTAACAGTCTGTATTTGTGAAATAGAGACACATACTAGCTAATATACTAGAGTCCTTCCTCAAAAGGACCCCAACTCCACATCAATCAAATGGCTCTACCTCAAGGAACTGGCATAAGTCTGCAAACCGGGTAAGACATCATGACTCTCCATTGCGGTGACCCAAGCCTGATTCCTGGCCCTGAACCTGGAGTTTTCCTGGAATAAAGATCATGCAAAATTTTAGAGGGCTGCTCATCTACTTCATTTCTGGGACAATATGATTCATTAGCCACCACCAATGATTGCTGCAGGTCAAAACATTCTGATTAGCACTGTGTCCCAGAAGCCCATCATGGTCAAAGCATTCAGCTTGTCTTTGGCAGCTAAGCTCTGCCACTTGGTCTTTGGTACTCCTGGATCCCATCACCCCATGAAATCAGAAAGTCCACCTCAATGGCAGCATCTACCACATCACACCTGGCCTACAGAAGAGACCCACCAAAGAGCTCCTTGAAGTGGCAGGTGCTCCTTCACCAGTGTAATTCTCAAAGTCTCAGAAAAGGGAAAGTTATCAGGCCCTCCCTGGGAATACAATGGAGGCATGAGAGGGTATGTGTGCAGGTGGCATGTGATAAATGCATGCCAACATTCCTATCTCAATGAGCTTTTGCATTCCTTTCTCTACATTATGCCAGGGAGATTTTGGCAACTCAACCTCATTAAACATGGGCCCCTATGAGTCCCAGCGCTTCTCAAGCGTCTTAATCATCTGGTGTGGTAGCTATAATTGTTGATTCTCTGATCCCGTCCCAAGATATTCCAAGGTAATAGATCTGAATTAGGGCCCAGAGATCTGCCCCAAACAACCCATGTGATTCAAAGCCAGGTGAAACTCAGAACAATGGGAGACAGGTCTCAAAGCTTAAGGAAAGGCTGCCAGGGTTGCCCAGCTTGCCAGAAAAGCTCAGGTTTCTCAGCTATAATGCAACATACATTCTTTTCCAAAGACATACAAACCAGGGAAAAGAAAAAATTAAAAGTATCCCTTTATGATCTATTTCTGGTGTCTATAGTGATGGGTTCTCCAATGCTTTCTGTGTGGGTTTCCACAGCCCAATGCTAAGCATACAGCACATTCTCTTGTCTTTCTCTATTACTGTTCGTCTTTCTTTCCCCCACCCCTCTTGCCATCATTACAGCTCTCAAATGCTTATAAGAGGTATCCATAGTCTTCTTAGATCATTCAATCAATAAATAACAACATCTGGTTCTTCTCATTTTTCCTCTAAGGCAAATCCCTTTGGCCCTCAATCATTTTGGTTGTTCTTTTTCTGCATTCCATTCAGTAGCAGGAATAAATCAGCAAATCATCATCACTTAATGTATCTGAAGTACCAAATGATGTAATTCCCAGGCACCAATGCAAACAATAGTGCAGAGGGGAGACTGACACTCTGCAGCAAAAGCAAAATTCACGGCTTTGATTTGAGTCCAATGCATCACATCCTTATCTGGCTATGAGGAAGCTGCCCCACGGGAAAGCTGCTCCATGGGAAACGAGGTTATTGTCACTGTCACATTAGTACTAGAGTAATAGTATGGCTATTAGAGTAATAATTGTACCAAAGAAAGGGTAAGAAAACTGAGGGCAGGAAGATCAGTAAACATATCTGGAAGGTAGAAGAAAATCCTCAAAAAGAGAGCCAGTAAACAATAAAAATTAGAACACACCAAGGCCAAATATTTTAGTTTTAACTGAGCTATCAATTTTTAGCATTTTGTTTTCTTTTAAAGATGTGTGTTTGGTAGAGTACCTGTGTGTATGCAGCCTGACATCAACTCCCCAGAATTAACACAGACTTCCCAGTTGAGGGCAAAGTTCCCCACAAAACTCCTCACACTTCAGACATCAGCCACAGCTTCCCCAGGCCATTGGTACTTCTGACCAACTGGCTACATAATCAGGGCCTCTCACAACTCTCTCAATTTCGATCATTCATTAGAACAACTCAGAGAAATTTGGAAACCTTATACTTATGGTTCTAGTTTTCTTATAAATGATACAAGTTAGGACCAGTCAAAGGAAGAAACATTAGAACAACTCAGAGAAATTTGGAAACCTTATACTTATGGTTCTAGTTTTCTTATAAATGATACAAATTAGGACCAGTCAAAGGAAGAAACCTGTGGGACAAGGTCCAGAAGGGTCCTGTGCATAAATGTTCTGTTTCTTCATGATGCTTCACCCTCCCAGCACATCAACCTATGATTGATTGATGAACCAGGGAAGTTCAAGCAAATTTCAGTGTCCACAGTTTTTATTGGGGGTGTGTCCCAAAATGTAGGCATGATTGATTGAATCACCGATCACATAACAACTCAATTTTCAGCCCCTCTTCCCTCCTAGGAGGTTGGGATACAGGAATAATAACACAGGCCTTGCAGCCCCAATCATCTAATCATATAACTGCTCTTTATACCACAGCCAGCCCTCATCCTGTAACCATCTATCAGCCCACCATGAGTCAACTCCTTTTTAACATAAACTTAGGCGTGATCCCAGGAGTCCATCATGAATAATGACATTCCTTTCACTTGAGAAATTCCAAGGGATCAGAAGCTTCCTCTCAAGAATCCAGGACAAAGACCAGAAAAAAATCACTGTCATGTTAGTTTCTCTGATAAAATATTTTCAGGTCCTTGTACTCTATTTGATCCAACAAGGCCATTCCCTATAGAAAGCATAGGCATGGATGAATTTTAGGACCCTGAGATCAGGGTCCTAAAATTGTGACAAACCCTTATAATTCTGGATTTTGAAGGTACAGCTGCTGTCTCTCACCTTGAACTTTGCAGCAAGCATCTACCAACCATTTGTGCTTCAATCTGCAACCCAAGAAGAGTAGGATCCAAAAGTGCTACAGATCTTCAATCTCTTACCTAGAGTTACAGTCCTGTCAAGTCACAATAGAAAGTCACAGTCATACCTTTCAGAATCTCTCAGTAAATTGAACCCACTGGTGTCCTCTGTATATATCTGAGGAAATTCCTAGTCTGCCTCCATTTTTCTTTTTGAGAGAGAAAGAACAAAGGTAAATTAGCCAAAAAGTAAACCAAGTAAACTTTTTCTCTACATTATAATCATGTAGCATTACCTTAGTATTTACCTAAAACTTTTGAACATTCACAAAAAAGATTTATTCATTCTTTAAAAAATTTATTTATTTTTAATTGACAAATAAAATTCTTTCTTTCAATGATTATTCTTGAGTCCCTACTTTGCAAACCAGGCTTAGTTCTAGGTGCTACAGATAAACCTCACGGAGCTTACACTGTAGTGAGGGGAGGTAAAAATCAACAATAAAAATGGTGTCAGACAGCATCATTCAGAGGAATACTAAGGCAAAGTCAGACAGCATCATTCAGAGGAATACTAAGGCAATGCAGGGTAAGGAAACAAGAATAAAACACAGAGGAGGGTTTGCTACTTTAGACCACCTGGCCACCAGGGAAGGCCTCTGGGATGAAGTGACATTTATGCAGAAACCTAAGGTGGTGAGCACACAAGACCTGCACAGATCTGGGGAAAAGCATTCAGGGAGAACCATCAACACATGCAAGGCCTTTGGTAGCAGTGGGTTTGGCCTGTGCAAAGAACAAGGGATCTGGAATGCTGGTGCAGAGAATGAGGTGGAAATTGGTAGATTGGGGTCAGAGAGGTAGCCACTGGGCAGATCAAAAAGGATGCTATAGAACAAAAACCATATCTTATCATTTGGAAAAGGAACACTGCCATTGTGTGGGCATGATCAGACATTCCTTACCTCTCTCTTTAAGTGAGATGACAACATACTCGAAGTTAGGAAAAATATGAATGTAGCTCCAAAGAAAGATAGAAAAGACACTGGTTGGTAATAATAAACTGCTTCAGAAGGTGACTTCCCAGCCTTCATTCAGGGACTCACCTATAAAAACCCTCATGAGTCCAAAAATATATCCCTCTCACTTTCCATCCCTCCTACACTACCAGGCTGTAGTCTAAAGCATATCCTACCAGATTATAATCACAACCTCCTCCTCTTGGAGCTTCCAAGATAACCTTAGGGTGGCAAAAATTTTTCAAAGGCAGTTTTTCATTTTTCTTTTTAAAGTTTTTCTTGCCTCCAATCACATTTTCCCTTGGCTATTTCTGTCATTGAACATCCCAGACAATCTAGTCACATATCATACAGAATCTTCATTTGCTTCCTGTGATGGACTTAGAAAACAAACTTATCAGCAATGTAGCAACAGGCTGTATCAAATGAAATTCCACAGAAGTCAAATGAAAAGGAATAGAACCAAAAGGAACATATCACCATTTATTTAAGGTTCTGGGCTTGAAGGTTAGTTGGTGTTTATTTTCATGGTTGGCATACTATTTGTAACTAAAAAATGCAAACTGCTGCAAAAAACTTTCAAGATCAAACATTAAAATGTTGCAAATTCCTATAGCTGCACATAAGATATTCAATTTTTTAGCTCTGAAGTTTTAAACTACCCACTTTCACTCTTACAGTTCATAATACCACCAGAAGCCCTTAATAAAATAAAGCATTATAGCAAATATAATCTAATAGGCTAAACACACAGAGAGAGAATCAGGAGTTTAAAGTCCTTTAATTTGCTTAGTTTCTCCATCTTTAACATTAAAAAAATCATTGGTTCTTGCTTGTTGAAGCAGACTTCCACTTGCTTACTGAATGGAATGGCACTGTAAACAATTCAGCAATATCTTCTTCCCAAGAGAAGAGGGGTATAAAATTAAAAAGCTAAGTTTCTTTTAAACCATTCAGGACCACTTTTTCACAGGAGGTGTTATAGATATCACAGAGTTTGGTTCTGTGTCAATTCACTGTCTACAGGGTAGCTTAATGCATTCTTCTTGATTTCAGGCTTACAAACAGGTCATGGCCAGAGGATAAAGAAGCAAAATCTTAAAAAGAAAGTTACTGCTACAGAGTCGCAGATGTTTTGATTCTGTACCACTATGGTCCAAAAATATTCCTGCATGCCCTTGGGCATGATCCTATGAAAAGACCGAATCTGAGATTTGATTGGAAACAGAAAATCATTATAATTCTAAATCCACTTTAAGGAACACAAACAGATGGTCATTTGTATCAGTTAGGGTTTGACTAGAAAAGCAGAATTACCAAGACTGATTCAGAAGAAGGGATGTACTTCAGGGATCTGACATTTTACAATTGCTGGAGCTGGTTAAATAGCCTATGTAACTGTGATGCTTCTGTGTCTAACTCAAGCTGAAAGCCAGCAGAACAGCAGGGCCATTCTGGAAGAGAGAGTAAATGGACTTCAAGGAGGAGGAAGCAAGGGCAAGCTGGAACCCACAAGGATGAGCTAAAATATATGTCTGGTTCCCACTGCCTTTAAGGCTCCAACTGTAATAATGCTAGTGGCTTGCAAAAAGTCTGGCACTCTTTCCTGCAGAGCGGCATACCACACCTGCACATGATTCCTAGTACCTGAAAGAGAAACATCTGGAAAGCACTGGAGGAGCTGAGGGCCTGGCTGCTGCTGCAAACCAACAGTAAGTTCACCAGCATTTCTGTGGCAACATACACGAGGTCTGGCAGCAACAAAGCCCATGCCGACCTTCTGAATGCGACCACAGCCACTTCACTTTCACCCTCCAAATCTTGCAGAAATTTTTCTTATGGTTAGCCCTAACCCAGATCATCCTGCAAAAGCAATTCTAAGAAACATAGTCCCAACTTAGCTAAAGTGATGTAGTGCAAAGCCACCACATCTTGGTAAGCTGCCTTCATGTTCCATCGTCCCACGCCATCAAAACTGGTAAAAGTAGATGGTCTGATGACCCATTTCCTCATTTCAAATTTTAGCTAATTCCTTATTTGAAAAAATATATAATTAATATCTTTGCTACCTAAGTACCTTTATTATTTATTAGTATACAAACAAGCACCTTTATAGCAATAAGCATTATGCATCTATAAATTACATTTATTCTTAAGGAATTTCTAGTTCTCAGTATGTGTGACATACATTCAATGAATAAAAAATAAACTTATGTTTTAATAAAACATATGTTTTGAGTTTTGCACTAGGAAAGATCCTTTGAGGAGGACAAAGGACAAGCTACAGAGTGGGAGAAAATATTTACCAATCACATACTTGACAAAGTACCTGTATCTAGAATATATAAAGAACTTAAATACTCAGCATTAAAAAAAACACACTTAAAAATGGGCAAAAGACACAAAGGCACATTTATCAAAGAGAATAGGGAAAACGGGCACATGAAAAGATGTTTAATATCATCAGCCATTAGGGAATGGTACATTAATGCAGTACATATATAGGTGTGATATCACTACATACCTATCAGAATGGCTACAATAAAAAACAGCAACGATACAAAGTGCTGGCAGAGATGCACAGAAACTGGATTACTCAGACACTATTGGTAGGAACATCCAGAAAACAGTTTGGCAGCTTCATATAAAGCATATAAACATGCAGCCACCACATGACCCAGCAATTGGACTCCTGGACGTTTATCTCAGAGAAATAAAAAGTTATGTTTACACAGAAACCTGTAAATTAATTTTTATAGCAGCTTTATTTATAATAGCCAAAAGTTAGAAACAACCCAGATGTCCTCAACAGGTGAATGGTTATACAAACTGTGGTATATCTATACAATGGAATACAACTCAGCAATAAAAATGAATGAACTATGGATACATGCAACAGCTTGAATGTTAAATAAAAAAAGCCAATCTCAATAGGTTATATACTATGTGATTCCGTTTATACAACAGTATTAAAAAGACAAAATGATAAAAATGGAGAATAGATTCATGGCTATTATGGATTAGGGTGAGGGGATATGAATTAGGCAGTTGTTATAGATTAGGTGTCCATGACTGCAATAAAGAAGTACCAAGGATCCTTGGGATGGAACTGCTCTGTATCTTGACTGTGGAGGTAGTCTCTGAAATCTACACATATGATAAAGCTGCACAGAACTAAATACACACTTAGCAAAATTTAAAAAAAAATAGAAGTACATATAAAATGGGTGAAATCTGACTAAATGCTGTAGATTGCATCAATGTCAATTTTCTGGTTGTAATATTATACCATAGTAATGCAGCATGCTACCATTGGGGGAAATGGACAGAGCATAAGGAACCTCTGTATTATTACTTTAAACTTCATGGGAATGAACAATTATATTTTTAAAAGTTTTTTTAATTGGTTTGAAATTTCAAAGTTTTTCACTTGAGCATAATTTAAGATTCAGCTAAAATGCTTTGCACATATTTAAAGGGCCCCTTGAATTGTGTTTTCAGTAAAATAAAAATCATAAAGACATAATCTATGTGAAGTATCTAGGCCAATGCTTGGTTCATAGTGAGTAGTTAATAAATGTGGCTTTCTGTCCTTCCTTGTAACATCCTGTAGAATTATGTGGGTCTAAAGTCATTGATGTCCTCCAGCTTCATGCTATTGCACTAGAAGATGCAGTTTCACCTCGGCTGACTATAGAGAAAACTGTCCAGTCTTATTTAAATCAGTACATGTAAGCATAGAACGACTACTTAACATTCTCTTTCTGAAGAGGCAGCTGTCTCTTTCAAATTAGTGCTGTGTTGCTCTTCTAGATTTGTAGCTCAGTCTTCTCAAAAAAAAGAGTGTATCTTTCATAGGCAGTAGCATATAATATATAGAGAGCCATGCCTCTTCAATACCAAGCTGCTTGTTACAATCATTGACTACCACAAGAATCCCTCAGCTCTCTTCCTCCCAAACCCCTCAACTCTCCTTTGCTCTTGTTCTGTCAACCCCTAGCTAATTTTCCTCTTAATCGATGACCTTGCCTCTTTGTCTACTCCCTCAACCCGTCTCTCTTCTGTGCCTGCTGTCTCCATTAGGAAGAAAAATAAAACATTTTAGGTGAGGTAGGGTGGCTCATGCATACAAGCCAGCACATTGGGAGGCTGAGACTTAAAGATTGCTTAGCCAAGGAGTTCAATACAGCCTAGACAACATAGGAAGACCCCATAACTACAAAAAAAAAAAAATTTAAATATACCTGGGTGCATAGCATGTGCCTGTAGTTTCAGCTACCTGGGAGGCTGAGGCAGGAGGATTGCTTATGCCCAGGAGTTTCCGGCTGCAGTGAGGTATAATGGTGCCACTGCCTCCAGGCTGGAGGACACAGTAAGATCCCATGTCAAAATGAGAGAGGGAGAGGGAGGGAGGGAGGGAGGGAGAGGGAGAGAGAGAACACAGAAAAGAGAAGAAAACATTCTAGAAAGTCAAGAAGTGAAAACACCCTTTCCTACTCTCCAGCAAGCAGGCAAAGGCATTTGACTCTGCCCTTTTTAATTGAAAAGTACTCAGACCTGTGACCAGGATGGTCTCCATGGCTGTTAAAAAGACAGCAAGCACATCTCATGTTGTGAACTTGCACACCTTAAATTAACCAACAACTCTGACTGTAATAAATAAAAAAGCAGGTCAATCTAGAAGTGAAACATTTATATTCGTCCCATCTAAGTAAATTTTAAGAAACATCTGGGAAACGGAATAACGAGGTTAGCCGAAGTTATCTTTCAGCAGAAATCCAGAACAGCTAAGAGGACGAATGTCTATCCTATATTCTCTTCAGAGTCAAATGTGCAATTTTCTCACTCTCCTTAAAAACATTAAACTTTCAGTGTAAGATTTAAGTCAAAAGAACATGAATTGTTGCCGATTGCTATGGTTTGTTTTCTGAGTCATCAGAGACACCTGTCAAGAGAACTAAGCCTCCCAGCCAGAACAGGCTTTTCAAGCTGCCAACCCAGTCTCAAATAATCATTACCATAAACACGGGTTCCTATTACACCCGTTGGAAAAAGGCTTAAAACGCCAATAATACCGCACCAATATTATTTCCACAGTTTTGACCGGCGCATTAAAATGAGCTTAAATGCTGAGCCACATTATAAAGGGGTTGAGTCATGCTCTTGATGTGTAAGCACTTCCCTCAAATGAGCGCTTCTTTTTTCCTCTGAAACTAGTTTTCTTTTTAAAGTCAAGAAAATACTCCACCCCACAAAAACCTGGCATATTCTCCCTTCCCTTTACACTTATTCACACCAAAAATGCTGAATCATGACTCTGAGGTTGTAAAAGAAAAACTGTTTCAGCTGGGACCCCAGGATCCCTGGAGAAGCCTATGGTCTGCGTACCTTCGCTCTGAACCTTCTACAAGTCTGGATCTGGAGCGGTCTGGCAAATTGGTGAGCCTCGAGGAGCAGCCAAGGGTGCAAGGCGGGGGCTACGGGGAATTTTCTGCTCCCTCTTCCGCTCCTCCCCTAAACCCACGCAGCCCTCACAGCTCAAGGCTCCCGCCTCGTCTCATCTGAACGAAAACCTTAAGGGGCTGATACACTTCTCATCTGCAAAGCTGCCCAACAGCCTCCGAGAAATTCTCAACTTGGAAGCATCGCCACCACCGCCACCCCTCCGGAACCCTCTAGGTCCGCGCTAGTCCCACTTGGTCACGATCCGGCAGGCGATGGGGTGCGGAGGCGGTTCCACCAGCCTGCTCCCAGCCCTGCCTGGAAAGAGAAGCCCGCCGAGAGCGCAGACACTTGAGAAACTCGATCCCAACTCCCCAGCCGGCGCCTCCCGAACCGCCCCGAGAGCCCAGAGGAGCCGGGCCCTGGATCCCGGAGCAAAGTGCCATGCACAGCCTGGAGAGGAGGGAGGCGTGGAGGGAAAGGGCGGCAAAAATGAAATGCCCCCAAGCCAGTCCCGCAACTTCTCCCGGCCCGAGGGAGGGCGGAGGGTAGGGGCAGCGGCGGCGGCTAGCGCGAGGTGAGGGACCGACTCACTTGAAGGTGAGGACGCAGAGCGGCCGGTAGGACTTGTGGCTGGTGTTCTCGGCCATGCCCTTGCCCCAGAAGTCGTTGGTGAAGATGCCCCAGCGGAGCGGGGCGCCGGGCCTCACGTCGGGGTTGTTCACGATCGCCCACACGTCGTCGTGCACGAACTCGCCCTGCAGGGAGCGGCCGTAGCACAGGCAGCTCGCCCCGGCCAGCAGCGCCGCGGCCCCGGCCCGCGCGAGCCCGCAGCCCCGCCGCCGGGAGGGTGCGCGGTCCCCGCCGCCGCCTCGGGCAGAGGTGGTCACCACCATCGCGCTGCCGCCGCCGCTGCTGCCCTGGCCTCTCCCGGGCGTCTGGCATCCTCCCCTATCGGGGCCCCGGCGGCGCGCGGCGGCTGCCCGGAGGGGAGCTCCGGCATAGTGCTGCGGCAGCTGGACCCGCCGCGAGCGCCCAGCGCTCAGCCGCCGCCTGCGCCGCCGAGTTGGCCCAGCTGCAAATAAACAGCAGTCCCCCCGCCTCCCCCGGCCATCGCCACCTCCTCCGCCCCACTGCGCATGCCCGCTCGCTCTCTCCTCCACCCCCCCCAATCCCGGGACGCGGGCTGGTTCACCGCACAGTCCCGCGCCCTCTGCCCCCGGCCCGCCTCGCGCGCAGGTGGAGCGGGGTTCGCGGCGCGCGGCTGCCCGGGAGAGGCGGGGAAGGGCACCACGGGGTTCCCGGCAGTGCTCACCCCCACACCCCCGCCCCCATTGTTCTCCCCCGAATGGGGCTGGGGAGGAGCACATCTGGCAGACCCCTCCCGGAAGGACCAGGCGGTTTAGCAGGTGCGCAGCCTGGAACCCCCACACCCACCTTCCAGGGACAAAAGTGCCGCTGCTTCTCGTGAAGTTCCCGGCTTTTCAGCACCCGGGACAACAGCAGCGGCGCCGGGAGAGACGCTGTCCACCTGTCCCGCGCTCGCGTCCAGTCGCCGGCTTCGTGCTCTCCTGCCCGGGCTTTTTCTCACCCGCCAGGCGCTGCCTCCCGCAGACCCAACCTCCGGCGGAGGAACCCGCGGGGACAGGGAGCACCTTCCCCAAAGCCAGGAGAAGGGACAACGACATCCTGCCCTCCCTGCCCGGGTACGTTTAGAGTCGCCACCGGCTGTTTAACTTTGCAGCCCATTTCTTGGTCCGCACTTACAAAAAGTCCCAGGTTCGAGGTTTGGTTTGGGCCTGGGAGCTGAATTGGCTTCTGAAATATTTCTTATTTTATTATTTGCTTAAATTCAAGATAATTTGGAAGATGCCAAGCAAACTACTTTTACTATCTAACTGGATCACTTGGGTCTCATTATTTCCTGGGCTGTGGGCGTGTTTGAACTGTCCTGCTAATTCAGTACCGGGCAGGGAAGAAGCGGGGGATGGGGAGGATTTGTATTAGGGCCTCTGGCTGTGGCTCCAAAACTTCCAATTTATCTGAAAGATTGTTTTCTTTTTTTCAATACTGATTATAATAATACATCCCAGAGTGATGATTACAAGAATCTCTCCAGGTCTGAGAATTCTATTAGTTTTTTCAGGCACCTTGTAAATTTCCATTGCTGAGTGTTAGAAGTTACCGCGAATTTGACACATCCAGATAGAAAAACGGAAAATAAAAAGTCACCCTTTTATTCTCATCCTCCCTAAATCCTTAAAAAGTTCACCGACATAAAAAATAAAATCCAGAAATTGTTCTTCAACTATCTGTGTATTTGTGTGGTCTTTACTATAACAAGTTACTTTTTAAAAAATTTTAAGACATATCTGAGCAGTTGAAAACTCAATGAATTAAGATAAACTTATTGTAACTCAAAATACGTTTCACTTTCACTTTATTTGGTGACTTGAAATTAGTGACTGAGAAATGAAACTGGAAATCCTGGACACGAATGTTTTCATTCTTTCATCAAAACCTTTCACCCTTGGTGACCTTACTATCCAGACTTTAGTATCTAGACACACCTGAGTCTATCTCCTAACATAACACACTATAGTGTTTCCTCTTCGCCTGCCTATCAACTTAATAAAAATGTATTAAGAAGATACATTGTGCTACAATGTGCTAAGTATAGGATTGGACGACCCAAAGCTACTCAAGTGTGTGTGTGTGTGTGTGTGTGTGTGTGTGTGTGTGTGTGTGTGTTTAACACCATAAAAGTCTAAAAGTCTAAGTTAACAGCTGTCTGGGATAGTGAAATTATCTTTGCTGAAATCACAGTAGATGTAATTAATCAATGTATCAATCCTTACCTACAATTAACAGAGACTTTCTAGAGAGAACCTCTTAACCCAAAAGAGTGACTGTAGGCCAGGTGCAAGCTATTTAAACACTGCCCCTGTGCTCACACCTGTAATCCCAGCACTTTGGGAGCCCAAGGCAGGAGGGTTGCTTGAGGCCAGGCATTCAAGACTGGCATGGGCTACAGAGTGAGACCCTACTTCAAAAAATAAAATAAAATAAAGACTCTAATAGTAGACTTTTTTTTTTTTTTTTTGAGATGAAGTCTCACTCTGCCACCCAGGCTGGAGTGCAATGATTCACCACCGCCACCTCCCGGGTTCAAGTGATTCTCCTGCCTCAGCCTCCAGAGTAGCTGGGATTACAGGCCCACACCACTATATCCAGGTAATTTTTTTGTATTTTTAGTACAAGCAGGGTTTCACCATGTTGGTCAGGCTGATCTTGAACCCCGGATCTCAGGTAATCCACTCACCTCAGCCTCCCAAAGTGCTAGGATTACTGGTATGAGCCACTGCGCCCAGCCAGTAGTAGACTTTTAGAAAGAAAGTCTTTTTTCCTTCCTCAAATCATCCTTAAGTCATCCTTGTCCAAGGAAAAGCCCTGATCAGCCCCTTCTTACTGGAGTTGTTTTCTTTTTTAGACGAAAACAGTATCAGAGTGCTCCATGACCATGGAGAGTAGTACAGGACTCAGGGCTGAGACCCCGAAGAGATCATAAAAAGAAAAGATAAAGGAAACCTCAAAGTGGGATTCCTGGTTACCTAATCTTTCCTCTAGGTTCAGCGGCATCTGTATTCCATTTAGCTCAGATGACAAATTTGAGATTAACTTAAAATAGTGAAATACTCCAAGTCTTCTCAAGGACAATCAATTAGTAAATGTTTTTTAAAATTAGTTCCTTCACAGCCCTATGATCTCCTAATTCAATACTGCTTATGTTGTAGCAAAAGCATAGAAGTACTGACGTCTGAGAGAGGTTTACATTGATATGCCAACCCATCAAGCCATCTGCTTCTCTCTTAAAGTGTGCAACACCCATCTTGGCTAATAAAGGGGCCCAAAAGTAAATTAGATTTATTTCTTGTTACTTAGCCTCTGATTATTTTTAAAGGATTTATAATTAGAGCAATATTACCTCCTAAAACACCTTGTGTCCACTCAAAGCAATTTATAATAAAACATAAATTATTGTAGAAGTGCTTCTCTGAGGCTCATATAGATTAAGTCACTCATGCAAATTAAGATGGATCATATTTCTGAAAGAGATTAGGACACAACTAAAAACAAATCAAGGGCAAGATATTGTAATAAAACAAATTTCAGATTACTGGTGACAAAGATTCTTTGCTTGACCAAAATGTAGTTATTCTTCTGAACCTTTTCCTAGGGCATCAGTGTACTTCCTTGTACAATCCAGTTTTAGCAAAGAACCCTACTAAGTCAGTTTGGCAAGAGATATCGAGAGTAGGGGGTTCTTTCTGTATTTGAAGTTGAGTCCAATCTCTCTTCCCCACTGAAGAACTACATTGCAGTGGTCCCTATAACTATCACAATGGTCCTGAATAAAGTCTACCAAGCTTTAGCAAGTATTGTTAAACATTTTTTAACACTGCCCCCTATGCTTTTTTGCAACATAATGATATCCTCTATTGAAATATAACGTACATAAATGGCCAAATGCAATGTTCCAAAGGTAACAATATAGTTTACAAAAGAGATAATAATATAGTTTACAATAAAATATAAATTTTTGTTGTCTAGTTATTTAAATATTACTGGTCTTGAACAAAATACAGAAAAGTAGAAATAAGAACAAAAAAATTAAACTACTCCCAACCTCTTGGGCCTGTGGTACAGCAGACAACATGTGCTCTAAGAAGCTGGCCCAACACCTGGCAAGACAGGTGTAGGGCAGCCGTGGGCTGTGCCAGACCTTGGCCCAGACTGGTGGCAGCGGAAGCAACAGTGGGAGCATGCTGCAGCCGCAGGAGAAAAAAAGGGGCTCTTCATGAAGGTAAACTGTGTTCCCTTCCATCCATAAAGCCTCTCTCTGTGGCATCTGCACAGAGTATCAAAAATTCAAGAGTATCAAAAATTATTTGTGACCTTGCATTTTCTGGCACTAAGGCAATAAACTTTGTCAGTATATTACTACAAGATAAAAGTATACAAATGTACATTGCAATAAAAAATATTGCAGGAGAGGAAAACTGTCTTTTCCTTCCTACCTTTCTTGGTTCCTGGCTGAATCTCTGTAACAAAAGACAGATTAACAAGAGAAAAGCATACAAATTTGTTTAATATACATTTTATGCGACACAGGAGACTCCATAAGAAATTGAAGACCTTAAGAAATGGTTAAACCTGATTGTTTTCAAAGTAGGTTTGCTGAAGAATAAAGAAACGTGGAAAAGTATGATGGGATAAAAATGGGCATGAACTAAGAGGTGTAAACTGGGGGAACTTTAGCAAGGCCTGTTTGTTCATATTTATCTGGGCATTGCTCCAGCTTTGGAAATAAAGACAATCTCTTTAGAAGATAGGAAAGGCACCATTCACATGAACGTCTCATGACCTGCTTCATAGGAAGGTCAGAAAGTCCTTCCTGCACCTGCCATTTCTTGAATTCCTTTGGCTTAAAATATTCAATATGTCATGTTGTCGTATATTGGAGTAGCATGTCCTGAACCACATTAATATCAAGGATTTGCCAGAATTCTTCAGAGTGGAATCTCTGGCTTTGAAAACTGCTGCAATGTTGCAAAGCTAATATCCATAGTCTTAGAAATTATTGTGTATACAAGAACACTATTTTTATCTGAGTATAATTTTAATAACATACATTTTATTTTACATTTTAATTATACATAAATCAAAAAGCTGCTTTTAGTGTCTTATACAACCTCTACAACTTACAGGAAATGTCAAAGGAAGCGCTAAAGTGCCATTGTATAAATTTACATTTTAAATCGAACTCAGACTTATACCAAACAAATGTGAATGAAGAGTTAAATTTTTTAAGGAAAATTATTCTATCTGGATCAAGAGCTCTAGATGTACTTTATATTTCAAAATAAAGTTTCAGACATTTATTCCAATGTTGTTGTAGCCTATAAAATACTCTTAACTGTACTAGTCACAGTTGAATGAGCAGAGAAAGGTTTCTCCAAATCAAAGAATATTTTTAAAAATCCTGATTCATAGCATTTGCTGATTTCCATGGTGCAAATATTTTCACCATGTTTGATTTTATGCAACCAATGTGACCTCACTGAACACAGAAATGGGAAGATATATATAATAGAACGTTATTCTGCAGCATTTTCACCAAACAGATACAGCAGCTATAAATAAGACCAAGCGAATATTAACGGTGAAAATTAAAATGTGATGGGTTTTGAGCATTTATTATACTCATTTTAAATCTAATGTATAAAAATGGTTTATATTACTTAATTTTTTTTAACTGTGTTTAACAAGTGGCTTACAAAATTCCTAAGAATGTAAGAATTAATTTTTGTAAACCAGTGTGAGTTTACTCCAGCACATTATCAAATGAAATATGCTTGGTCATTATTTGTATTATAATTTTGAATTTGAGTGATAAGTAAGGGGAGGTGTGCTCATTATACTTATGCAGCAAAGAACCTTACTGAAAGAAAGGTCTAGCCTTTGCCCCCAGCAATTGGGAGAGCACCTCTAGGCCCCTTGCCTAGAATGTCCTGCCTCATAGGCATGTCTGTTTGCCTAGAGTTTTGGAGACTAAATAGTCTAATGCTATGGTTTATGGTGAGGGCCTTGAGCCACACAGTCTCAGCTCTCACTTCTGGGGAACTGGAGACTAAAGGCATGAAGAGGAACAGAATATGCCTCCCCAAAACATACCAGTTTGGTATCAGGATTGTTTTGAGGTAAAGGTAACTAGCTCTCTGTATTCCCAATTTTTGTTGAAAAGCAGGCCATGAATTTCCATTTTTAAAGGTATCTCCTCTCATATTTGAAAAAGAACTACTTCAGAGACAACTCTTAGTACTGGACAAGATGCTTATCTGTGTAACAAACATACTAAACAACCTTTATTTACCAAACTTTCCTCTCCTTACTCCCTGCACTGCCCTCAAATCCTTGCCCTCATCTTATCCCTCTCCTCCAGAAGTGAAGCCCTTTCCTTTGTCTAGTCTGAGATGGTATACAAGCCCTCAATTCTAACTGCCTCCTTCAGTCACAGTTCTTTGGGAACTTTCATACATATATACATAACTAAATCTGCTTTGCCAGCCAAGCACAGTGGCTGATGCCTATAATCCCAACACTGTAGGAGGTCAAGGTGAGTGCATCACCTGAGGTCAGGAGAGGGATAGAATTAGGACAAATCCCTAATGCATGTGTCACTTAAAACCTAGATGACGGGTGGGTGGGTGCAGCAAATAACCATAGCACATGTATACAACATGCACACAGCATGTATAAAACATGCATACAACATGCACATTACATACATAAGCAAGTATAATACACATATAAAATGCACACAAAATGCATACATGTATGCAACATGCAGAAAACACACAACACAGCACACACATACTGCATGCATACAACATGCATGTATGTGCACATCATGCATGTTTAATGCATGATATATGCCTACAGCATGCATACTACATGTGTGAACTATGCCCCAAAATGCACTACATGCAAGCAACATGCATACTAAATGCATACCACACCTACATGCATGCTACATACAAACTACTGCATACAACATGCCTACAACATACTCATGACATACATATATGCATACAACATCCATGCCACGTGCAAAACATGCAAACCATATCCAAACATGTGTAGTACATGCATTCTAAATGCATGCATGCCAGATGCACACTACATGCAAACAACATGCACACATGCATACGCCATGTGAACAAAATGCATACTACTTGCATACAGCATGGCCACAACATACAAACAACATGGGGAAAAACAGCATGCCCACAACGTAAAGGCAACATGGAAAAAACATGCACCACATGCCTACTATGTGAGTACTACCTGCACAGATACAACATTCTTACAACATTCATACAATGTGTACCAAATGTGTACTACATACATGCTACATGTGTGCAACATGCCTGCTACATGCATACAACTTGCATACTGTGTGCACTACATGCATAATACATGCACATAACATGTGCACAACATGCGCACTATATATGTACAACATCCATACTCTGCACACTGCATGCATACTACATGCATGCCACATGCATACATGTGCACTACACGCATACAAAATGCATACCACGTGCACTAAAACATGCAAAGAGCATGAAACAATGTACCCAAAACATGCAAACATGTGAACAACATGCCTTAAACACACATATAGTATGCAAGCAATGCCAATAACATGCATACTAATTGCAAGCAACATGCCTGGAGCAATCAGAGAATGCAAAAACATGTTTAAAACATGAAAAAAAACATGCTTGTGGCATGGAAAAAACTTGCAATGTGAAAACCACATGTGCAAAACATGCAAAGACCACACAGCAACATGGCTAAAACTCACAGGCAGCAGGCCTAAAATATGTATGTTACATGCAAATAACATGCAATGAACATGTTTAGCTACATAAGTTTTAGGGTCCAATGTAAAATAAAAATGAGGGAATCTTTGTTCTGAAGTTATTAAGAATCTCAGGATGCTGACAATGGAGCATCAAACCAAGAGTGAAGTCCTTCCATGCACTGAGTTCATCTAAGTACAGGGCTCTGTATAACTACAAAATTTGCACACCCACGAAGCCAGGCCTGTTTTGACCAGCAATCCTCTTCATATAATTATCTCCAACTAGTTTAAATTCTCCTGGCAAACAATGGCCTTGGAACAGCCAAAATTAATGGCCTCAGGGAACCCAGGACCTAATAAAATACTTGCCATAAGTCAATGACATGGCTTGCATCTTATGTTATCAAAGAAGTTGGAAAATCTACCATGCTAGTTTTTCTTTGCCAAGAAATAAAGATTATATCTAAGGACAGATACTTTCCCTTGAGAAATTACAATCTCCCATCTTTCCTTGCTGTGCTGCTAAGTCTTATTTCTTGGACTATTTTTCTATGTGTGAGTTAATCTAAAGGAATACGAATGAATCTTTTCAGGCTCCACAGTAGCTTACGAAAACTTCTTCCTAAATATCTTTTAGATTTTCTTTTTGGCCATGTTACTACAAATGAGGCAGCCAGGTTTTTGTTGTTGTAGTCGTTGTTTTTGCACGTCTTGGATAAGAGCTGAATATTGTGGCCTTTCCAGTTAAAAGACAAAATAGAAGCAGATTGCGGAGTCACAGTTTCTTTCATCCTCTGTCTCTTTCATCTCCCATTTGGTCAGTGATTTCATTCTTTCTCTGTTACATAGTTTAAGAGATTAGAAACTCATTTTTATTCATCTGATAACTTTTTTCAGAGAATTAGCATTATACCTGCTTCTAAGAAAATGAGTTTCCTGGCAATGCTGTCATTGCTACCTTACTTGTATTTATAGAAACACTCAAATGTTAGTATCTGCCCTTCATACTTGGCCCAAAATTCAGATATCAGCTCCTATCAGGAGTGACAGTGTTAGCAAACCCCTAGAACATGCCACAAATCCACTGACTCTCAGTGCACATAAAAAAAACATGACTAACCAATTGTGATGGTTTTGCACATTAACTCTAGGTGCAACTTTAAAATCCCTCTCAACACTGCCTCCCAGACTGCCACTCTCTGTTAATCAGTCGGCCTGTGAGTGGAAAACCCTTTACTGTCCCTGAGCCAGCGGAAGATGGCTGCAAGGAGGCATGGGTTCTAAAACATAAGAATGCATCTTCTACATAAATGAAAGTCAAGCACTTACAAAGTGTTTTTATAGCTTTAGACGTTATCACTTCCATTTGAATAAATGTGTTACCAATACATTTTTAAGTAGGACTAAGAGGATTACATTTTTTGTACTTTGAGATATTTTTAAGGAAGTTTCTATAAAAGTTTTTACTGTTCTGCAAATATAGTACCAGATAATTGAAAATTACCATACAAGGATTGCATGACCATATTAGAGTATTTCTGTGAATACTGACACCTGAAAAATGTGAAAAATCCATGAAAAATTTGACTAAAAGCCATTTTAAAGAAATCTAGGCAAAAATAAGGGTCCCAATAATTAATATAGCTGTAGCTATAATTTGTCATCATCAAACCCAATATGAGGGGTTTTGTGTGGTGTTTTTTGGCCTCCAAATTAAAATAAATTGTTTATGGATAGGAAGAGTTCATTGAATCTGTGTTTGCTAACAATAGCAAAATTGTGATTATCCAACTTGTTGGACATGAGTTTATAACATCAGGAAGAACCCACACCAAGACAATGGATTGCTCACAATGGATGGCTAGTTTACTTCCTGCAGAAAGGGTGCAACTCGCCAGCAGTCTTGTCATGAGACCACACCTGAACAAAGGAGACAGGGACATTAATAACTTTCATAACCTGATGCAATTGCCCTACTTCTGTGTCCAACTTCCATTGGCAAGAATGGGACCTCATATTCTATGCTTGACCTGATTGGCTAAAAACTTGGAAACTTCCTGAATAGATAAAGGGGAAGGAAGACAAGGAAGCTGACTGGGAAGAATTGGCAGCTAGTCCCGAGAAGTTCAGGAGGGCTTCCAAATAAGGAATGGCATGCACCAGAGTTTGGAGCTTGCCCAGCTCTGTTCAGACATGCTGGAGTGAGTCAAGGTAGCTGATTTAAGACGTAGCTGATTTAGAGAATATATATGCATGGGTAAATGTTTATGCATAGCGGATAATGGCCATAGAGCAATAGATTGTAACTCCTTATAATGTAGTCTAAGATAGAAACTTTGAAGAAGAACTTTCTCATCTTTCACAATTCCCTTCTCTTTTTATTTCATAATTCTTCTTCACACATATCTAATAGGTCCTCGCTTCATTGTTTGGCTTGGTCTTCCAACAGAAGTAATTTCTCTGGATAGGGTGGAAGAGGAGTTGGAGATAGGTTAGCAAGGGTAGTATTTACAAGCCTTTGCACAAGTCCTTGAACACACGGTATAACACAACATCCTGCAAGAAGCATATCTAATACCACTACCAGGGAAGTGAGGACTGATGCCAAAGTGTCCTTCCATTTGCCAAACCAGTTGTCCGACCAGTTTGAAATGGGGTTATTTACTCCTGAATTTTTGGCTAGTTCATTAGATAGGGCCATAAGTCCCTGTAAGGCTTTTGTGATACTTCCATCTAGAGGTGTGTTATTTGGAATGAAAGTACAGCATTGGGTCTTAATCACTACACAAATACCACCCTTTTCAGCTAACATCATGTCAAGAGCAATTCTGTTTTCCCATGCCATTTGGCTGGTAGACCTTAACTGTTCTGCGATTCCGTTAACAGCATCCTTTGTATAGTTAACACATCATTGTTGATTATAATAAATGAAATTTATCCAGTCTACATTTTTATTTATTGTCACCCATCAGAATAGTGTTGATTGAAATCCAGCAGCTCTCTGATCTCTGGCTTTAAGTTCATTTGGAACTCCTCTTGCGATCCCAATTTCATCTAAGTACACATGAGAATCAAATGACTCATTTGGCGCTCCTCTTGTATGTCATCAGCCTCTGTCTTTGGTTGATGAAATGCCAAGGTAAAAGGGATAGCCAACTGGACTAGAGTGCAAGTACCACTCCAGTTATTTGGCAGAATGTCCAGTAAGGGTCCCCTACAATACCACCATCTGTCCGCGTGGGGATGGCTGATGGAAGACTGATACATTAGCTTGGAAGTGCCTTACTTCACTGTCTCCTGTGAATTTCCAAGGAATATTGAGTTCTCCTGCCATAAGAGGCACGAAGTAAACTCTACCATGGAAGATGGCTGTTTAATGGCCCTTGGGGGCTGACTCGCAGGGTGTTGGACTTCAGTATATAGCAGAGGAAGAGCTTGGCACAGTTCATTGTTCCAGGCAGTGGAATCTTGAAAGACTCATGTATTCCAGGTCTGTCTGGTGAGAGGACCACTTCAGTGGGAAAGGGACAATCTGGGCCTCTGGCCTACCATATGCACAAGTGTAACAGTCACATTTAGTTAGCATGCAGACGGAATATTTAATCCATTCTAACCAGGCATTTGCATCTTGATACCCTGTCTCAATAACTAGGGTTTGTTTCAGATTGTTTATCTGCACTACCACTACCTTTGTTTTATCATTAGGTGTGGGAATAATTTGAATAGTTGATGTTTGATCTAAGGCTGAGATGTCTGGGGTTGGAGAAGGGGAAGGAAGAAAAAGAAGAAGGCATATTTCAAACATACCTACATGATCTTTCCTGTTTACATTTTCCCGAACGCCATAAAGGTAATTTATAACAGGGTTTCTACCTGTAATTACAGAAACAGAGATAGAAATGAGGATAGGGTTGCACTGCTAAATTTTGCAATCAGGGGAAGAGGTCCCTTTAGTGAAGTAGAGGCTAGATCTGAGATCAGTACAAATTCCTCCTGCAGAGGTCCAGCCTCCATATTGGGTCATCCCAGCTATTGTACGGCTGCCAGTCAGTAGGTACAAGGAATCGACACCTGCGCTGTAACCTGTTGCATCGATGATGACTGGGAACTGCCAAATCGATTAGGGGACCAAAGCATTTCTCTGAGGAAGTTAACTGTCTTTGACTACGTAAATTTCCACAAGGCAAGCACCAAAGGTTATAACTTTGAGGGGAATCTGATCTAGTTTTATTAATGATAAAATGAGGAGTAGCAAAAGGAAGGAAAGAAAAATAGAAGTAGAAATACATCACATTTTTCTTAATTTTAACTTGGTAGGGCTTGGTCCAGGAAAAATTGCCCAGGAACCTGGGGGAGCAGATACCTTCTTGACCCGAGTATGGGGGATCCATCCCTTCTCGGCGGTGCATATGGCAGTCTCGGTGGTCAGCAGCACAGGATGGGGTCCTTCCCAAGCTGGCTCAAGCTTCCCACCTTTCCATCCTTTAATGAAGATGTGATCTCCAGGCTGATGTTGGTGTACTGGAAATTCCAAGGTCGTGGCTGTGCTAAAAGACCTCTAGTTTTAAGAGAGGAGAGGGTGGAAAAGAGATCAAGTATATAATTTCTAAGAAACTGATCTTTGTTTTCAAATGTAGGAACATCAGCTGAGGAATGTAATTAAGGTAGTTCACATAGCATCTCATATGGAGATAAACCTGTGTCTTTCCGGGGAGCCATCCTGATCCTTAATAAGGCAACAGGGGCCGGGTGCGGTGGCTCATGCCTGTATTCCCAGCACTTTGGGAGGCCAAGGCGGGTGGATCACGAGGTCAAGAAATCGAGACCAGCCTGGCCAACACGGTGAAACACCGTTTTTACTAAAAATACACACACAAAAAAAAAATTACCTGGATATGGTGGCACATGCCTGTGGTCCCAGCTACTCGGGAGGCTGAGGCAGAAGAATCGCTTGCACCAAGGAAGCGGAGGTTGCACTGAGCCGAGATTGTGCCACTGCACTCCAGCCTGGTGACAGAGAAAGACTCTGTCTCAAAATAAATAAATAAATAAAAAATAAGGCAACAGGAAGGCATTTTGTCCACGGTGACAGGGTCTCTAAAATTAACTTAGTTAAGTGATTTTTAAGTGTCTGATTCATTCTTTCTACTCTCATACCTGAGGAAAGATACCAAGGAATATGATATTTGCATTCTATGTCTAATGTCTGAACCAATATCTTAATTATACCTGTGGTAAAGTGCATTCCATTGTCTGAGTCAATATTATATATTAATCCAAATCTCAGTAGAATATGCTCAATAAGGCCTTTACTACATTATTAGCAGTAGCTTTCAAGAAAGGAATAGCTTCTACCCGATGAGTGAGATGATCAACTATCACCAACTGGCCTACTGGTGGCCTCTCAGTGTAATCCACTTGTACACTTTGGAATGGCCTTAACCATGGAGTTCTTCCACCTAGTGGAAGTTCTTCTACCAGTGGTTAAGGCCTTAACCATGGAGTTCTTCCACTACGGAGTTCTTCCACCATGGAGTTCTTCCACCCAATGGTTAAAGCCTACTAGTGGCATCTCAGTGAAATCCACTTTGGAATGGCCTTAACCATGGAGTTTTTCCACCCAATGATAATGTCTTTAGAGCTTATTTGTTTTCTTGCAGATGAAACAGCCATCTGTGACCTGCCTGACCAACTTGTAAATTCCAGTACATCCACAGACTCTAAGAACTGTATCATACAAGACCTGAGAATACATTGTTGAAGATGAGATAAGACTTCTCTCATAAAAGACTTAGAGAGCATCTCCCTCTGGTCTGGGAGAATCCATTTCCCATCCACATTTTCCTTAGCTCCAATTTCTGTCATTTTCTCCTTATCAATAGAAGAGAAAATAGGAACTATTTTAGGAGAAAGAAGGCAGGGAGCTAGATTAAACATTGGCTCAGCGGCCTTGGCTGCCTTTTTGGCCACCTGGTCTGTAAGGTTGTTTCCCTGACTTTCAAATGAAAAATCATGTTGATATCCAGGAACATGTACAGTAGCTATTTCTTCTGCTAATTGGAGATTGTTCAAAACACGAACAGCCAATGGTTCATGAGCAAGTTCTCAGCCTTGGTTGTTCATCAGACCTCTTTCAGCCCAAATTTTTCCAAATGTATGTGCGACTCCAAAGGCATAGAGTCTGTATAAATGGTTCCTATTTTATTTTCTAAGTATTTCAAAGCTTGACTAACAGCAAATAATTCACAACCCTGGGCAGAGTAACTATTGGGTAATCACCCTGATTCAATTTCTTCAAGGGTCTCTCCATCTGCTACTGGGTACCCATTGTCATTTCCCATCAAACATCAGTGAGGACCCATCTATGAAAACAAGCCATCCGGTCTTACAAGACAAATCTGGTTGCACCTTTGTATGGTAATCAATTAGGTCCAGACATAAATGTTCCATCTGTAACAATGGATTTCCAGTTAGGAAACCTGCAGGGTTGAGTAAGCTATCAATTGTTATGGTTAAGTCATCTCTTTCTAGAAGAATGGCCTCATACTTTAGAATTCTAGAATCGGTAAGTCATCGTCCTGCCTTTTGATTTAAAATAGCTTTAACTTGATGGGGCGTACTCACAGCCACATACCTTCCAAAGGTAATTTTTTTACTTTCCTCTACTAGTATGTTGGTAGCTGCCACAGATTGGATACACTGAGGCCACCCACTAGCAACTGACCCAAGACTTTAGACAGAAAGGCAACTGGCTGCTGGTGACTTCCATAGTCTTGGGTGAGCACCCCTAGGCCTACTCCATTATCTACATTCACAACGAGTTGGAAAGGTTTCTCTAAGGAAGGCAAGGTCAGGACAGGGGCAGACATTAAATGTGCCTTTAGTTCATTCACTTGATCTATCATGTGGATCATATGAGTGGGTCTGGTCCTTTTTTAGTTAGTTTTTATATAACATTTACTTCTTAATGCATAGGAGTCAATCCATAATTTGCAACATTCAATTAGCCCTAGGAACTTTCTGAGCTCATGTTTTGTTTCCGGTAAGCGTAAAGACACAGTCCCTTCAACTTGTTCAGGCCCAATTACTTCTTTTGCCTGCACTAATTAGATGCCCTAAACATCTAACTTCTGGATCAACTTATGGAAGCTTTTCCTTTGAAACCCATAGCACCTTTGAATGCAGGTGATTTAAAAAGTACATGGAATACTCATCTTTTCTATAGCCTCACCAGTTATAAGAATATCATCCATGTACCAAATTAAACGTAACTATGTTGGGATCTCCAGTTCTCTATTATTTTATCTAGAGCATGAGTAAAAATATTTGGTGAGTCTGCAAACCCTTGGGATAATATGGTCTATTGGTACTGTTGTTTGTTTTTGCCCTGTGTGGGGATCCTCCCATTAGAAGGCAAACAGATCTCAAGTGTTTTCAGCCAGAGGGCATGCCTAAAAGTCATCCTTCAAAGCTGTGACAGTAAACAAATTGATGACTACAGGGAATTTTGCTAAGAATAGTATATGGGTTTGGCATAGTTGGATGAGTGGTTTGCACTATTTCATTTATGGCTCTAAGATCCTGCACTAATTGATAGGATCCATCAGGCCCTGACAAGATAGTGGTATTATATGGAGACATACAAGGCTCAAAAGGCCCATCTCTAAGGAGACATTCAATAACAGGTTTCAATCCTATCCGACCTTCTAGGGGGATTGGGTACTGCTTCCTCCTAGCCACTTCCCCAGGAATGTTTAAATGAATTTGTATCGGGGGAATCTGGAGCCTCCCTCAATTTCCTTCTCTTGACCATACATCAGGGTAAATTTTCTTTTCATCTACAGTAGTCAACAAATATAGAGAGGAAAAGAATCCCCTTGGCCCTACCTGTAGTCCTAGGCCTAACTTCAGCATCAGGTCTCTTCTTAATAAGTTAGTACCTACTTCAGGGATTAGCAAAATTGATTATTAGTCATTTAATCTTTATATCTTACCTCTGCGTTTTCTAAATCTTGGCCGTGAATCCTTCCCCCTTTACCCCAAATACTAATAATTCTTCAGAAGAGAAATTTAAATGGTCTGGAGAGAAGCAAAAGGAAGAACAGGTCACTCTAGAATCTATAAGACACGTTATTTGTTCATGGTTTGGTCCCACCTCCAAATTTATCAAGGACTCTCGGTGGGACTCAAGATGGAAAAGAAAGAGCCCTGACCCCCGCTATTCTTTCTCCCTAAAAGCCAGCATGAGTGGAAGAACTCCCTCTGTGGCCTCTATTTCAGGGCATTCTCTCTTAAAATGGCCCATTTTTCCAAATTTGTAACGTCTATCCTGTCCACTTTTTGTTCCTATTCCAGGACTCTTCTGCTTTTGCTTATCCTCACCTGTTCTACATTTCCACCTTTTACAACACATATCCCCCCATTTTTTTTTTCTTTGAGACTGAGTCTCACTTTGTTGCCTGGGCTGGAGTGCAATGGCACAATCTCGGCTCACTGCAACCTCCACCTCCTGGGTTCAAGTGATTCTTCTGCCTCAGCCTCCTGAGTAGCTGGGACTATAGGCGAGCACCACCACACCTGGCTAATTTTTGTATTTTTAGTAGAAACGGGGTTTCACCATATTGGCCAGGCTGTTCTCAAACTCCTGACCTTGTGATCCACCCACCTCGGCCTCCCAAAGTGCTGGGATTACAGGCGTGAGCCACCATGCCTGGCCCCATGTCCCATTTTGATCTCACCCTCTCCCTCTCTGTGAATCACATTTCAGGACACGGGTCAGAATTTGGTCCTTGGCATAGTCTGCCCAGGTGAGTTCTACCAGAAAAATCTTTGCTTTTTGCTTTTGTCTCTCTTCATCTCTTCTCACATATACTTTCTGTGCTTACTCTAAAAGTTCTTCCAAGACTGATCGGTTCTTCCATCTATCTTCTACAGCTTCCTAGCAATGTCAGGCCAACTATTAGTAACAAAATGTAATTTTAATATACCTTGCCCTAGAGGGCTATCTGGGTCTAAGTCGGCATAATTCCTCATTTGCTCTCTCAATCTGTCTAAAAATTGCATGGGTCCTTCATCTTTCTCTTGTTGTACATCGAAGGCCTTAGTAAGGTTTTGACGTCTGGGTGCTGACTCTTTAATTCCTCTTATAATTAGCTCATGCAAGTCCTTCTGTTCTCAATAATGTGTAACAATAATGTGGGCAGCATTATTGTTATCCCAGTGGGGGGCCTGGGCAGGGAATTCGGGGTCTGCCTGCCCCGGGCTTCTTTGGCCGGCAGGATGATCACATTCCCAAGCTGCCACAGCAGCCCTGCATATCATGTCTTGTTCCTCTTTCAAGAAGAGAATACCTAAGATGGACATTAATTCAGTCCAGGTACATAGTAGGGGACCTAAAAACTGATCGATTTGCCCACTCCTTCCAGATCATCCAGCAGGGGAGGCGGGATTTCTGTCTGTGGCCACGTGGTGGGTGCATTAGGAGCTAGAAATGAGGGAAGATGATTTAAAGGGTCTCATTGGTTGCTTTCTCTTTCTAGCTTCTTGGCCACACCTATTTATTGCTTCAAGTCCTTTAAGGGGTACAGAGAAACAAGCCCTGGCTGCCAGCATAGGGCATACTCTATTTCCTCTGAGGACACCAAACCCTTGTTGTTAACATACACTATTAAGAGTTGGCACACCCAATCTCCATCTGAGCCAAATTTTGGCCAGAAAACAGCAGGGTTTAAGATTGGCTCCTGGGTCCAAAGAAAGCAACAATATTTGATCATCAGCTGCTTTTTCTTGTTTGGTCCTTTCATTCTCTTTCCAGTACTTCAGCTTGAGTCCTAATAGACTGTCAGGAGGGATTAGATCACTATCAGCTCACTTGTTTCCTGCCTTACTTCCTGTCTCAGGTTTACTAGAAGTATTTCTCATATAGGGTGCTAAGTAGACATAATACCCCACCCAATCCCAAACCAGAGAAAAAAATCTCTCAGCAGACTCAATACCCCAGATCTCCTGGACCACGAATGTCTCATCTGTCTGTTTCCCAGAAGGCCCAAACCCCCAGATCCTCTAGATTCAGGATGTCGCACCTATCCTGTCTTCAGTGACTTGGTAAGGCTCAATTTCTTACATCAGAAATATCTTGCCTGTATCCTTTTCCCCGGGAGATAACCTTTCTCCCTTTGATTTTTCCTCCTGAAGGTTATACACACTCACCCCACATTCACTCCATCTTAACTGTAACTATTCACTCACACACACATTCCCTTTTGAGCTGACCAACAAGGAAGTACTCTGCCGCCCTCTTGCAGTTTCTCCTACCTTGGCTCATGCACAAGGTCTCCCAGTCACTGTGGTCTTGCAAGTCTCTCCTTCTCCCCTGTGTTGGTGAGAATCCAAATCTATTCCTCGTACCAGGTAAGTCCTGGCTCTCTCCGCTGGGGCTAGTGCAATAGGGTGGTGGGGCACCTCCCCACAAGAAAGGACCAAGGACTGCCCCAGAGGGAAAATAGAATCCCTGTATGGGCCACCAAATTGTTGGAAATGAGTATCTAACTTCAGGAAAAATCCACACTGGCTAAAAACTTGGAAATTTCCTGAATAGATAAAGGTGAAAAAAAGGAAGAAGAGGAAGCTAGTCAGGAGACAGTCAGGAGGGTCACCAGGGTTTGAAGCTTGCCCAGTTCTGTACAGACAGGCCAGTGCGAGTCAAGGCAGCTGATTGGAGACAGCTGATTGAGATAATGTACATACATGGGTATATGTTTATGCTAATAGTGGATAATGGCCATAGAGCAAGAAATTGTAACTCCTTATAATGCAGTTCTAAGATATAAACTTTGAAGAAAAACTTTCCCATCTCTCACAAACCACTCGAACCAGTTCCTGAATGAATTATTTTCCTTTACATGGTTTCTGGTCAAGATATGTACAGAGAATTGGGCCTTTCACTCCCAGTCACTCCTAGACTGGGTTCCAGTTTTCTAAACTGTGAACGAATCTCAGAGGGTGGTTGTGAAGATTAAAAGAGCTAAGTCAAGAGCTTTGAAGACTGCCACAGCAAGGTATGCTCAACATGTTAGCTATGAAAAAATATTGTGATAATGAGGGTAAAGATTTCTCTCTCTTTTTTCCTTAGCAATTTTCTCACTGCTGCTGTTTCTTGACATTGTAGTAAAATGGAATGACTACTACCAAGTGACTATTAAATATCTGCTTTTCAATCCCTGACTACTGACTGATCTATTGATTTACTGTGAATGAGAATGTGGTTATCAGCCTAACCTACATTTACTCTGGACAACCACAGTTTATTTTACTCACGAATGCCTCATTGCAGTTGTAGGACTGAGACTATAAACCTTCTCAATTCCTGGTGCCAGAGAATGTGTAAGGAATTCTGGCCAATGAGTCACCCAGCTCCTCTGTTGTTTCTAATTTGGGCTGCCAGGAGTAAATTGCTTCTCAAAGAAACTTTAATAACTTCTCTTTCCAAAACGTTAACCTTCATCATCTCATGGCTTAAGTGTTTAATGATTACTTCATAAACAAGTTTTCATATTTCCCCATGGTTACAAATACTAGCAAAGTTATTCAGCTATTTTATGTTTATCCCCTGTCTCAGTCTGCTTAACATTTAAAAAAACTTTTGTGAAGCTGAGCGTATGGTGAAAATGAACTAGCAAAATACTAGGAAGCTGTAATAAAGACATATTTTTCCAAAGATAGACTTTTTCTAGGATTTTCAAGGGAATCTGTTTTTTTTTTTTTTTCCTTTAAAGTTGCAAGTCTGAAGATGACTCTCTTTTGCTCAATTTGTAGTAAGTCACTGCAAATTGATTTCATCCTACTGAGGAATTTGGAATCAGATGGTTGGTCTTCAAAAAATTAAGCAGAAAGACCAAATTTTATCACTCTTGAGAAGTGAATAGGAAAGAAATATCAGCGTTATATCATCCATGGAAAACTGGCCTCAGCTAATGATGAGAGAGGGGTTCAGAAAAATACAGTAAGAGTTCATTTAAAAAAAGTAATGTCATGTGTTTACCTTTTATTTTTCCATACTTTAATATGATTTTATTTATTATAGTATGGAATGTGATTTAATGTTATTTAAAATACTATTTTGTATAGAGGCAGAAGGATTGCTTGAGTCCAGTAGTTTGAGACCCACCTGGGCAACATGGTAAGACCCTGTCTCTACAAAAAATACAAATCAACCAGGACCAAGCACTGTAGCTCACACCTGTAATCTCAGCACTTTGGGAGGCTGAGGTGGGAGGATTACTTGAGTTCAGGAGTTTGAGACCAGCCTGAGCAACATAGTAAGATCTCATCTCTACAAAAAATAAAATTAGCTGGACATGGTGGCATAGTCCCAGCTACTTGGGAGACTGAGGTGGGAGGATGGCATGGGCCCAGGAGTTTGATGCCACTGCGAGCTATGATTATGCCACTGCACTCCAGTCTAGACAAAACAGCAAGATCCTGCCTCTAATAAACAAAACAACAGTAAAACAACACAAGTCTTAGTCAATGTAAAAAATATTGATATTGTGTATTCCTGTAGCCAAGATCTGTAAGGATCACCTCCAAAGGTGATAGTCATACTTCCATGTTTAATGACTTTCAGCATGGACACTGATTAACATCGACCAATCAAAAAAGAGCCCAGCCTTGGTTCTGGAGCTGGCTTCTGAGAGCCCCCAGCCAGGTTAGGCATTAGCCTTTAATTAGAGAGTTAGAAGAGAAGATCCCAAGAAAGGAGACAGGCTAAGGCAGTATAGGATTATTTTTCATCAATATTTTACATAAGTATTTCAATATTTTAACAACCATTTTGCAAAACACACTGATAACTATCAGCTATAGTTACAACTCACATGCTAACTCTGATCACATGTCTGAGGCAGGTGGATCACCTGAGGTCAGGAGTTTGAGAACAGCCTGGCCAACATGGTGACACTGTCCTTACTAAAAATACAAAAATTAGTTGGGTGTGGTGGCGGGCACCTATACTCCCAGCTACTAGGGAGGCTGAGAAAGAAGAATCACCTAAACCCAAAAGGCAGAGGTTGCAGGGAGCTGAGATAGCGTCATTGCACTCCAGCCTGGGCGACAAGAGTGATACTCTGTCTCAAAAAAAAAAAAAAAAATTCTTCTTTCAATGTTAATGAAAAATGTGGAAACACTTAAGGCCTTTTGATTCCACTAAAACCTGGCAACTTCTTATGTTCCACGCTGACTCCTCCTACTTAGAATACTTCCCTCCCTCCCAGCTACCAATTTCTCTCATTTCTCAATCTCTCCAGACCTTCTTACCTTTCTCTTGTTATAAGCTGAATTCTCTCCAGTACTCCATCCAGACACATCCTCCTGCTCTGCTTCCATCCCCAAGGTATCAATACAAGTTCTCCTTAAAAAAAGCATGATCATATTTTACTTTCTTTTGTATAGCTAAAATTGATTTTTAAATACTTAATTTGGAATTTTTGCATCCATGTACATATGGGATTTTGGTCTTCAGTTTTGTTTCCATGTAACATCTTTGTCTGATTTTCTTAATAGTATAATTCTAGGCTTAGAGAAGAGATGAAAAGTGAACCTTCTCTTCTATTCTCTGAAAGATTTTACAGTGTTGTTATTATGTCTTCCATAAATATTTGATGGAATTTACTAGTGACATCCTCTGCTCCTGGAATTTTCTTTATGGGAATGTTTCAAATTATAAATTCAATTTATTCTATTCAATTTATTCCAGTCTATCCTCATACACTTTGTTCTTATTTTTATTATTTATTTCTATCTACTAATTTTGGGCTTAATTTGCTTATGGGTTTCACTGAAAAGTTCTTAGGGCAGGATAGCAGAAACAGTGTGAGTCTTCATTTTGAGTGATTTATTGAGGAAAGGATCAATGCTGACCAGACGAGGATCTGAATGAAGAAGGAAATGTTATGTGAATCCCAAGACATTCTGAGATTGTAATTGAATAACTAATGTTTATTCCAGAAGCAAAGTGGATTTAACATTAGAAATCATTAAGTTAATATGTCAAAGATGAAGAAAACACATTTGAAAATTTAACACCCATTTGAGAAGAATTTTTAAGTACATTAGAAATGGAAAGGAGCTTCTTCAATGCAATAAAGTGTGCCTGTATAAAAACTACTATTACCATCATAGCAAATGATTAATGATTGATTATTTTTTTCCTCAGGTTGGGCACAAATCATGGATGCTCTCTCTCTCTCACAACTTCTATTTAACATTGTCCTATTCGGTGCAATACAGCAACAAAAGGAAAAGTATGAATATGCAATTTAAAGGATGAAGTAAAAATGACTTTATTAGCAGATTATATGGTCTCATATGTAGAAAAATCCTTAAGAACCTTTGAAAAAGCTACTAGAAATAATAAGCAAATTTAGCAAGATCACAGAACAAATTTCTACTAGCAAAAAAAAAAAACAGGAAAATTTATTAAGAAAGCAACAGTTTCAATGACATAAACAAACATGAACTACTTAGTGATAATTTAATACAATACAGTCATTCTGAGCCTAACAATGTTTTGGCCAAAAACAAGTGGCTTATGCAATGGTGGTCCCTACAATTATAATGGAGCTGAAAAATTCCTATTGCCTAGTGACCTTGTAGTACAATTACAGGTGACCTTTGAATAAGAGAGTTAGGGCTGTCAACCCTTGAGTAGTTGAAAATTCTCATATAATTTTTGACTCTCCCAAAACTTAACTAATAGCCCACTGCTGATCAGGAACCTTATTGATGAACATATATTTATTGTTTGTTATATGTATTATATACTGTATTCTTACAATAAAGCTAGAGAAAATAACATTTTGTTATCAAGGAAATCCTAAGGAAGAGAAAATACATTTATAATACTGTACTGTATTTATTGATACCATAAATTTACATCATCTGTTTACAAGATGAATCATCTTTCTGAATTGGCAATTGCAGCTGCAGACCTCAATCTATGGTACATATGAAGCAATTCAACTTTTTCTTGTAATGTCATAACTTTTCTCTGTTTCTTAGGAACACTTTCTGCATCACTAGTGGCACTTTGTACGGGTCCCACGGTGTTATTCAAAGTTTATGGTATTGCATTAAATATCATGAAAGATGTGAGAACTTTGAGAGCTCACTTTTTACTGCAATATGTAATTTACTGGAAAGACAAACTGCAGAAATGATTAGCATCACAGACTTTTAAGAGGATACTTGCAACACTTGAGCTTACTGCAATAGCAACAGGAGATAGCTAGAAAATTATTACAATAGTACAGTATGTGCTACAGTTAACTTTACCCCGTTATGATTTAATATGGCATCTTTGCATTTTTTATAGTTCTCTCAACTGCAAATGGCACCATATACAGTCTGTGTTTGTGTACATAAGTTTACATCAATTTTAACATTTTATAATAGATTTGTATGTATTTTATGGTAGTAAGTGACAAAATAGATTAACATCTACATATATTTTGTGTACTTATGACATGGCTTTAAATTTTTTTTTTTCCTCAAGATGGAGTCTTGTCCTGTCACCCAGGCTGGAGTGCAGTGGCCTGCAGTGGCCTTCCATTTTTTTATCTTTTATACTGTATTTTTACTGTACCTTTTCTATGTTTAAATATGTTTTTACATTTAGATACACAAATACTACCATGTTACAATGGCCTACAGTATTCAGAACAGTAACATCCTGTACAGGTTTGAAACTTAGAGCCAATAAACTATACCATATAACCTAAGCGTGTATTGGGCTACATCCTTTAGGTTTGTGTAAGTACACACTATGACATTCACACAGCAACAAAATTTCCTAACAATGCATTTCTCAGAATATATCCCTGTTTTTAAGTAAAGCATGATTGCTAATTCCAGATCTAACAAACAACCTCTGCCCCCATGAAAAACAAAAGACCAGAAAACATCACTGAGGGACATTAAGGACCTAAATAAAGGGAGACATGTATCATTCTCATGGATTGGTAAATTCAATATTGCTAAGATGTTAGTTCTTCACAAATTGACCAATAGGTTCCATATAATTCCAATTAAACTACTAGAAGGCTTTCTATTTTTGGGGGGGAGAGTAGGATTTTACAAACTCACTGTGAAATTTATATAGAAATATAAATAAATAACCTAGAAAAAGCAAACAATTTTGAAAAAATAAACAAAGTTGTAGGGATTCTACTATCTGAATTTAAGACTTAGCATAGAGCAACAGTTATTAAAATACAATGTGATATTAGCTTAATGATAAACTTATAGATCAATGTAACAAAATAAAAAAGGTTCAGAAATAGACCCACATGTATGTCGTTCGCTGATCTTTGACAAAAGGGCCAAAAGTAATTTAATGGAAAAGGATAATCTTTTCACAAAATTATGCTAGGAGAACTTGATATCCATATGGAACAAAAATGGACCTCAATCCTTACTTTATACCATAATAAAAATAATTTCAAATAAATCATAGACTTCAAAGTAAAGCTAAAACTATCAAAGTCTAGAGGAAAACTAAGGAGAATATTTTTGTGAACTTGTGCTCTGCAAAGATTTTTTTTGAACATAAAAAACCATGAATCCTAAAAGGAAAAAAATTGATATATTAGACTCTATCAACATTAGGAACTCCTGCTGTTTGTAAGATACCATTTAAAAAGGGTAAAAGACTAGTTACAGATTGTAGGAAAACATTTCAATACATACATTGTCCAAATACTCCTTTATGAAATAAAGAAGTTATAATAATCACACAAACAATTTAATTAAGAGTTGGAAAAAGTGTTCAAACACACTCTTTAAAAAGACTGGTGAATGGCCGGTAAGCACATCAAAATATACTGAACATTCTGGAATTATCAGAAAATGCAAATTAAAACTACAGAAAGATACTACAATACACTCACAAAAAGGGTTAAAATTAAAACCCTGTTTTTATTGAGTGTGGCAGGGATGTAATTCTCATACATTACTGATAGGAAAGTGAAATGGGACACTTTGAAAAATAGTTTGACAGTTTCTTAAGAAGTTAAATATGACCCAGCAATTCCACTCCTAGGTATTTACCCAACAGACATGAAAATATGTATTCACACAAAGATTGGACACAAATAATCATAGCAGCTTTGTAATAGACCCAAGTTAAAAGCAATCCAGAGGTATATCAATAGATTAGTGGGTAAAAAAATTTGGCATATTCGTACAATTCAATACCACTCAGCAATTAATAAAATAATGAAATATTAAAATACCAATAAATAAAACAATGTGGATGAATGTCAAACATATTAGTCTGAATAAAAGGAGCTAAGCAGCCAAAGTACATACTTTATTATTCAATTTGTATAAAATTATAACAATGACAAAGCTAGTCTATAATGATTAAAAAATAAATCAGTGATTGCCTAGGGCAAGGCAGTGGGAAGTAGAAACTCACTGGAAAGGGACCCAAGAACATTTTGGGGGTGGTGAAATGTTTTATATATTGATTGTAGTAGGGGTAACACAAATGTGTCCATTTTCCTTTAAATTGTATCCTTAAAATGAGTGCATTTTATAATATGTAGCTTATATCTCAATAAACTGAATTTTAAAAACTATTATTTGGCTGAACCATGAAAAATTACAGATATTCAGCCAATTTTGACCTATAAAAATATTACAGGTGGTTTAATCTAACATTTTATGAATGAATGATATAATACCTGTAATTAATTCGAATTGAATTTTGAAAGTTTACCATGAGTAATATTTACATCATAATATGGAGACTTTAAAAAATGGTAAATATATGCACCCCATCCCCCCACATTGCTCCTTTATGAATCATTGCTAGAAGGCCACTAGCTTTGACAGATAACTAGAGTAAGTAAAAAATAAACCAACATCATTGGATGCTATTTTTATTGTAAGTTTTAGGATATTTTGTATTCAATTACATTTAATCAACTCTAATAAAGAGTGGTATAATTCTACCTACCACAGGTTTCACTCAATAAACACAGTATCCTCAGAAATATTTTGGAAGACAGTTTTTAAATATGATAATAGTTTTACACGTCAAAAATACATTTTTTTCTTCTTAATGGGAAGCTAAAAAAATCTCTTAGGATGAAGACAATCTTTAGAAAACTTTAACAAGAATGAGAAAAAGCATTTAAAAATCAAATTCAAGATATTCTCCTTATCATTAAATGAAACACTATCACTTGCCTAATTGGAAATCTTATTTTTGAAAAATAATCAACAAATTTCCAGATATAATTAGTCAATTCAAAATATCAGCATAAAATTCTTATTTCTCATATTGTTTTTTCAGTATGTGTTCAAATTTCTATTTCAGAATGATTAAGAAATTGACTGTGGTCAAGGAGTCCTTTGGGGAAAAAGCACCTATCTAATTCTTATTATTCGAAAAATAGAATAAGGATTAAAGAGCAGTAAACCATGACACATGGAGGAGCAAGGACAACATAGTCAACCTTCATTCTTTCTCATTTTTTTCTAAATATGTTCCTCTAGAGGTTGCAGTGAGCCAAGATCACACCATTATACTCCAAAAAAGAAAAAAAAAATGTTCCTTGATGACATCCAAATGGTTAGGTTAATTGTGAACGAACAGTTGCTTTCTTAAGGGCAAGCCAGGTTGTTTGGTAAGTACTGATGCTTACAGACGCTAGAAGCATTTTGGGTAAAACTTGTCTTTTTGTGGGATTGTGAAATAAAATACAATATGGCCAGTTAAAATTGAATTTCAGATACATTTTTTTTTAGTATACTATATATTCCACACAATATTTATTATTCTAAAAATTACTTGTTTATCTAAAAATCAAAATTAACTGGATAGCCTATAATTTCATTAGCTAAATCGGCAAATAGTAGCTCTTGGTCTTGTAGTGATTAATATAATTCAGTGAAATAATAGCCCATATCTATTAGGTATCATATAATTTGCTTAACATATTCCAAACTTGAAAGAAGACTAGCTAGCTAGCGAGAGTCCTTTCTTGTCTTTCGGTTAAATTGTCAATATTGTTTTCTGGGCAATTAATGTTACTCAAATATTGTATGGTTGAAAAGTAAGTAATTAAGTAATAAAACTCATTTGTATATGGATAAATATCTAATACCCCATTACTTCAGTAAAGACAGTAATGCTGCTGATTGTATATAGTCCAGCTTCCAGAGAGGAAAGAATGACTTCTCTGAGAAAGGTTGACAGGAACTACATTTTCAAAATTCCCCATGCTTTTGGCTCTGTGTCCTGTGTATATACACACACATATGCACATTTCCTTTCTGAGTTTTTTTTTTCCTGTTTATTTCTATTACAATAGAGTTTCATGTTGTTTTTACCTGAGAGAAGAAAGCAGAAGGTAACATCCAGGCATGAAGATCTGGTGTTTACTTGAACCAGTTCATTAATGTTTTCAATTTGTTGAGTGGTGTCCATGTTTCCCAAAGGTTTTCACCCTGTAAACGCTGATGGATGGGCTGACAGAGCCTTCCTGGCTTGGTCTGGTATAATGCGAGCTCGGTGCCTGGAAACAATAAAACAGCAATTTTCTGAGAGATTTTCCTGCAGAAGAGCCAGGAATATAAAAGCCTTTTCAGTTTCCCACCCTAAGTCTTTTCTTTTCTCTTAGTCCCAGGAGGGGTTTGAGAGGGCTGTATCCTGTCAGGTTAATTGAGGGTGACATTAAAGGTAATCTCAGTGGCTGCTGCTGTAATGGCTCAAAGGGAAAGACCAGTGGAGCAAGTGGAGGCTTCATGATGGGAACAACAGAAGCAAAGGTTGCAGGGATTGGGAAATTTCAGATCTTTTCTCTTAAATGCTTGATGGTGGCATCCAGTTGACATTTGACAAATGATGTTTCTGGCTCTGGTAGGGGCTATGAACCAAGTGAAGACCTGAGTTTGGCCCATCAGGGCTGGGCCAGACTGTCTAAAATTCATGTTGGATGTAGTCCACAACACTGCATTCTCAGAAGGCTGCACCTTGAAACTGCTCATTTTATGTCACAGACCAGGAAAGGGTGTGTATGCTGGATTCAGTGCCCGAAAGAGAGCTTTGGGGCTAAGGGGATGTGGACCAAAGTGATGTGAGTAAGGCGCCAGCAGGACCTTAGTTCTCCAACTCAGGGTTATAACAGTAATCAATTAACCTTAACCCTGAAGAGCCCAGATTCAGGGTGTCCCCATTCAAATTCATGGCCCATCAGGTATTTCTGATTTAAAAGGCTAGGACCATGACAGTTCTGCCTATTGTTGCCATTTATTTTGTAATCTAATAATCATGTAACAATTCACATCCAGGTTCAGCCAGTAACCCGTAACTCTTCCAAACATTAAATTACAATAAACTTAAAATAAGCTCTCTGGATGGCCCAAGAAAATCATGTTGGAAAAATCTCATTTAATGGACATTTTGGCTCTGACAAGGAAATGACCTATTTAGAAAGCTAATGTGAGGCTAACTTATAAGATGTTGTGATGTGATAGAGAAATTGGCTGTGTCTTATTGCTCTACAGGGGAGAGGACATTATAAAGAGGGAAAGAAGGTCATTAGTTTGGGAGTCCTGAGCTCCATTTACATTAGAGGAAGGTTAGGAGCCTTTGATAAGCTAACACTCAAGTTACCAGAGCAGAGAGGGGATGAGAGGGAGGAGTTCAGCCAGACCTGGAGGAGAGACTTGGGTGTTCCTGGAACTGGAGGAAACAGATGGTTGTACCCAGGCCTTTTTAAGTCATGGGTTTTCACTGGTGGACACTTACATTTGTTCAATTCCACATGGTGCCTCAGGAGGTGATAGGACATGGAAGTGGTGGCACATGGATGTCAGGAAAAGGAACTCAAAGTGCTGCAGCCTTGAAAACTTTAGCAGGTCAGCGGTCAAGCCATGTGGTGATGGAAGCAGCTGATGCAACATGCAGCAGGACTGTGAATATGGCACACACCTATCTTAGAATGAAAGTATGAGCCAGAGAGGAAGACATTTCCTGACCCCAATTGGCACAGTATTCAATCCTTCATACTGGTGTTGAACCTGCACCTCTGGCCTTGGCCTAATTATTGGCCTCAAAGGAGCAAAATGTTGGACACCATCAACCTTGCCTTGTTGAAAACAGTAATGAGAAGCCCATTTGGAGCCATCTTTCCAGCTGGAGCTAGAAGTCAGAGGACAGGCTGGCTACCAGGCAGAGGCAGAGTGGATTATAGAGATTCTGGCTGGGTGTCAGGAGCTGTGAAAAGCTCATCAACACTGGCCAAGTGTCATGAGGTCTTTCCAGGAGAAGCTCTGATTGTTCTGGCTCAACCTCCCATCTTTGTCTAACCTTCTTCCTGGCATCATCTCCATGCCTCCGCTGGCAGTGGTGCTTTCTGGACTGATTGCTCCTGTTAAATGACTTCCAGATGGTGATTTTCTGTTTCAAGGATGAGTGAACATTTCCATAGGTTGCATCTCATTTTACTAATATCACTAATTTATTTGCTTTCTTGCATCCAATCAATCCATCATTCCACTTTATCTGTGGATTTCATTAATAAGCCATTGACTTCCTCTTCCAGATCATTAGTAAAGATGTCAAATTTTGACCAGACCTAATACCAATTCCCATGACTCATTGCTGGCTGCCCCAGCAGCTCCTAGAGGAGGCATTCATCAGTCGCATACTTGTGACTGCATTATCTCAAGCCAATTTTAACCCATTTTGCAAGAAGCATTTCTTAGGATGTTGTGAAACTTAATGTTTTCCCAAAGAACTAATTTTCATAGGACCAGAACAGATGGCCACATGATATAGCACAATATACCTAGCCATGAAATTCCAGCCTCCACTAACCAGAGCGTAGGCTCATTGATTCTTTCCCTTTTGTCTATGGAAGAACAAAAGAAGAATTATACCCCTCTGCTATAATCCACTATGCTTTTTATGCTTTTCCAGCACCACACTTTTCTATTGATTTGCCTTTTCTATTTGACAGAAGCTTTTGCTTACAGTCTTCTTGATTATTCTCAGTGTACTTTATACAAATCAGCAGGTTACTGAATGGCTGGGAAGCTTACACAGGTGGCTTAAATTTATGTTTAGAGCTGATAATGTTCTCAATGGCTTGCAGAACAGTGTTTCCTGGGTTTTCCTGACTTTACTTACTCCTGGTACAAATCAGGTTCTAATTATGTGAACTAAATCAAAGAAAATGATCTTGGATCAGCTTAATTTTTTAATTTTTATTTTTAGCCTTAGGTGCTTGGTACACAAAGTATCAAGTTTCAGGCACAGCTCAACACCAATATTTAATTATTGATGCTGAAATTTCCTTCTGAAATTTAAAAAAAAGAAGCACTTTTCTTCCCTCTATTAAAATAATTTTTTCTTTTGTGAAAGGAGAATAAAAATTGTAAGTCTACTATCATTTAACTTGTACAAAACTGAAAAGAAAACTAAAAAAAAATCAAATGTTTGATTTGTTGGAATGGTAAAATTAAAGATTTTTTTTATTATACCCTTGTTTAATATAATTAATGTAATCTGTAGTATATTCTTATATAGTCATAAGTGGTTTTTTCAAAGCTATTAAGAGAAAAGGTTTTTAAAATCTTTGGGGGAAAGAATTTCTTTCTGCTTGAGTCCAAGTTAAAATGGATGTCCCAATAGCTTGAGCACAGTGGGACTTTTTGAGCAACACCATTAAACATTCCCCAGGCAAAAGGATCTCAGATGTCCGTTTCATCAGTTCATGCTACAGAGCATGTGGGTTATGGCATATAACTCAAAACTATTCAGGAAGGTAAGATGCCACTGGATCTTTGTATGCACTTTTAAGTTTTAATGATGGTTATTTAACTTTGTATTGTAATATAGTGTGGCATAGCATAGCACTACAGAACAAATATATACCATAGTAGTTACAACATTAACTTTGCAAAAAACAGAGCTTCAAATCCTTGTCGTATTACATATTAACTGTATGATCATGAGAATATAATTTAATCACTCTGAGTTCTAGTTTTACCCTCTGAAAATGTGATGATAATACTAACAATTATTGTGAAGATTAAGGCAATCGGGTTCTCCAGAGAAACAGGAGCAACAGAGTGTGTGTGTGTGAGAGAGAGAGAGAGAAAGAGAAAGAGAAATATATATGGGGGGTGCAGATTTTAAGGAATTGACTCACATGATTGTGGAGGCTGGCAAATCCATATCTTCAGGGTAAACTGGCAGACTGGAGACTTGGAATTGCTGCAGCTGGAGTCTCAAGGTAGTCTACTGGCAGAATTTCTTCTTTCTTGGAGAAGATCAGTCTTTATTCTCTTCAGGCCTCCAATTGATTGGATGAGGCCCACCCATATCATGGAGGGTAAACTGATTTACTTGAAGTCCACTGATTTAAATGTGACTAACATTTACCCATCACAGAAACATCCAGAAACTGCTTAACCTACTATCTGGGCACCATGGCACAGCTAGGTAGCCAGGTTGACATAAGTTTGCCATCACAGGGAAGTCAGGTTTGTAAGGCAGGAGAAGCTGACAGTAGTAAACATTCAATAAAATCATCTCATGATTTTATGTACCCAGGGGCACAGGAATGAGGATGAAATTGCTGGTTTTTAGAGAATTTCCTTGCTGAAATTTTGTGATTTAAATTGGCAGGAATATAGCTAAGAAATGGCGGTGTGATTGGTAATTCACTGCTCAAGACTAGAGTTGTAAGTGATCCCGCAAATTGGCTACTCCACTTCATAAAGAAAAAAGAAGATCCTGAAAGGATATGGTGTTAGAAACCCTCACACCACTGCTGGGAAACAGAAGAGAAGATACTTAGGATGATTCATAAGTGATCGCTAGCTGTACACTCCTAGCTCTAGGATAATGCAAGGTAAACACTGCAGTAAGAAATTAGGGCATACCCTCCATTTTATAATTTTCTTTCCTAAACAATTCACAAAGTAAAGAACCAGATATCCTAAAAGATATGCCCCCTGCTTGTCTTAGTCTATTCAGGCTGCTATAACAAAATATATTAGTCTGGATAACTTCTACATAACAGAAATGTTTACTTCTCATTATTCTAGAAGCTGGGAAATCTATGATTAAGGTGCCAGCAGATTCTGTCTGTTGAGGACTTATTCTCTGCTTGCACAATGGTGCTTTTAGCTATGTCCTCACATGGAGGATGCATGCAGGGAGTTCACTTAAGCCTCTTTCAAATGAGCAATTCCCTTTCATGAGGGTTTTGCCCTCTCCATCTATTTACCTTCCTGAAGGTCCCACTTTTTAATACCATCACTTTTGGGGTTAGGTTTCAACACGTGAAATTCGGAAAGACATGAGCATTCAGACCATAGCACCCCCGCCCCAACCACCAAATAATGAAAGTAGACAAAAGAGAGAACTAGAATAAAAATGTAAATGTACTGATTAATACTGTGGGGAATAAACTTCTAAGACATTAAAGTTTCCTACAAGTAAATTCAACACAAATTTTATTCTGACTTTACTCCCAATAATGGCCTTGTCTGGAGCTGATAAGTGTCAGACTTAGAAGTGTGCAGCAAAGACATTTGCATCCTTACACATGCTCCCCTGGAAAATAATGCAATCTACAAAAGCACAGACAGTGCTCAGTAGTACACAGGCAGTGGAAGTAAAATAGATTGAAGGTATTATAAATGTAAGATTAATTTTAAAATGTTTTGAAAATGAGCTTTAATTAAAATTGCACTTAAATGGAGACAGAATTACTAACTAGTTGAACATTTCCTATTAGAAATAATTTTCTTCTATCGGAAAATGTCCTAAGCCAAGTTTCCTCTCCTGTAACATAGAGAAAATAATGTGATCTGTCCTGTTTCCAGAGAAGTTGTGATTGTCACATACTGCAAGATATGTAAAAACATTTTGAAAAATGAAGTGTTGTAAGTTGAGTTATTATTCTTAGTATTAAAATGAAGAGAGGAGTAATAGAGTAGAAAATGGGAAGAGAAAGATCTTTAGAATCAGCCAATGTGAAGGCTAAATATTAACTGCATTTTTCCCCTTGTGCAATGGAGAGAAATTCCCTTCACTCCTCTAAGTCGAAAATGTCAGGCTTTATACACTGAAGTTTCCAGGTGTTCATAAGCTTACAAATTGTGTAAATATGTATGCATGAATATGTAAAAGGAAGGGAGAGGTAAAATTGCTGTTCTAGTAGTATATTCAATGGAAACATATGATTTAACACAGGAGATGCTAAAAAGAAAGTTTTCATTTTCCAGGGCCAAGAATAAAATCCTTTGTGGAGGGAAGTTAAAATGAGTCAAGAAAGTGGGAAAAGAATAAGGGAGAAGGCCGGGCATGGTGGCTCACGCCTGTAATCCCAACACTTTGGGAGGCCATGGTAGGTGGATCATCTGAGGTCAGGAGTTCAAGACCAGCCTGGCCAACATGGTGAAACCACATCTCTACTAAAAAAATACAAAAATAAAAGTACAAAATTGCCAAGCATGGTGGTGCACCTGTAATCCCAGTTACTTGGGAGGCTGAGGCAGGAGAATCACTTGAGCCCAAGAGGTAGAGGTTGTATGAGCTGAGATCACTCCATTGCAGTCCAGGCTGGGCAACAGAGAGAAAGTCTGTCTTAAAAAAAAAAAAATGATAAGGGAGAAAAGCTGAGATAGGCTGAGTTTAGACTAGAAGTGAAACAAGAAAGAGGCTGTAGGTAGAAAGCTTAAATCCACAGAGGTAAGCTTCCATCATCTCAGTAGGAGACAGATCTCAGAGCACAGCAAAAGTGTGAGAGCATGAATCTTTCCCAAACAAATCTCAGAACCAAAGCACAAAACAAAAACAGAGGTAAAGTTCTAATGACTTCTAAGACTCACTCTGGGAGCCAAGAAAACATATTCCTGGGTCTGATAAGTCCAATATGCATACTTCTTGCATGGCTGTTATTAAATTGTTGTCTCTCAGCTCCGAATCCACCCATCAATACCTCAGTGTTGTTACGCTGCATCTGGAATTCTGCAAACTGCATTTCTGTTCTGCCAGCTGATTCTGTATTAGCCTCTGTTTTTTTCCAAATACAAGCACCAGAGGGAAAATGAACATTTAAGGATGAAGAAAGTTTTTCTTTTTCCTCTTTTCCTCTTTCTGTGCCTATCCCTCTAGCAATGCTTCATCTTAGCAGCAGCAGTTCTTCCTTGTAGCAGGAGTTGAATTCAATTTGTCATTTTTTTTAATGCTTCCAGATCCAGGTTCAGGACATACCTGCAACAGCCAGCCAGGACTCCACACTCCTTAGAGGTCTGAGTCTCAGCCCTGTTCGCTGAATTTAGGACACCAGAACCAGCTAAGCAGTATGCAGCGCACCCTCCTTAGACGATACTCACTCTCATTACTTCTCTTCAACAGTGTACTTGAGGTTTTGGCTATTGCCCCAAGGAAAAAATTAAAAAGAAATTTAAAAAACGATGAGGAAGGAAGAAGTAAAGCTCTCTCTTTGTAGATAACATGACTGTTTACATAGAAATTCCTAAGGGATTTATAAAACAACTACTAGAACTAATAAATGAAATTATCAAAGTCACAGGATCAAGGTTAGTATACTAAAATTAGTTGTATTGTTATGTACTTCAAAAATAACATGGAAATGAAAATTTACAACTTCCATAGACAATAGCACCAAAAAACATAAAACTCTGAGACTATATGTTGCTATCATATGGGATTTAGTGTATTTCTTTCAACTAAGGAACAATACAGGGTGCTGTTTCTCCCATGGCCAAAATACATGAGTCCAGGAATAAATGGGTTGAAGTGAAAACAACTTCTCTCATTACTACATCAAATAACCCATTTGAAGAATTTTTGAATTTGTATCTACAAGACCTGCTATTCTGAGGTCTTGGTTCCCAAGAGAGAAATCTTTACAACAATGGTTCCATGGAGCTGAAGTTTGGAACTACCAGATTATTTTGAGTTCCTCATTAACATCAAGCTATCAGGCAAGGAAGGAGAGAGTTCTGCTGGCTGGGTAGCTGATCTTGATAACCAAGAGGAAATGGAATTAATACTAGAAACTGTGGACAGGGAGGACTATTTCTGGAACTCAAGAGGTACTCTGTGAAGACTCTTACTACCTCCTTTTCTATTACTAAATATTAACTGAAAACTATAGCAACCAATAAAGAAAAGAGGAACCGAAGGTTCAGACTTTTTGGGTAAGAACCCTAGCCAGCTAAAGTCCTGGGAGGTGTAATAGAAGAAGGAGGAAAGGAAACATGGGAGGTGTAATAGAAGAAGGAGGTTATAAATAGCAACCACAGCCTTGTGATGGGTTATAGAAATGAGTACCGGAGCAGCTGCACATAGCTGCTTCTTTGTTTGCTGCTGCTGTTGTTGGTGCGTGTGTGTATGAGTGTGTTTGTATATACTACCTATTTTATTATTTTCCATCTTTTTTCCCTTGTTATTTAATATGTTTTGTTTAAGGTTTAATGTATAATTTAGTGTTAGGAAACAGAATACTCAGGTGGGGCTGAGATTGAAAGTGAGGTATAATGAACATCAGAGACAGCGAGAAATAATTTACATATGAGTTTTCCCCACCCCATTTTCTGCAGGAAGGAACCAATAGATATCTATTTGATTTATTTTCATCTTATCCTTTTAAATATCAATTTTGTACAAATATTAAATATTGGTAAAACAATAGAACAATACAATTTATAAATAAATACACATACAACAGTGTTGCATGCTAAAAACCATGAGAGCATACATGGTCAAAAAAAGTGGAAGACTAAGCGGATAGAGTATAGTGGTTGAGAGGTCAGGAATACAGTTTTGTTCACTATGAATGGGCTACTTAGTTCTGCAAAGAGGGCATTCTATTCCAAAGTCCCAGGCCATGCTTACTCATCCATTTAGTACCATCTAATGTATGTCACCAGGTAAGCAACTAAAAGTGACTTAGAATACATACATCTTTTTACTCAAACAATGAAGCCACACCATTGGCATCAGATCTGGAATCCAGAGATTACACACCCTGAACAAATGGGTCTGTTGAGTCCCCTTGACTTAGTTGGTAAGCTCCTGGAGGTTGGTGGTGTAGTTTATAGTTTACTCATATTCTCACATTCTATCTAGCATAAACCTCTACAAATGACCCTTTGGAGCCCATAAAGTATAGAGGTGACTAATGTTCTCAAAGATCCTGAAGGATTATACAAGAATACAATGCCTCCCAATCAACCTAGAAAACTATCAATCATGTTCAGTCTTGTGAATTCTTGAGACAGTGCAGTACTTCATTAGAAAGGTATTTAATTAACTTCAGTACTTCCTCCAGCCAGGTTTGACAACAAATTATTACAGTATTTCTTTTGTTCCATCATTCATCTGATCCCTCTACCCTTATCCTTATTTCTTTGCACATGTATTTACTGAACACTTACTGAGTAAACAGACATAACAAAATTTACAGCTAAAGAAAATGTCAAAGTCTTTACTTTCTTTATCTGTAAGATGAAGGAATTGAAGTCTAATAACCCTTCAAAATTTCTCTAACAGAGTTAGAGGTCTGCATCAAGCAATGCATGCTAGACATCATAACTTGCTTTCCAATGATGGATTGTTAGCTAAACTACCCCAACCCCTAAAACTGAAAGCCACCTTATTCTGAACTCATGTTCTTTCTCCTACAAGTATTTTTTTTTCTAATTTTTAATTTTTGTGAGGACATAGTAAGGGTACATATTTATGGTTACATGAGAGATTTTGCTATAGGCATGCAATGTATAATATTCACATCAGGGTAAATGGGGTGTTAATCACCACAAGGCTTTATCATTTATGTAACAAATAATCCAATTATATTCTTTTTTTTTTTCCTTTTGAAACAAAGTCTTGCTTTGTCACTCAGGCTGGAGTACAGTGGTGCCATCTCGGCTAACTGCAAACTTCACCTCCCAGGCTCCAGTGATTCTCCTGCCTCAGCCTCCCAAGTAGCTGGATTACAGGCAAATGCCATCATGCCTGGTTAATTTCTGTATTATTAGTAGAGACACGGTTTCACCATGTTGGCCAGGCTGGTCCCGATCTCCTGACCTCAAGTCTTCCACCTGTCTTGGCCTCCCAAAGTGCTGGGATTACAAGCGTGAGCCACTATGCCTGGCCTAATCCAATTATATTCTTCTAATTGTTTTAAAATGTACAATTAAATTATTTTTGACTATAGTCACTTTATTATTCCTTTCTCACACTGCTATAAAGAAATACTGGCAACTGGATAATTTATAAAGAAAAGAGGAGCTGGACGCGGTGGCTCATGCCTATAATCCCACCAATTTGGAAGGCTGAGGTGGGCAGATTGCATAAGGTCAGGAGTTCAAGACCAGCCTGGTCAACATGTTGAAAACCCTTCTCTACTAAAAACACAAAAATTAGCCAAGTGTGGTGGTGCACGCCTGTAATCCCAGCTACTCTGGAGGCTGAGGCAGGATAATTGCTTGAACCTGAAAGGTAGAGATTTCAGTGAGCCAAGAGCATATCACTGCACTCCAACCTGAGTGACAGAGCTAGACTCCCTCTCAAAAAAAAAAAAAAGAAAAGAGGTTTAATTGGCTCAGAGGATATACAGGAAACATGTTAGAGTCTGCTTCAGAGGAGGCCTTAGGAAGCTTTTATTCATGGTAGAAAGCAAAGCAGAAGCTTCCTGCATATCTTTTGGAATAATTTAATTGTTCACAGGAACAATAAAGAGCTTTATTGTTCCACATGATATACAGAAAGCACGGCAGCATCTGCTTCTGAGAAGGCCTCAGGAAGCTTTTACTCATGGTGGAAGACAAAGCAGAAGCATACTTTTAAACAACTAGATCTCATGATAACTCACTCACTATCTTGAGAACAGCACCACGGGGATGGTACTAATCCATTCATGAGAACTCCACCACTGTGATGCAATCACCTCCACCACCACCCCACACCCCACTCTAACACTGGGTATTAGAATTCAACTTGAGATTTAGTGGGGACATAAAACCCCATTCTGCCCCTGGCTCCAATCTCATGTCCTTCTTTTATTCCAAAATACAGTCATGCCTTCCCAACAGTCTCCCAAAGTCTTAACTTATTCTAGCCTTAAAACAAAAGTCCAAAGTCATCTGAGACAAGGCAATTCCCTTTCACCTCCGAGCCTGTTAAATGAAAAACAAGTTACTTGTTCTCAAAATACAATTGGGATATGGCATTGGGTAAACATTGCCATTCCAAAAGGGAGAAATGGGCCATAAGAAAGGAGCTATAGGGCCTATGCAAGTCCAAAACCCAGCAGGGCAGTTATTAACTCTTGAAACTGCAAAATAATCTCCTTTTAACTCAGTGTCCCACATTCAAGGTATACAGGTGCAAGAGGGTGGCTCTCAAAGTCTTGAGAAACTCTGCCTCTGTGGCTTTCCAGGGTACAGGCCCCACAGTTGCTCTCAAGGGCTGGCATTGAGTGCCTGTGACTTTTCTCTGTAGGAAGTTCCAAATTTTCCCTCATCTTTCTATCTTCTGAGCCCACCACATTCTTTCAACCTCTGCCTGTTACACAGTTCCAAAGTCACTTCTACATTTTCTGTTATCTTTATAGCAATGCCCCACTCCTGGTGGCAATTTTCTGTATTAGTCCACTTTGCACTACTATAAAGAAATATCTGAGATGACTGAGTAGTATTTAAAGAAAAGAGCTTTGATTGGCTCACGGTTCTGCAGGTCTTTGCTCAGCTTCTGGGGAGTCCTCAGGAAACTTACAATCATGGCAGAAAGTGAAGGCAGAGCAAACACATCACATGGTTGGAATAGAAGCAAGAGAGAGGGGTAGGTACCTCACACACTTTTAAATAATTAGATCTCATGAGAACTCACTACCACAACAACAGCACTAAGAAGGGATGGTGTTAAACCATGAGAAAGTACCCCCATGATCCAATCACCTCCCACCATGTCCCAGTTCTAGCACTGGGGATCACATTTCAACATGAGATTTGGGTGGGGACAGAGAATCAAAGCATATCAGTCATCCTGTTGTGCTAGCAAATACTAGGTCTTATTCATTCCTTCTATTTTTCTTTCTTTCTTTCTTTTTTTTTTTTTTTGAGACACATTTTTGCTCTTGTTGCCCGGCTGGAGTGCAATGGTGTGATCTCAGCTCGCTGCAACCTCCACCTCCTGGGTTCAAGTGAATTTCCTGTCTCAGCCTCCCAAGTAGCTAGGATTACAGGCATGAGCAACCACACCCAGCTATTTTGTTTGTTTGTTTTTTGTTTTTGTATTTTTAGTAGAGACAGGGTTTCACCATGTTGGTCAGACTGGTCTTGAACTCCTGACCTCAGGTGATCCACCCACCTTAGCCTCCCAAAGTGCTGGAATTACAGGCATAAGCCACCACACCTGGCCCACTTTTTCTATTTTTTTGTACCCATCTTCAATCTTCACTTCCTCCCCACTCTGCACTACCCTTCCCAGCCTCTGGTAACCATCTTTCTACTCTCTATCTCCATTAGTTCAATTATTTAAAATTTTAGCTCCCACAAATAAGTGAGAACATGTGAAGTTTGTTTATCTGTGTCTGATTTATTTTACTTAATATAATGACCTCCAGCTCCATCTGTGTTGTTGCAAATGACAAGCTCTTTCTTTTTTATGGATGAATAGTACTCCTTTGTGTATAATTACCATATTTGCTTTATCTACTCATCTGCTGATGGACACTTAGGCTGCTTCCAAGTCTTGGCCACTGCGAATAGTGCTGCAATAGACATCAGAGTACAGATATCTCTCTGATATACTAATTTCCTTTCTTTTGAGTATATACCTATGAGTGGGATTGCTGGATCATAGGGTAGCTCTATTTTTAATTTTTTGAGGAACCTCCAAATTGTTCTTCATAGTGTTTGTACAAATTTATATTCCCACCAACAGTGTATGAGGGTTCCCTTTTCTCCACATCCTTGCCAGCATTTGTTATTGCCTGACTCTTGGATAAAAGCCATTTTAAGTGGGTGAGAACATATCTCATTGTAGTTTTGATTTCATTTCTCTAATGATCAATGACATTGAACACCTTTTTATATACCTGTTTGCCATTCATATTTCTTCTTTTGAGAAATGTCTATTCAGATCTTTTGCCCGCTTTTGATTGGATTATTAGATTTTTTCCTGTAGAGTTGTTTGAGCTCCTCATATATTCTGGTTATTAATCCTTTGTCAGATGGGTAGTTTGCAAATATTTACCCCCATTCTTAAGTGTCTCTTCACTTTGTTGATTGTTTCCCTGCTGTGAAGAAGGTTTTTAACTTGATATGATCCCAAATGTTCATTTTTGCTTGGGTTGACTGTGCTTGTGGGGTATTACTCAAGAAATCTTTGCCCAGACCAATGTCCTGGAGAGTTTCCCTTAATGTTTTATTTTAGTAGTTTCATAGATTCTTTGATTTGATTTTCATCTTGATTTGAGTTTTACAAATGGTGAGAGGTAGAGGTCTAGTTTCATTCTTCTGCATAGTGATATCCAGTTTTCCCAGCATCATTTATTGAAGAGACTGTCCTTTCTCCAAGTATGTTCTTGACACCTTTATCAAAAATGAGTTCACTGTGGGTGTATAGATTTATCTCTGTGTTTTCTATTCCACTGATGTATGTGTCTGTTTTTATGCTAGTATCATGTCACTTTGGTTACTATAGCATTGTAGTGTAAATTGAAGTCAGGTAATGTGACTCCTTCAGTTTTGTTCCTTTTGCATATAGCTTTGGCTATTCTGGGCCTTTTGTGGTCCCATATACATTTTAGAATTGTTTTTTATATTTCTGTGAAGGATGCATTAGCATTTTGATAGAGATTGCATTAAATCTATAGACTGCTTTTGATAACATAAACATTTTAAAATATTGACTCTTCCAATCCATATCCATGAACATGAAACATCTTTCCATTTTTTGTGTCTTCCTCAATTTCTTACATAAATGTTTTATAGTTTTCCTTGTAGAGGTCTTTCACTTTTTTTGGTTACCTTAATTCCTAGGTATTTCATTTTATTTGTAGCTATTATAAATGGAATTACTTTCTTGATTTTTTCATCAAATGGTTCACTGTTGGCATATAAAAATGCTACTGATTTTTGTATGATGATTTGGTATCCTGCAACTTTAATGAATTTGATTAACTGTTCTAAATGTTTTCTGGTGGAATCTTTAGGTTTTTCCAAGGATGAGATTACATCATCTGCCAAAAAGGCTAATTTGACTTTGTTCCTTCCAATTTGGATGTCCTTTATTACTATGTTGAATAACAGTGGTGAAGATGGTGTTCTTGATCTTAGAGGAAAAACTTTATGTTTTTTCCCATTCAGTATGATACTAGCTATGTGTCTGTTGAATATGGCTTTTATTATATTGAGGTATGTTCCTTCTATACCCAGTTTGTTAAGGGTTTTTACTATGAAAAAATGATGAAGTTTATCAAAAGTTATTTCAGCCTCAATTGAAATGATCATATGGGTTTTGTCCTTCATTCTGTTTATATGATATACATCATCAGTTGATTTGCATATGTTGAACCATTCTTATTCCCTGGGATAAATTTCACTTGGTCATGTTGAATAATCTTCTTCCTGTGTTGTTAAAATCAGTTTGCTAATATTTTGTTGAGGATTTTTGCATCAACATTAATCAGTGGTTGGCCTATGGTTTGTTGTCGTTGTTATTTCCTTGATGTGTCTTTGTCTAGTTTTGTTATCAGGGTAATACTGGCCTTGTAGAATGAGTTTTGAAGTAGTCTCTCCTCCTCTATTTTTGGGAATACTTTGATCAGAATTGGTATTAGCACCTTTTTAAATGTTTGGTAAACTTCAGCAGTGAAGCCATCAGGTCCTGGGCTTTTCTTTCCTGGAAGATGTTTTATTATGGCTTCAATCTCCTTACTTGTTATTGGCCTGTTTAGATTTTGGGTTTCTTTGTGGTTCAATATTGGTAGGTTGTATGTGTCTAGGGATTTATCCATTTCTTCTAAATTTTCGAATGTATTGGCATATAGTTGCTCATAGCAGCTGCTAATAATCCTTTGAATGTCTGTGGTTTTGGTTGTAATATCTCCTTTCTCATCTCTGAATTTATATATTTGGGTCTTCTCTCTTTTTTTTTTTTCTTCATTTGTCTAGCTATAGTTTGGTCAATTTTATCTTTTTAAAACACAAAATTTTTGTTTTGTTAATTTTTTAAATTGTTATATTTATTTGAAATTTATTTATTCTCTGATTTTTATTATTTCTTTTCTTCTACTAATTTTGCGTTTGTTTTACTCTTGCTTTCCTGGTTGCTTAAGGTGCACTGTAAGGTTGTTTATTTGAAGTATTTTTTTTTTCTTTTTTAGTGTAGGTACTTATAGCTATAAATTTCCCTCTTATTACTGCTTTCACCGTATCTCAGAGGTTTTACTGTGTTGGATTTCCACTATCAATTGTTTCCTTTTTTTTCTCAATTTCCTTCTGAACTTTTTCACTGACCTACAGCTCATTTACAAGCATGTCTAATTTTCGCGTGTTTGTACAGTTTCCAAAACTCCTCTTGCTATTAATTTCAAGTATTATTACACTGTGGTCAGAAAAAATGCTATTATTTCATTTTTTGAATGTTTTAATACTTGTTTTGTGACCTAATATATGGATCTATCCTTGAGAATGATCTATGTGCTGAAGGAAAGAATGTGTATTCTGCAGCAATTGGATGAACTATTCTGTAAACATTGATTAGGTCCATTTAGCCTACAGTGCAGATTAAGTCCAGTGTTTGTTGATTTTCAATCTGGAAGATCTGTCCAATGCTAAAAGTGGGGTGTTGAAATCTTCAGGGGTTATTTTGTTGGGGTCTCTCTCCCTCTTTCTTTAGCTTTAAGAATATTTGCTATATATATAATCTGAGTGATCCAGCATTGGGTGTATATATATTTACAATTGCTATATCCTCTTCCTGAATGGACTCCTTTATAATTAGAGGACTTCTTTGTCTTTTCTTACAGCTTTTGTCTTGAAAGCTATTTCGTCTGATATAAGTATAGCTACTCCTGCATGTTTTTGGTTTCCAATGGCACAGATTATCTGTTTCCATCACTTTATTTTCAGTCTGCGTGTCTTTATAGGTAAAGTGTGTTTCTTATAGGCAATTGATAATTGTTTTTTAATCTTCTCAGCCACTCTGTATCTTTTGATTGGAGAGTTTAGTCCAATTAGTTTTGCCATCTTATTTGTTTTCTGATTGTTTTGTGATCTGCTCTTTCTTCTTTCCTCCCTTCCTGTCTTCCTTTTAGTAAAGGTGTTTTCTATGGTGGTATAATTTAATTTCTTGCTTTTTTTTTTTTCTGGAGTCACCAAGCTGGAGTACAGTGGTATGATCTCAGCTTACTGCAACCTCGGCCTCCCAGGTTCAAGCTATTCTCCTACCTCAGCCTCCAGAGTAGCTGGGATTACAGGTGACTGACACCACATTCAGCTAATTTTTTGTATTTTTAGTGGAGACAGGGTTTCACCATATTGGTCAGGCTGTTCTCAAACTCCTGACCTCAGGCGATCCTCCTGTCTCGGCCTCCCAAAGTGCTGAGAGTATAGGCGTGAGCCATCATGCCCAGCCTTAATTTCTTTTTATCTTTTGTGTATGTGTTTTGATTTGAGGCTACCGTAAGGCTTGAAAATACTATCATATAACCTATTATTTAAAGCAGATAACAACTTAACACTGTCTGCATAAACAAACAACAAGCAAAAGGAAAACTAACAAAAACTCTATACCTTAACTTCATGCTCCTGCTTAACTTTTTGTTGTTTCTATTTATGTCTTATTGTACTGTTTAAGTCTTAATAAGCCATTGTATTTATTGTTTTTGATTGGTACATCTTTCTACTTTCAGTCTTTCTACTGAGGAGTAGTTAACAAACCACAACTACAGTGTTAAAATATTCTTTGTTTTTCTGTGTACTTACTGTTACCAGTGAGTTTTCTACCTTCCGGTGATTTACTATTGCTGATTAACTTTTTTTTCTTTCTGACTAAAGAACTCCCTTTAGTATTTCTTGTAGGAAAGATGTAGTATTGATAAAAAAAAAAATCCCTCAGCTTTTGGTTATCTGGGAAAGTCTTTATTTCTCCTTCATGTTTTAAGGTATTTTCCTTCAGCACTTTAAATATGTCAAGCCACTCTATCCTGGCCTATAAGGTTTTCACTGAAAAATCCGCTACCAGACATATTAGAGTTCCTCTGTATGTTGTTTGTTTCTTTTTCTCTTGCTGCCTTTAGGATCCTTTCTTTATTCTTAATCTTTGTGAGTTTGATCATTAAATGTCTTGAGCTGATCTTCTTTGGGTTAAATCTGCTTGGTGTTCCATAATCTTCTTGTACTTGAATGTTGATGTCTTTCTGTAGGTTTGGGAAGCTCTTGCTACTATCTCTTTGAATAAGCTTTCTACCCATCTCTTTCTCCACCTCTTCTTTCAGGCCAATAACTCAGATTTGCCCATTTGAGGCTATTTTCTAAATCCAGTAGGTGCGCTTCATTGTTGTCTGTTCTTTTTTTCTTTTGTCTCCTCTGTGTATTTTCAAATAGCTTGTCTTCAAGCTCATTAATTCTTTCTTTTGCTTGATCAATTCTGCTATTAAAAGACTCTGATGCATTCTTCAGTATGTCATTTGCATTTTTAACTCCAGAATTCCTGCTTGGTTATTTCAAATTATTTCAATCTCTTTGTTAAATTTATCTGACAGTATTCTGAATTCCTTCTCTGTGTTATCTTGAATTTCACTGAGTTTTCTCAAAACGGTTGTTCTGAATTCCCTGTCTGAAAGGTCACATATCATTATTATTTCTCCAGGATTTGTCTCTGGTGACTTATTTAGTTCATTTGGTGGGGTCATTTTTTTCTGGATGGTCTTGATGCTTGTGGATATTTGTGTGTGTCACGTCTGGGCATTGAAGAATTGGGTATTTATTGTAGTCTTTTCAGTCTGGGCTTCTTTGTATTCTTACTTTTTTGGGGGAAGGCTTTCCAAGTATTCAAAAGGACTTGGGTGTTTTGATAAAAGCTCTACCTGCATTAGGGGCCACTCCAAGCCCAACAATGTTGTATTTTTTGAGTCTTGTAGAGGTACCATATTGATGATTTTGAAAAATATGCAGAAGAATCTTTGGATTATCAGGCAGAGATCCTGTTCTCTTCCCTTACTTTCTCCCAAGTGAATGGAGTCTCTGTCTTTGTGCAGAACTGCCTGTAACCACGTGTGTGGTAATGCAAGCACTCTTTTGACCACTACCACTGGCAATGTGCTGGGTCAGACCTAAAGCCAGCACAACACTGGGGCTTGCCCAGTGCCCACTGCAACTACCACCTGGCCACCACCGATGTTCACTCAAGGCCCTAGGCAGGGGTCTACAGTCAGCAGATGGTGAAGCCAGCCAGGGTTGTGTTCTTCCCTTCAGGACAGTAAGTTTCTCTAGGTCCCAGGTGGTTCTAGAAGTGCCGTCTGGGAGCCAGGGACTGGAGTTAAAAACTCTTAGACACCTACCTGGTGTTTTATTGTACTGAGGCTGAGATGGCACTCAAATCATGAGATGCAGTCCTTCCCACTATTACCTCCCCTTTCCACAGGCAAAGAGCCCCTCTCCCCTTGGCTACCATCACCACAAGCCCATGGGGAGTACTGCCAGGCTACCATCAATGTACACGTAAGGCGCAAGGTCTCTTTAGTCAGCTTGTGATGAGTCCTTCCAGGTCTAGGACACACTTCAGAGCAGTGGGCTCACCTCTAACCCAGGGCAGGTACAGAAATGCTGTCTTAAAACCAAGGCCTGGAACCACAGACCCAAGAACCCACTTGGTACTCTACTCCCATGTGGCTGAGCTATTACCTAAGGCACAAGACAAAGTCCCCTTCAATTTTACCTTCACTTTTTTCAAGTAGAAAGAGTCTCTCCCCATAGCCACCACAACTGGGAATGTGCTGGGTCACACCTAAAGCCACCATGATGCCTCAGGATCTCACTGAAGGCCTACAGCCTACTACTTGGGTGTTGCTACTGGTTTTTCAGGGCCCAAGGGCTCTCTAATCAGCAGGTAATGGACCTTGCCAGGACTAGGCCCTTTCCTTCAAGGAAGCAGGTTCCCTTCTACCCAGAGTGTTTCTAGAAATGCTGTCCAGAAGCTAGGGTCTGAAAAGGAGACCTTACAACTCTGACTGGTACCCTATTGTACTGTGGCTGAGCTGGTATCCAAGATTCAAGAAAAAGTTCTCTTCACTCTTCCCTCTCCTCTTCTCAAGCAGAAGGAAGGGGTCTCCTTTGGAACCATAAGCTGTGCAGCCTAAGGTTGGGGGAAGGATGGTACAAGCACTCCCATAGGCACCCCGGAGGGTGTCTTAGTAGGTCATGAGCCCCCTAAGTCCACTGGCTCTGAGCCCAGTTCAGCCCTAGGACTCACCTAGGAGTTGCAGTGTTTGTGACCTAGACTGCCTTTCAAGTTTATTTAGGACCGCAGAGTACTTTAGCCATGGGGGTGAGGCTCACTGGAACTCAGGTTCTGACTACTGGGATATGTGATAACCCTCTGGCTGGGTCTGATTTACATACTCCCTTCATGGACAGGCGTCAGCAGAATTCAGTCCAGTTTTGCTTCTGCTATGATAGAGCAGCACTAAGTTCAATGCAATGTCTCACAATTGCTGTGCCCTCCCTCAAGCACACAGGATCTTTCTGCATGCTGTGCAGCCACTACAGAGGAAAATGGGAGGAGCAGTGTTGTTGATTAATGATGGTCCTTCCTGGCTTCTTCAGTGCCTCTTTCAGTGACATGAAGTTAAAATCAACAATTGTGAGTGCTTACCCTATTTTTGGTTCATATGAAGGTGCTTTTTAACTGTATTAATAGACAGTTGTTAAACTGGTGTCCTTGGGCCAGGTGTGGTGACTCCTGCCTGTAATCCCAGCACTTTGGGAGGTCGAGATGGGCAGATCACCTGAGGTCAGGAGTTTAAGATCAGTCTGGCCAACATGGTGAAACCCCGTCTCTGCAAAATTACAAAAATTAGCCAGGCATGATGGTGGGTGCCTATAATCCCAGCTACTTGGGAGGCTAAGGCAGGAGAATTTCTTGAACCTGGGAGGCAGAGGTTGCAGTGAGCCGAGATCACACCATTGCACTCTATCCTGGACAATAGAGGGAGACTCTATCTGAAAAAAAAAAAAAAAATGGTATCTTGGTAGGGGGATCATTGGTGGAGCCTTCTATTTGGCCATCTTGCTCTACGCCTCTCCTCAAACCTTTTTAAAAAATGTTACGGACTCCTGAGAAATTCAAATGATCATTGGCTATAAACAGCCAGGACACCAGGACAATATTACCAAGAAAGTGCTTTGCATCCAGACCTGAATACTGACTGCCTGGCCCCGTATTACTAACAATGAAGGACTACCTTTATTTCTAGGGACTCAATTTTTTCACTCTTAAAAATAGTTGATATTGTTGGCAGACTGGAACTTGTAAAGAAACTGCTCAATAGGAAAGCTCTTAGGGGAAAAAGCATTTCATTTCTGAATCATATGCATAATAGAGACCAGAACATTTTCAGAGAAACCAAAAAATGTTTCAGATGACTCCAAATGACAGAGGAGCTTTGCTTGTTAATAGGAAGGGACACTTTCACCTAAATGGCCACCAGCATACAAACGCATCCATGCAGCTATATGCCCTGAAATTTATCTTGCTAATTAGACAGCAACCTCACATTCAAGAAGCCACTCAGAAGTGGGACACTTCTCAAGAGTTTTAAATAAATCTTACTTGCAAAAATTCCTTCTGTTTCACATTCCTGAAATAGAGTTATTTGAATGCTACTACGTCTTTGTCATATATCCATTATTTCAGTTACTTTTTCATCTTCTAGTCCACCAGTTCTAGTATTCTTTCTGATCTAAAAGACAGATATAAAACCTTTTAAACCTATTGCATTGATACTGGTGGCTCATCACTTAAATGTGCTCATGGGTTAACCAGCACTTCCTTAACACTTTACTCACTGAAACACCACTATTGTATACCTTCTCTTATATGTGAATATCTATAGAAAGAAGATGTAGTTTATTCTCCTGAACCAAAAGCAGAGAAGAAAGATTGAACAGAAAAGGCCACGGATTATGGGCCAAAGCCATTTCAACTGCTATACTTGAAGGAAGTAGCTTTCATAGTTTTTTTATTTTTTGAAAAAAGGAGGGTTGTATTCCTTTACATTTGAAAAGAAAAAGAGAGTATGGGTGGGATGAGATTTTAATGGATATTTATGGCTTATAGTTAAAATGGATTATGTCATTCGGAGGCTCCTCATCACCTCTAAACCTGCATTGTGATACCCTCTTTTAAACGGGATGAAAAATAAACATTTATGTGAGCATTGCCATCTGGGTAGGCTCTGGTGATAACTTTCAAACTCCTCTTAGCATCCTTTAAAGATACTTTAAATGCATTCAGATGGTTCTGAGTAAGTGCTGTGGGAGTTAAAAGGATTTCAGCACTTCATCCTCTCTCAGTCAGCAAGAATTTCCTGCTAAAGATCTCCAATTACTTTAGTACTTTGCAAACAGTGGTGAATGAAAGCACATCAGCACTACCCACAAGCAAGCTGCTTTCAGAAAACTTCTTCAGCTAGCACTGGCCTATTTGCTCACTTTAGGCATAGTCTTATAGGGTGGAGGATGGCCCTGGTGGAGGTTCTTGGAGGTGGGCAGGGGAACTGGAACTGAAAAGGCTCAGGCTTCAGTCATTGACCCTAAGAGTTTAAAAGCTGGCTATGGAGATGTCACCTGAAGGAGAAAGCAGCCAATTGGCTTAATAGACAGCATTTGGAGATCTCTAAAAGCAACAGTAAATCCAGTTCAATTCACAGAACCACTGAAATTCAATGGAGGATGACTTGATTTAAAATATCAAGGAAGTTCTGAAGAATTGAGTCCTTTCATACACAGCTGGTAGGGAAGGAAATCATAACAACTATTCTGATCAAATAAATAAAAGACTTAATTGAGCATATCACTTGACTAAAGCAATTCCTCTTCTGGAATTTATCATAAGAGGATAATCACAAAAGTATGCAAATACCTATGTATAGAAATTTTTATTGTGGGATTGTCATTAGAAGCAATCTGAATGCTCATATTAGGTACTTTATTAAATAAACTATGGTTCATAAATTACAAGGGACTATCTAACAATTAAAAATAGGTGAAGTATTCACATAGAACAAAATGTTTATGATACTTTTTAGATGATAAAGGCAGATGATACAATTATAGGTTGAGCATTCCTAATCTAAAAATCTGAAATCCAAAATGCTTCAAACTTAGAGACTTTTTGAGCACCCACATAACACTAAAGTGGAAAATTCCACACCTAGTTACACAATACAGACTTTGCTTTATGCACAAAATTGGTAAAACTACTGTATGAAATTACCTTAGACTATGCATATAAGGTATATATAAAACATTAGTAAATTTTGTGTTTAACCTTGGGTCCCATCCCCAAGATATTTCATTATGCTTGTGAAAATATTTCAAAATCTGAAAAGCCACCAGATTCGAAACACTTCTTGTCCCAAGCATTTCTGACAAGTGATATTTAACTTGTATATGTGGAGTATGGTCCATTTGTATCGAGTAAATGCATAAACAGCTGAATACACTCTTCCTGGCTTCCTCACTTCTGTTACCAAATTCTGCATCAGTCAGGTTTAACAAGAGAAGTAGAATCAGGAGGAGATATGTGTATATTTATAATGGCATTTATTAAGGGGGGATTTGTTCATACAATCATGGGGACTGGTTAAGCAGTCTTGGAGGGCTGTATATCTGATGCTGGAGCATGAAGTTCCCAGGGAAGACAGGCAGGAAGAAAAGCTCACTAATAGGCTGGAATCACACAAGAATGGACTGGAACCCATTCTTGGTAATGAGGGTATCTTGCAGAAGCTGGGACCTTTGTAATAGAGCTAAATACACAACCATCAAGAAAAACTGAGGAAAGATTCAGGGGCAGGTAGAGCATCTGTAGGCCCAGCTGCTGCCCCACACCAGCAAGATGAGTCAGTGGACTAGTAACAGATGGGTCAACTTCAAAATGTCTCCTGCCTCCTGTCTGCCTTCCAAAAACTTTGCAAGAGTCTTTTTTTTAGCCATCCTAACTGAAAATATCCAAGAAGGATAATTACTGAAATTGCAGTTCAGACTAGCCAAGGTGACAATGCAAAACTGTCACAGAGACCAAGTTGGAATCCAGCTCAGAGGGAAAACTCTAAGGACCAGCTACTCCGTGAACCCTCACGTGAGACAGGCTTGTTCACCCATGTCTGGACAGGCAAAATAATTTCTCCATACTTGAAAGGTTTCCTCTCTCCCCATGGGAAGATTGAGCATTCAGAAGTTAAACTCATTTGTGATTCTTTTGAGAATGACAATGCAAAACACAGTAAAACTAGGCAATTGTTACAAGTGCTTTACACATATATATTCATTTGATTCTCACATCAAAGTCATGTTAAAGATGAAAAAATTGAAACAAAAAGTGTTTAACTAGCCAAATAGCTCACAGCTGTTAAAGGGGAGAGCTGGGATTTTTACTGAGCACTCTGGTTCTAAACCCAACTGCTTAGTCATTTTGCTACCACATCTCCCAGATAGTTACATAGCCATAAATTGGTGCCTGTCATAAAAACTCTGAAATATTACAAATTCCTTAAAATATAATAATGTTTACTATATTAAAGTATACTATTTACTAAAGACAGAAAATCAGTTAATAGATTTTAAACATTTTCAGAACAAAGTTGTGTTAAAGCATAATTTACAAAATTGCAAAATCATAATTTCCATACAAATACAAACTAAACATTTGTCAAAGATTCTATTTAATTCTTTAATTAATGAGAAAACCCTTAAGATACTGAGACTGATTCAAATGAGAAATTGGCTTACAGATACTCATATTCTCTACTGAAGAAATTAAATCACTGTGAACAGAAGCCATTTGCTTTGCCATAGATAAGAAATATTTGTATTCTTATCAGTTTTCTACAAGGGTAATAACATATCACTACAGATTTTATAAAATGGCCTTGTCAAAAGCAATCCAAGGTGCACACCCCATAGAATCAGCTAAACCCTACAGAGTCAGCCAGACAATCGCAATATTAATCTGATGGACACTTGGTGATCTCTCTTGGCCATTTCCAAGGCATTGACAGCTTTTCTGACAAATGAAATAAAATTTCCTTACTGAGTTGGAATGAGCCATTCATAAAGCATTCTAGTTACTCCACACTGTATTGTAACTGTCAACTTCTCTAAGGACATTTCCTATTCTAAAATACCATGATTCTAAGAAAATTCTGAGGTATTCGGTATTCCATAACTTAGCTATTATAATAATAAGATGACAGCAATTGTACTTTCTTGTTTTCGTTGGTATTATAATTTTGGGGATATTGCAGGAATGTTTTTAACAACCAAGTTTTATCAGGGGAAATTGTTAAAAATAGGCTAGAAAAAAATTTAAAATTGAGTTTGTGAGAATAAGAAAGATAGATGGGTCAGTGGTATAAGAACAGATATATGGATAATACTTTTTAAAATCAAATAGTGGACTGTGATCTACAAGGGTTCCAAGCAGATACTGTGAATATATTTATTTTCTTACTGAGAGTCTCAGAAACCATGAACCCAATATTGCTGGATCCTAAGCAACTGAGCCAGTGAAGTTCGCCTACCTGATGGGGATCAGTGGGAAAGTAAACATTCTGAGATTCCAATTAGGCCATTAAGGAGAGATGCTTATTTTTTTTAATTCAAAAAAAATTTTTAAGTTTATATTTTTTCTTTTTTGAGATATAATTGAAAATAGAATTATATAAATTTAAAGTGTACAACATGATGATTGGATATACATATATATGGTAAAATGATTGTCACACTCAAGTTAGTTAACACATCCACCACCTCCCATAGTTACCTTTTTGTGTGTGTGTGACAAAATCATTTAAGATCTACTGTCTTAGTAAATTTCAAGTAGACAATACAACATTATTAACCATGGTCACATACTGGACATTAGATCCATATAACTTATTCATCACATAACCGAGTTTGTACCCTTTAAAAAACATCTCCCATTTTCTCCACCTCCCTTCCCAGGGAAAACATCATTTTACTTTCAGTTTCAATAGTTCAACTTTTTGAATGCCACATGGACATGAAATCATACAGTATTTGCCTTACTCTCTCTGACTAATTTGACTTAGCTTAATGCCCCTGAGTTCCACCCACGTAGTTACAAATGAAAGGATTTGCTTCTTTTTTGGGGCTGAATTATATTCCATTGTGTGTGTGTTGTGGGAGTATGGGTGTGTGTCACATTTTCTTTATCCATTAATCTGACGTTAGACATTTCCGTTGTTTCCATGTCTTGTCTGTTGTGCATAATGCTTCAGTAAACATGAGAGTGCAGGTATGTTTTTGAGATACTGATTTTGTTTCCTTCATATGTGGAGGGATGCTGACTTTTATGGAATGAGGAAAATGGCACAGAAGAGAACACATTATGTAAAACTGAAAAAAGAAAGAGTCCCAGAAGGAACAAAATCCCAATGGGATCCTGAAACGATGACACTGACGTGTCAAGGGAATCTGCAGCATTAAGCATGTTAGAAGATGGCCTCTCCACTTGTGCAGTAAGATGCAGGGCCCTGTGTTGTGATGACAGGGGACGGTAAGAATGAAGAAGGTCTCACAGGGGACCGTAAGAACGAAGGAGGCAAATGAACCTGATTCTCTCATGGAGTCTCAGTAAATAGGAAGAACCCATTTGGAAGTGCTCATATTCATACACTCAGTGGTACCCTAACTATATTATTGCCGCTTTCAGAACTGCCCAAGGAATAGTTGAATACTGAATGTTAGAGCATTATTTCAAAAAGACTGAATTCCTGGGAAGATGGCCGTTAGATAAAGTATTAGATTAGTCATTGAATGTGCTTTAATTTCTCTCGTTATATGGCAAGCAGGAATTGAAAATGGTTTAGCCCATAAATCCATTTAATCTAATTTGTAATCTAAAGCACCAGATTTCCTTTCTGCATTACCAGTGTGTGTTTAGGTACAAAACTTCCTTCTGAGCAATGGGAAATCATCAGAGGAGGGGCTGAGCCCTTAATTTGCTTAAATTTTCGTTGAAGAAATACAGCAAACATAAACAGAAAAACATCCATAAACTGGGAAGTCAGGGCGCAGGATGCTGGTTCGGGATCTAGCACTGATAAATTGTTTGAGCCTGAACTTCCTGCTCCAAAACTACTTAATTCTGTTTTCTAAATATGAGGTAACATATAGTAAATATAGCTGAAGGCATAAAAAGCAGTGTTCAGAACTGTGGCTTTAGAAAGACTCAGTTGTAGGAAGGGCGGGAGCAGTAGTTCAGTACCTAACATTTATTGTGTGCTTTGACTGTGGGCCAAGCACTGTGCTTAACACATTAAAGCATCTCTCACTTCAACCTTTAAACAATCCTACGTAGCAAGTCATATTAGAAGGCTCACTTTACAAATAAAGACACTGAGGCATGGAGAGTTTAAGTCCTTTCCCCAAGTTATACAGCTAGAGTAGTTGGTCATATATCTCTAAGATAATATATCTTAGAGACATTTTCTAAGGGGAACTTGGAGGTCAAAGTTTTAGGAGACAATTACTGAAAGCCTAGGAAGTCCTGTTCAGGTTGGAATGGGAGACAGACCCCTTCAACAGGCTGCAAAATCATTTATTTCACTCATCTCTGCTACCTGAACTCTGTTTCAAGTCATCATTTTCTCCTGTCAGAGCTCACTAGCTCTACAGACAATCCCACAGGGTCTCTTCCACATCCACCCCAAGACAATTTTCACACTGTGGCCAGAGTGGTCTTTCCAAAAGACAAATATAATCTGTCAATATATTGATAAATATTTGCCTGTTGAATACACAAAAGGTGTATTCACTTAATAAATACACAAAAGGTCATGAGGAGTCCCTCCATGTTGGAGAACCAATTGTTGATGGAGAGGGGGAAGGGGATGGGAGAGGGAGGAGAGGAAGAGAGAGAGAGAGAGAGAGAGAGAGAGAGAGAATGAGAATAATAGTGGAAGTTGAGCCAGGAAATGGCATTATAAAAACTGAGAAAAAGAAACCCCAGAAGTTGTTTGTAGAACATAATTGCATGGGGCAGGCTGGTGGCAGCTGTGGGCAGGAAACAGAGGGTGGTGGCTGTCTTCCAGGGTGGGCTTGATGGAGACCAGGGTGGGAGCTGCGCAGTTTGACACAGAGGGTTCGATTGGGAAACATATCTGGGGAAACAATTCAGGCATTTGGGAAAGAGCCAAATGACAGGAAGAGGAATAAAGAAAGATTAGCCATGACATTCTATGGATCTGAGGGACCCTCACAGATGAACAAAGCAAATAAATCTTGGTGCATTATTCCTTTAGCACCATAAATATCAAGAATTTCAAAGGAAATCTACTTATGGCAAGTCCTAATTTTCTCAAGCTCTTCTACATTTATAGTTTATGATGTTTCTATCATAAACCAAACTTTTAATTAGATCATTTCTAGCAAACAAAAGAATTTTTAAAGATAAAATTCCTAGAACTGATTGGTGATGGAAATCTTTGCATAATCATTTATCATATGTTTTATTATTTGAATAACCTCAGGTTATTTTATATCATACATACCCTTAGGGTATAAATCATTGCCTGTATTTCATCCTCATATTATGTAACTATGCCAATATGAATAATCGCTTCAGCTTAACTTGGAACTCAAATTATATAAGAATTTTTGGAGAAGTGCTTCTAATATATGAGGCATATTCTTTTAATTCTCAACTTACTGATCCAGAAGGGAAATACATAGTATTTTGTTCAGTACTACTTTCCATTTTAGGTCAGGATACAGCTCAGAAAATACAAATATCACTTCAGTCTCACACCTGACTAGGCAAATCTTTATTTTCCAATATGGATTATTTTTGGTTCAGTGAGTTTTATTTCAATTCTTTTCCTGCTACGTCTAGTTTCACAATATGATTAATATCTGAACTTTCCTTGTCTTCCCTACAGTTGCCTTGAGAACTTACAGTGTTAGATCTATTCACTTACTATAAGGGTAAAATGAAGATTCAAACTTGAATGTAAATACTGCTCTTAAAAATGCATAGATCAGCCGGGTGCGGTGGCTCACACCTGTAATCCCAGCACTCTGGGAGGCCGAAGTGGGTAGATCACTTGAGGTCAGGAGGTTGAGACCAGCCTGGCCAACATGGTAAAACCCCATCTTTACTAAAAATACAAACATTAGCCTGTGTGGTGGTGGCCCCTGTAATCCCAGCTACTTGTACTACTATAATGCACCAAGATTTATTTGCTTTGTTCATCTGTGAGGGCCCCTCAGATCCATATAATGTCATGGTTAATCTTTCCTTATCAGTTTTCCTGTCATTTAGCCCTTTCCCAAGGGAGGCTGAGGCAGGAGAATCGCTTGACCCTGGGAAGGCGAGGTTGCAGTGAGCTGAGACTCTGCCCCTGCACTCCAGCCTGAGTGGCAGAGGGAGATTCTGTCTCAGAAAAAAAAAAATGTGCACAGATCTTCATTACTAATTATGTGTTGATTATTTTTAGATGATAATGCATAGAATAGTGCCATATGGTATAGCACTTCTTACCTATTGATACGATTTGGATTTGTGTCCCCACCCAAATTTCATGTTGAATTGGAGAAGAGGCCTGGTGGGAGGTGATTGGATCATGGAAGCAGATTTCCCCTTGCTATTTTCATGATAATGAGTGAGTTCTCATGAGATCTAATGGTTTAAAAGTGTGTAATACTTCCCCCTTTGCTCTCTGTCTCTCCCTCTCTCCTGCTACCATGCTAATAAGGTGATTTCTTCCCCTTCACCTTATGCCATAATTGTAAGTTTCCTGAGGCCTCCTAACCATGCCTCCTGTTAAGCCTGTGGAACTGTGAGTCAGTTAAACCTCTTTTCTTCATAAATTACCCAGTCTCAGGTAGTTCTTTATAGCAGTATGAGAATGGACTAATATACTTAGGCTTTCAAGGTATAGCTTATGAAAAGTATCAGATTAACATTACAAATTAAACCCTCTATTTAGATTAAAGATGTCAGAATGACTGAATATGATTCTCTGATATATAATCTCAGTTCTCAAAAAAGCTACTTCTAAAAATGTAAGTAATTTTCACAGAGCGATAATATAAACTAGAACTTCCAACTTAAAATAGTAATTTATACAGAGAATACTGACAGCAAGTTGTTTCAAATGATCAACTTGAGAAACCACCAGACATATCTCCTCTGAATTCCCTTATAACCCACAGGAATTCACTTCTCTAAATCCCAAAGCAGAGCTGCTTATGGAAAGTCCTAATTTCCAGGATTAGCAATATTCAAACACTCATTCTTGCTATTCAAACCTACAGACCTTTGCAGTCAAACTATACTGCCATCATGAAATGAGAAAGCCATTTATTTCTGGCTTTGGGGACATGTGAAAATGGCAGTTGATCCTGGATTCTTTACAAGTTTCAACAGGCGTTGCTGAGTGATGTTGAGAGAAGCATTGCATCCAACAGGCCGACGTTGTAAACCTGGCTCAATAACCTGTGGTCTCAGCTGGTCCACTCTCTCTGCCAATACCATGATCCAAATACACAGAACTTTTTCCATTTCCTCTAATCAGCCAGTTCCCCTCTCACGTCCAGGCTTGCAGACACATGTTTTAGTTTATTTGCCTGGAATACTCTCTGTCTCCTTACAGCTCAGCCAATACCTCTTGTCTTTCAAGTTGCAGCTTAAAGGTCACTTACCTATTCAATGAAGTTTTCTTTGCACACCAGATTAGATTCCTCCTGATACATATTCCCTTGGCTCCCTACCCTAAAATAACAAGTTATAATACTGTATTGTAATTAATTTGTTAATGTGTTTGCCCTTCAGATTGGAAGCTCTGTACGGGCCAAGGACTATCTATTTCTAGGGCCTAATATAGTGTCTGGAAGGAAGTAGGTGCTTAATGAATATCTGCCAAATGAAGAGATGAATAAAAGGTTGTCTGTGTAATCTAAACTTGGATGCTTATCATTTTGAGTCTTGCTTTGTGTGGGCTGTTCCAATAATTAAACAGATAATGACATAGAGTATTTAATTCTAAAAATTACAAGTATCAGAAATGAAAGCTATATTTATCCAAGATGCTTGCACACGTGCATGAGGCCATGTTGGGAAAGATAATAACAAACCTGAAAAGCTGTTGGAGCAAGTCACAGGCTACCTAAAAATGCCTAAGCTCAGAGAGTCTCGAGTGCACATTTCTCCAGGAAATGTCAAACTCAGTTGCCATGTCAGCCCTTGAATACAAATTTTGCTGTCCCATAATATTTCAAAACACTTTTTCATGCTGTCCTTAGTGTAAATCTCACATTTTAGTTAGAAAATATTAAGAAACACAAGCCATCGGCTGCTTTGTATCATAGTAATGTGTTTCCTTGTGAACTCCCCACAACTGAAGGGAAATGCTGAAAGGCAGGATTTTTTTTTTTTTATGTTTGCCCAAAATTTGTAAGAAGAACTTTTTGGTTAAAAAAAAGAATAAAAGTTTGAAAGGGTTTGAGGCCCAAGAGCAGTGTGATAAACCCAGCAGGGAAGAGGCCCCTTATATTTCTCTAAAGCCTGAGTGCCTGCTTGAGGAGGGAAAGCAGGAACCCAGGGGCAGGGGAGAGGATCTCTTCAGCAATGATGATAACCACTGTAACCTCCTGGCCCAGGGTTCCCAGGATACTGAGTAAGGGGCCCAAAGGCTCTAAACCCAGCTGTGAGAATGCCTCTTGGCTGGGCCTCATCAAGGCCTCCAGGACCTCAGTGCAAGGGAAGACAAAAAAGAGAAAAAAGGTGACAGAAAGAGAAATACAGAACTGGTGCTTGGTTTTGTGGACACAGTGACTGAGCTGAGTGAGAAGAGCAACAGCCAGGTGGCCTCTGTTTACCAGGACCCCAGCCACCTGGGCAGGTGGCTCCAGGATGAGATGGCCTTCTGCTACACCCAGGCTCCCCACAAGACAACATCCTTGATCCTTGACATGTCTCCAGCCCCCAGTCTTGATGAGTTCCCCATGAAATACTCACTGAGCCCTGGTATTGGCTACATGATCCACGACACTGAGGACCATAAAGTGGCCAGCATGGAGTCCATCAGGAACCTGATAGCGTCCCCACCTGTCAAGGTCCAAGGGAAAGAGTACGCCCCGGGCAGAGTCCTCATTGGCAGCAGCTTTTACCCCAGCGTGGAGGGCCGGGCCATGAGTAAGACCCTCTGAGACTTCCTCTATGCCCAGCAGGTCCAAGTGCCAGTGGAGCTCTACTCAGATTGGCTAATGACTGGCCACATGGATGAGTTCATGTGTTTTTATCCCCACAGATGAGAAGAGTGAGGACAAAAAGGGCTTCCAGCTGCTCCTGGCCAGCCCTGGCACCTGCTACAAACTCCACCAAGAGAAACAAAAGGAAGGCTATTGTGATGCTCTTCTGTTTAGTAGAGTTAGAGCAGATCAGCTCCTGTCTAACAGAAGGGAAACCAAAACCATCAACCAACTTCTGACTGATGAAAGCCTGAGGAAGCAGAATGAATACGTGGAGATGTGCATTCACCTGAACCATCCTGAAGACAGAGCTGGACCTAGTGGAGCAGGATATCATTGAGATTCCCCAGCTGTTCTACTTGGAGAAGCTGACTAACATCCGCTCTGATCAGCAGCCCAAGAGGCTCTTCACAAGACCATACTTCCCTAACCTGCTGCGGATGATTGTGATGGGCAAGAACCTGGAACTCCCCAAGACTTTTGGGCTCCAAATCAAGGGCACCTGCTGCCTGGAAGAAAAGATGTGCTGCTTGCTGGAGCCCCTGGGCTTCAAATGCACCTTCATCAGTGACTTCGACTGCTACCTGGCAGACGTCGGAGACATCTGTGCCTGTGCCACCGTCTGCCAGGTGTCCTTTGCCTTCAAATGGTGGAAGATGGTACCTTAGACCCAGGCCCTGGAGCTGCCAGCTCTGCCCCAGCATGGATGGCCCATATCACCATGCAACAGCAAGGCTCCTTGCCAAGTAGAGGAGGCTGGATAGTCGAGGCAAAACAACCCTTTCTTCCCCATCCACCCTGACCCTTGGAACCCGTAGGATGGCAAATGCTGCCAGCTTGAGTCCCTGTGGGGAAAAGATGGAAAAATCTTCAGCCAAGAGGCATTTACTAAATAGCCAATAAAGTGCTGGCGGTAGTGAATGCAAAAAAATGTACCTTCTTTGTATTGACAGAACACCTAGTCCAGCCATTTACATTTAGTAAAGACTCAACAAATTTTTGTTATATAAAAATATCAACTGACTTTTGGCTTCTTTAAATTAAACGTTAAGCTTTTACCTGAAATTCAGGATGGTACTTCCAGCTGTCTACTGATCATCTTCATTCAGAGACGTGCCATCTCCCAAAATCATCTCCCTGAATTCAACACATCAAAGTGAAATTTGTTACTACCACCAACCCAAACCAGACTGGCTCCATTCCCTACCATCCAATACATTCCCGTTGTGTCACTAATTATAGAAACTCTGATATTATTTTGGCATTTCTCTTTGCTGAAATAATAGAGCTTCTATATCCAATCTGTCAAAAAATCAGTAATTGTTATCTAACCTACTGTTCCAGGCCTCATTGCTAACTTCCTAAATAACATTTTCATGATCAGTTTCTTCACCATTGTAAATATTAATACTTGTGCATTCATTGTTGTGTCTCTCCCTTGCTTAAGTACCTATATGACCCCTATTCGCTATTACATTAAGAAGAGACTCATCTATCTGTTTCTGAGTGTTCTCATAGTCTGCCTCTAATACTGTTTTCATTTTTTTATCCAGAATTTCCTTACTATTCCAGTAAGGTCTATTTGCACTCGGATCAGTTTTCCCTACCCTCTCACATAAACACAACAGTCATGCTGTGTTTCTGAAATGCCTCCCTTTTTTTTCCTCACTAAATCAATCTTATTTAAATCATCCTTGGAGGCCCAATTAAAGTCCTATCTCGTCTTTAACCTTTCTAAATCCCACACTGTTTCTTTATTTTTCTGAACTTGCTCTGTAGGTATGACTGCTAAAAAAACCTTCAGACAAATTAAATTTAACAGGGGTTTTTTCGAACAAAGAATAATTCATGAATCAGGCAGCCCTCAGAATCAGAAGAGGCTTGAAAAGCCCCACTTTGCAGCATGAGCAGTAGGCTTTTATAAGCTAAATGCAGAAGCAAAATAAATTATTTGATTGGCTACAGCTAGGCATTTGCCTTATTTGGATATGATCTTATGGAATGTCTTCAGACTAGTTAGCAGTTTCTCATTGTTTAAAATTAAATTTCATTTTACTGTATATGTTGGGGTTCTTATTGCTTATATAGGAACCCAAGGGACTGGAGTGGTTTCATTCTAATGACCTTCCAATTAAATGTTTTTAACATTTCCCCATTTTAATCAGCCTCTCATCTATGAGAGATTGACCAAAACTTGGTCATCAGCACCACTGTCTGTCACCATCACAGCTAGTTTGTCTTCGAGTATTATGTCTTTCAGTATTATGTTTTTGAGTGTTGAATTATGAGTGTGGAACTCATAATTCACAATGTCAGGCTCATTCGAGAAATATTTTTGTTCATTTTTGTTTTTGTCACTCTAGTCACAATGCAACCATCTGGCATACTGTCGATGGCTATGAACATGCATTTAAGACCCTTGAGAGAAGACAGAGCATGAAGGAGATTACAGTGAGGACTTTTAAGGGACAATACAAAAAGATTGGAGTATGTTCTTTGGCCAAGTCCTCCATGAACCAAATGAGCTGAAATAAGCAAAGAAAGATGATGGTTAATGGCTAGAACAAACTCTAAGCTCAGTCTAAGTCCAGAAGGCAGTTAGTTGATAAGATTTCTAGATTTGAGCTAAAAGCTTATTTTCTGTTTTACAGTCTGAATGTCTCTGGCTATGGCATCAAGCATTTCAGTGAACTCCCTGAGTGGCCAACAGATAAGAGGCTATGAATGCTGTCTTATGAAATTTATATCAGGTTGTCTATCACTTGTTTGTAGGACTTCAGGAACAGAGTATTTAATGATAACAAGTCTCAAAGACAATAAGCAAGACTAGAATTTGGTAATGGGTACACTATAGTTTTCTACTGGAACATAAATTTTCTCTCATACAGCTGCCCCCATTCCCACCAAAGATACTCAAAATAAAACCAATTTGTTTGCAAAATAGGACCAGTCTTATTAAACTTGGCCTGATTATTTACCAAATCACAATGAAAATAATGATTGATTGTATAGAATCTTTTTAAATACACTTTCATGAAACTTCTAATAAGGAATTCCAGATTGAAATTTTAAATGTCTTTCAAGGCTAGGAAGCCAAGCTAAGAACTTACTATCAGACTTTGCCTATAATTCCTATAAATGTGGGTGAATTTCTCCCTTCTTGAGGTCCTCAAAATATTTTTAATCTTCCTGGGCCTTCCTTATTCAATCTGTAAGGCTGGGAAACCCTGAAATCCTGGTACTAGGCCAGTTTTTTCCAAGGGGCTTCATTGGCTCCATAAAGTCCACCTTAGTTTCTTAAAGTTGTCTGGTCATATCTGAACATGTGATAATCCTGTCTAGGTCTTGGTAATATAGCCAATGGTTCCAATTGTGCCCTGTTTCAAAAACTGCTGCTTGTCCCAGATTCAAGTTGGAACAGTCATAGTAAAAAAGCTTAACTCCTAGAATTGATTAGAACAGGATGTGGACCTCATTCAAATTTGATCAATTGGAGTCTTTCTTGAATGCTCTGAATGTCACCTGAGAAAGCAAATTCCAGTTAATTCTGATGACAGTATTGTATAATGTAAGACCATGAGTGAAGAGCTAGCAACATCCATGTTTCCTAATGATGGAGAATGTAGGCTGATTGAAAGCCACTATTTTCATGGGCGTGTCCCATGACCAATTGCAGTCCCTGGCACACAGTATTCAATAAAAAGTTATTGAATGGATGGTGCCTGCTGTTTATGTCATGTTCATTGTGTGCCGAACACTACAGCAGGCATCATGAAAAAGAAACTGAATAAATGATGATGGGAAATAACATAGAATAAAATATGTGATAACTAGGTAGTGATTGTTTTCTCCAATTTCTATTGAAGAAACAGAGGAACAGCTTGGTAGGAAAAACTCCAATAGTTCTGTTTGCCTATATTTATACAGGTGTTAAACTGCAGAGTGTGAATCACAGATTCATACTCAGGTCTATCTGGCTCCAGAGTCTATGCTTTTTCCACTGCACCATGGTTTCTGTCTTCTCAAAGCTTACACATCTATTGGGAAGATAACCATATACCCTTTAATTAACTTGAGAACTGAGTTTGCCCTCTGGATGTTTACTCATCAAACAGATATAATTGAAGTTTAGGGTAAAGCTTGGATGAAAAATTGTCATGTCCCAAGACCTACCACAATTGCAGACTATTAATCAGATTTGAGTTTAGGTGATTGGCTTAGGCTAATTAATAAGGTCTGCTTAAACGTATAACTGTAAGCAGAAATATTTGACTATGATACAAAAAGAAAGTAATGCAGTATATCTCAGCATCCGTTCAGAGTTTACTGTTTCTGTGATGCTAGAAAAATGATCTTGATCACTATAGTTGGGGTTTCTGGCAAACCTGTCACTACATTTCTCTCTGGAACAAATTATGTTGTTTTTTTTGTGTCATGTGGTCTAACTTTACTTCATTACCAACCTTTGCAGATAACATGTGTGTGTCTAATTTTGTCTCATTACAAATTCAGTTCAATTTACATTCAAATAATTTTCAGGTTTTCCATTTTCTGCTGTGGCTTTAGCCACAATGTATGAGAAAAATGGCTGTGCAGTGGCTTGCAAAGAATCAAAATCAGAGAATAAGCAATTGCTTTAATTCTAACACCAGAGAAAAAAGTAGGGGGAAGTGCTCAGGGTCCCTGTTGAGGAAGTGGTGTTTGGAGTTGGGAGAAAAAAAGGGGCTGCTCTACTTTTTGGATTGATGTTTATGTCAATCAGGGTTCCTTGATTGCCAGCAGCAGAACCAACCCTGACGACTACACAGGAAAGAAATATATTGGCAGGACTGTGGAAAGCTTTTGAAATAAGCAGAGAGGTAGAGAATGAGGTTTAGGAAGAGACAGGAGCCAGGACAACCCAAGAGTCCAGCAAAGCAAAGGTTGAACATCAACTGTTTGTTTTCCTGTCTTTGCAACACTGACATCAAGATTCAAAATTCTGGGAAAAACTCCAATAGTTCTGTTTGAGTCACTTTCTCACTCTTGTCTAGATGAGCAGGGCACTTTTATTTAAAACATCATTGATGTTATCAAAAGAAGACAATAGATGCTTCCCAGTGGGAAACTGATCAATATCTTCTACATTCCCTCTCCAATCCATAATGACCCAGCTGAGAACTGCTGTTTCCAGGGGCATCTTCTAGAGACCAGAGCCCGTGATGCTGAACCTGCAGTTAGGAACTCCTGCTATGCCTTTTCTCTGTACGTGGATCTAAGATGTCCTGAGAACCCTATCTACCTCTCACAATCCCATGGTTGTCCTGATTCTATAGAATAACAGAAAGGAGTTTTGAGTTTTTCCTTTCTTCTATAAGCAATGGAAGTTACTCACTCTGTCATTTGTAGGTAGCCAGTAATTTCTAGTTTTCTATTCTATTCACCTGCCATAGGAAACCTGCATGTTATGAGGTAGGTCTATGTAGTTGTACACCAAGCACAGATCCACTCAATCCAATAAAGGATACAGCTTTAAATTGGTATTCAAGATGTGCAGTGATTGTGCCCGAATGAACTAAAGATCTGGATTAAAAGCCTCTCTGCAGATATCACAGACACTGTATTAAACACAGTAGTGTTTTTCTTAGATCTCAAATTCTTCAACCCCTCTGCAACATTTGACATTGTTGACAATTTTCTCTTTGAAATTGTTTTCCTTCTTGGTCCTAATATATCTGTTTTCTTCTATCTTTCTGATTGGGCCTTCCTGGTCTTTTCTACTTATTCGTGCATTTGGCATGTTCTAAATAAAAGATAATAATAATGTTTAATTATGTTTCTTAAATATGGCTCTCAGTAGAAATAGTGAGTATCCCAATAGAAGGCAGAAGACAGTTGTGGGACCTTGGGTTAGCTAATGTTCAGAAGTTTTGGAAAGCAGTTGTTGGTCTCTTATGGCTTACTAGGTCTTCTTTTGCCAGGAGAAAGATTAGCAGAAAGTCTCCAATACCACAAAACGATCATGACAAGGCATAGAGGCAGGATAAGACTGAGGCTCTAAGCAAATTCCTGAAGCAGGAAATAGAATCAAGGCAAGAACTCAAGTATCTTGTGGTGCCTGGAAGACACTGGGTTTTGGAAATGAGGTGGTTCCTGGAATGGGTAAGACTGACTTGCCATACAAATACAGAACAGCTTAGAAGCCTTCTTCCTCAGAACCCTCAGATGAAAGAAAAGAGTGCAGAAGAAAGAAGCGGGAGTGACTTGGATAAAGATAATAGAATAATTTTATAAAATCTGAAGCTGACACAAAGCTGCAAAGAATAGAGACAGACATATGATCTAAACTTGCATGTAGCCAATTTTGGTCAGAAGTGTCTGTTGTTTAATTATTGACATAGCATGGCTTAGCAACAGCCCTCATGACAAAGATGTCAGGGATTTAATTAATGGTAAGCTCAACATAGATTACTATTGTATTTTGACTTTCCAAAAATATTAATTCAACCATCAATTGCATTAATGAAAGTGGAATATCTTTAAAAAGAGGCTGGGTGCTTTGGGAGGCTGAGGCGAGTAGATCACCTGAGGTCAGGAGTTCAAGACCAGTCTAGCCAGCATGGTGAAACCCTGTCTCTACTAAAAATACAAAACAAAACAAAACCATTAGCTGGGTTTAGTGGGTGCATGCCTGTAATCCCAGCTGCTAGGGAGGCTGAGGCAGGAGAATCGCTTGAACCCAGAGGGCAGAGGTTGCAGCAAGCTGAGATCATGCCACTGCACTCCAGCCTGGGTGACAGAGCAAGACTCCATCTCAAAACAAATAAATAAATAAACAAACAAAACAAACAGAGGTTACATCTCTGATGTAGTTTATATGGGTCAAATCTTAGTATTGCATTGAGCTCTGATTTTGGATGAAGATAAGAAAAAAACTGAGACATGCAAGGGAAGTTAAGAAGAGTGAGGATTTCTTAACATCGCATTAAAAAAAGAGGAAAGTAGGGGCTTTTAATCAGAGAAAAGAGAAGATGCAAGGGTAACAATAGCTGTCTTCAAATATTTGGGGAATTGTCATATGAAAGAAGAATTAAATTTATTCTATGTTGCTTAATCTATCTATAGGTAACAAATGTACTGAATTTTCAGGGAAGCAGAATGTACAGGATTTCCCATTTAATATCAGAAAGAGTTTTCAAAGTATAAATATCCTTGAGATGAGCTGGCCAGGAGGATAGCAATTTATATCACTAATGCTGTTCAACATAAATATTTGAGTACTTCTTGGGTATATCTGGAATATTTTGGCTATAACAGAAAATCAAGTCAGGGTAACTAACTAAAACACAGAATACAAATTATAAACTTAATAATTGTAGCAAATGTTTCTCAAGCTCCTACCATGAACTATGCACTGTTCTAGGTATTGAGGCAGTTAGCAAAACACACACACAAAATTAAATATCTCTGACCTCAGGCTGGATACATTCTAGTGGGAGAAACAGACAAAAGATACAAGGATGTAATATACATTTTTCAGTTTATACAATACCCAATGCTAAGCACTCAGATAAGAGGGCAGTTGGGGGCTGAAATCAGACCTGAACTCCATAGCCAAGTCTGGAAACCCAGTGGGCTACATTGTTAGCCTGGAGAAAGGTCACTGTTTTGTAATTTGTAACGAGGCATGAAATTGCTGAAATGTGCTGATGGGTGGTCCCTAGACAAAGCAATAAAATATAGGTCATGTTAGATCATGGCAGTGCTGTAAGGAAAGCTAAAGCATAGGGCAGGATGGATTGACATCTGGAGAGATGGCCACTGAGTAAAGAGCTGGAAGATATGAAGTCAGAGAGCTAAGAGGCAGAGGAGAGTCCATGGCATGGGGCCCTGTGCACCATGGAAATGAGTTCAATTTTTGCTCTTGAATTAAAGGGGAGACCATGGAGATATGGCGTGATCTGAGTTACATTCTGAGCATCATCCTGGCTGCCTGGCTGAGAACAGTGAGGAGAGGCAACAGCAGAAGCGGGAAGTCTGGGTAATAGGCTGCCAAAGTGATCCAGGGAGATGACTGTGGATGAGACTAGGAAATAGCAGTGCAGAGGTGAAAAATGATTAGATACTGGATATATTTTGAAAATAAAGCTAAGAGGATATGCCAACAAATTAAATGTATAACTCATTAAACTAGAAAGACCAGAAATGGAATAGGCATCAGGCATAGCTCAATCCAGGAGGTAAAACAATAAAGTCAGGACCCTAACTCTGTTTTGTAGTGGCTCACTATCCATAGCATGCTTACATGTTCTGTGATGCTCACAGAATACTTTGCACTAGGCTGGGTGTGGTGGCTCACGCCTGTAACCAAAGCACTTTGGGAATCTGAGGTGGAAGGACTGCTTGAGCCCAGTAGTTTAAGACCAGCCTGAGCAACATAGTGGGACCCTGTCTCTACACAAATAATTTTTAAAAATTATCCAGGCATGGTAGTGTGTACCTGTAGTCCCAGCTACTTGGAAGGTTGAGGTAGAAAGACCACTTGAGCCTGGGAAGTTGAGGCTACAGCAAGCTACGATCACACCATTGCACTCTGGCCGCTGGGTGACAGAGACCCTGTCTCAAAAAGAAAAAAGAAAAGAATACTTTGCACTCATATTCCACCTGGTTAAAGAGAACATTTTTTCCCATGGCTCTGCCAGGTAGTCTCATAGATGTGTTTTGTCTTTATTGCTGGGTCAACAATTATGGCCAGATTTGGGTTATATGTCCACTCCCTGTAAGAGTGGGAGGGCGGGTGAAGACAGGCAATGTCAACTCCAACCAAACTTCAAAGAACATCAACACTTTCTGACTAGTCCAGAGCCAAGCCAAAATATGAGAACACAGTATGGAAAGTGGTAAATAAACTCTGCCCAGCATGGAATGAAGATGTATCAGTCTATAATTCTCATCAAAGATTTTCCTTTCTTTTTACAAACAGGAGGGTTTCTGAGGGAGAAGATTTTTGAGCTTCTGTGTATTAGTGTCCTATTGCTGCTGTAACATATTACAACAAATTTAGTGATGTAACACAAAGTTATTATCTTAAAGTTCTGAGGATCAGAAGTCTGACACTGTCTAGCATGGTTTGGATTTGTGTCCCTGCTCAAATCTCACATCAAATTAGAGGAGGATCCTGGTGGGAGGTGATTGGATTATGGGGGTAGATTTCCCTGCTTCCTGTGCTCGTGACAGCGAATGAGTTCTCACAGAATCTGATGGTTTTAAAGTGTATGCACTCCCCCTTCACTATCTCTCTTTCCTGCTCCTCCATGCTAAGACACCCCTGCTTCCCTTTTACTTTCTGCCATGAGTGTAAGTTTCCTGAGGCCTCCCAGTCATGTTTCCTGCTAAGCCTGTGGAACTGTCAATCAATTAAATCTCTTTTCTTCATAAATTACCCAGTCTCCAGTAATTCTTTATAGCAGTGTGAGAATGTACTAATACAGTGTCTTACCAGGTTAAATCAAGGAATCAGTATCATCAAGGTCTTCTTTCCAGAGGCACTAGGGGAAAATCTTCCTTTTTGTTTTCAAGATTCTAGAAGCTGCTTGCATTATTCAGCTTATTGCCTCTTCTTCCACCTTCAAAGTCATTAGCGTAACATTTTCAAATCTTTCTCTATCTGACCTCCTGCCTCCTTCTTCCACCTTTTAAAACCCCTTTTGGTTACATTGGACCCACTCAGATAATCCAGCATTATCCACCCATCTCAAATACTTAACCTAATCAAATCAACATAGTTCCCTTGTCATCTAAGGTAAAATATTTTCAGGCTCTGTGGATTAGGACTTGGACAATTTTGGGAGCCATTACCCTGCCTATCATAGCCTGCCATGCACATAGCATGAAGTCAGTTTCCACATCCACTATTCCTTTTTTAGAGAGTAAAAATATTCACAAAATAATGTATTATTGATAATGCAGCCACATTTACTCACCCAGGTGAAAGGCTCCTGGGCAAAAGTTGACCATCCAAAAGACTGCTTCTAGAGTTCTTCCCAATGGGAGTATTCTACCTGAGAGGGAGTGTTGTCAAACCAATCACATCCTCTCATTTGGAGAGCTTGAATTGAAGACATACAAAGAGTATGGCCTGTTAGGAGAGTGGTAAAAATGTAAAAATACAGGGAGTGAAAGCAGTAAATAAAAGCCATGAATTTTATTTACTGATAAAGAGAAGAGTAGACAGCTATGGATAGTCTAAGAAAAAGACAAACCAGGAGAGAGGTGACCAGAGACCCACGAGCAGAGTCAGGGATGCAGTGGACTTCCACACGTGGGGTTGACCTCCTACTGACCCACAACCTGCAACAGTGGCTATTGGACCATTAGATCTACCCCACTGCAACTAAACAATTACAAATGAGGGTGCTATTTCTCTATGTATACAGTAGCTTAGGGTATTTTTTGTTTATTTGTTTCTTCTTTTCATCTATTCCCACAACAAGCTTCTATTAAGTGAGGTAGCCTGACCGTATCTCTCTTCCCAATAATTTGGAAGAATGTGAAAAAAGGATAAGGGGTGAAATCTGTCTAGTTAAGGCATTCAATGAGAGACACTGGGAGCAGCCCACAAACAGTACAGATTATCTCCTTAAAATCCTTAAAATTTCATGACTACTTTCCCAATAAAGTTCCTCTCCATGTAACCTCTCTCTAGGACTTAAAAGAATTTTTTTTTTTTGAGATGGCATCACACTCTGTCACCCAGGCTGGAGTGCAGTGGTGTGATCTTGGCTCACTGCAACCTCTGCCTCATGGGTTCAAGTCATTCTCCTGGCTCAGCCTCCTAAGTAGCCAGGATTACAGGCAGCGGCCACCACATTGGTCTAGTTTTTGAATTTTTAGTAGAGATGGGGTTTCGCCATATTGGCCAGGTTGGTCTCGAATTCCTGACCTCAAGTGATCCACCTGCCTCGGCCTCCCAAAATGTTGGGATTATAGGTGTGAGCCACTGTGCCTGGCCTAACAGAAAATTCTTAAATGACCACATAATAGCACCAAGTCTGCTGATGCTGCTTGGTGTTTAGGGTGAAAATTCTGCCACTTGCCACACTGAGAACAACATTAGAACAGAGGGGAAGACAGTGGAATTTTAAAAGGTGAGGCCTCTGCCTTCATTTCATTATTTGTCCAGTAGTCATTCAGGAGCACATTGTTCAGTTTCCATGTAGTTGTGCAGTTTTGAGTGAGTTTCTTAATCCTGAGTTCTAATTTGATTGCACTGTGGTCTGAGAGACTGCTGGTTGCAATTTCTATTCTTTTGCATTTGCTGAGGAGTGATTTACTTCCAATTATGTGGTCAATTTTAGAGTAATTGTGATGTGGTGCTGAGAAGAATGTATATTCTGTGGATTTGGGGTGGAGAGTTCTGTAAATGACTGTTAGGTCCCCTTGGTCCAGATCTGAGTTCAAGTCCTGGATATCCTTGTTAATTTTCTGTCTCGTTGCTCTGTCTTGTATTGACAGTGGAGTGTTAAAGTCTCCCACTATAATTGTGTGGGAGTCTAAGTCTCTTTATAGGTCATTAAGAACTTACTTTATGTAGCTGGGTGCTCCTGTATTGAGGGCATATATGTTTAGGATAGTTAGCTTTTCTTGTTGTATTGTTCCCTTTACCATTATCTTTGTTAGTTTAAAGTCTGTTTTATCAGAGACTAGGATTGCAATTCCTGCTTTTTTTTTTTCTTTCCATTTGCTTGGTAAATCTTCCTCCATCCCTTTATTTTGAGCCTATGTGTGTCTTTGCACATGAGATGGGTCTCCTGAATACAGCACACCCAAGGATCTTGACTCTTTATGCAATTTGCCAGTCTGTGTCTTTTAATTGGGGCATTTAGCCCACTTACATTTAAAGTTAATATTGTGGAAGACAGTGTGGTGATTCCTCAAGGATCTAGAAATAGAAATATCATTCGACCCAGCAATCCCATTACTGGGTATATATCCAAAGGATTATAAAACATTCAATTATAAAGACACATGCACATGTATGTTTATTGTAGCACTGTTTACAATAGCAAAGACTTGGAACCAACCCAAATGCCCATCCATGATAGACTGTATAAAGAAAATGTATATTCCATATACACCATGGAATACTATGCAGCCATAATAAAGAATGAGTTCATGTCCTTTGCAGGGACATGGATGAAGCTGGAAACCATCATTCTCAGCAAACTAACACAAGAACAGAAAACCGAACACTGCATTTTCTCACTCATAAGTGAGTGTTGGAACAATGAGAACGCATGGATACAGGGATGGGAACATCACACACCAGGGCCTGTGAGGGGGTGGGGGGTTAGAGGAGGGATAGCAGGGATTAGGGGGATTGGGGAGAGATAACAATAGGAGAAATACCTAATGTAGATGATGGGGGGTTGTATGCAGCAAACCACCATGGCACATGTATAACTATGTAACTAACCTGCATGCTCTGCACATGTACCCCCGAACTTAAAGTATAATAAAATAAAATTAAAGTAAAAAATAAAAGGTGGGGGTTTTTGCAGATGAAGGAAAAAAAAGAAAGGAGCATTAAGGACTTGAGTAACATTCTGTGTGCATGTATATTTGTCTTTACATACATATTTTTTAAGTTAGAATCTGAAGCTGGTTGTCTTCAACAGAGGCCATGGAAGCAAGATGAGGGGCCTGGAATGAGGCCAGTAAAATTTGTAACCCCACCTTCTTAAGCCAAAACAATACTGACAGGCATAAAATTGCTATTTATGAGGTTATAAGTCTTAAAAGACTATGCTGTATATACAAAGAGAAATGCCACCCACGAAGCTAATTCTTTTCCATGTCTGAATTCAGACTGAAAAGCTCTAGGGTAAGAAAGTCAATGTTGCTGGTTTTTCAAGTTGTATTTAACATTTGGCCAGAGTTTGATAACCACCCTTTTTAGGCAGTAGTTTTTAATCTTTTTTAAAGTCGTAGATCCTTTTGACTATTTTATGAAAACTAGTAACCCTCTCCTCTGAAAAATAAATGTACATGCAAAATTTTGCCTAAAATTTGAAGGAGCTTATCATTTGCTTGAACTACCATGGGCCCAAAGTAGCAAAACGAAAGAAAAATTCTAAAATATAAAATGTAAATGTGTACATTTAGGTTAGTCAACAGATAAGCTAATTCCACAGATACTATTTTATCTGGCCTTTTAATATTTTTCCATTTCCTAAAGCTGCTCATAAGCATTTATAGATCTTTGCATCATTTGTGCATTTTAGAGAAGATTTCTAAAAGGACATCACTGGAGGTGCTCTGGTCAGAAGTGATTTAAAGAATGCTTCTTGAGAGAGGGTGGAGGAATTCAGAATAGGAATCGAATCTGTTGTGCTTTCTATATTTTCCTCTTGACCAACCCAGCATGAAGGCTGCCCAATCTAGTTCATCCTCTTTCCTTCATTTTCATAAAAACATTGCAAGTGAAATACTTGAGATCATTTATTCCAATACTTCTCAAACTTTTGTGCATCAGAACCATTTGGGAGGCTTGCTTTAATGCAAATTTTTAAGGTGGATCCCCAGAATGTCTGAGTTTAGTTAGTCTGGAGAGAGGCCTAAGAATTTGCCATTCTAACAAGCTGCAAGTCCTGGGACTATCTTCGAAAGGCACTGATCTCATCTGTTTTAAAGATAAGGGACTGAGACCTGCTCAGATTTCCTGTGCTTTTCCTCATTTTCTACCCTCAAGATGAACAGATTCATTTAACCTGTGTTGCTACCTTCAAAACTGTTATCATTGAATGAGATGAGGTTAGCAAATGCACCAAGCTCATTTCCATCTCAGGGACTTTATACTTACAGCTGCTTTAGCCAAAAAATCTTCTGTTCTTACCATCTTATGACTTTCTCCTTTTCTTTGTTGAGATCACTGCTCAAATTCTCCCGACTCTGCTTTTCCTGACTACCCTGTACAAAATAGATCCTATCGTCTCAATTTTCACACACCACATTCATTTTATTTTCAGTCTTTATGTCAACACGAGTCATGTGCTTATTGGTTGATTATCTATAGACATAGCTCTATGAGGACAGAGACTAGGCTTGTTCCCCACTGTGACTCCAGCCCCTAGAACTGAGCCTGGAACATGGAGAGTTCTCAGCAAATATTTTTTGAAAGAGTTGATGAGGCCGGGCAAGGTGGGTCATGCCTGTAATCCCAGCACTTTGGGAGGCTGAGACAGGCAGATCACAAGGTCAAGAGATCAAGACCACCCTGTGTCTATTAAAAACACAAAAATTAGCTGGGCATGGTGGTGCACACCTGTAGTCCCAGCTACTTGGGGTGCTGAGACAGGAGAATTGCTTGAACCTAGGAGACGGAGGTTGCAGTGAGCCGAGATTGTGCCACTGCACTCCAGCCTGGCGCCTGGAGACAGAGCAAGAGTCTGTCTAAAAAAAAAAAGAAAAAGAAAAAGAAAGAATTGATGAATAAAAGTGCATTTTTATAGTATATCTTATTCCGGTTTACATCCAATCCATTTGGCCTTCCTTGAATTTATAACTTTTTGTATAATTTTCGTAAAAATTTTCCAGCCTTCTATTTCAGCAGTTATTGTAAAAATAAAATTAGGTAACAGTGTTTAAACACAAAGGAATAGAAAAAGCATTTATTTTAATGCAATACAAACTTGGCTCATTAGTCAAAGTGATTGGGAGACTACAGTACTCAGAGAAGGCCACAAATGAAAGGAGTGATCTCTTTAGAGAACTAGAAGAAATTGGCATCTCACTGGTTCATTGCTTTCATTCATTATTGCATAGTAAGTATATATTTATGGATAACTTGCTAAATGTTATGTACCATTCTAGGCTAGGGATACAGAAAACAAAAAAGAAAATAAATCACTGCCTCCAGAGAACTTTTATAGTACTAGAAGAAAGGTGGAGAAAAATGCACAATATAAAATATACAGTATACTATTAGGAAATAAGGGCTTTGAGGGAAAGAACGTGGAATAAGGAATAAAGAGTGTATGTGGGTGTGTGCATGTGTGTGTGCATACGCATGGGTGTGTGTGCAATTTTAAGTAGTCTGCAGCCAGGAATTACCTCACTGAGAAGGTGACATTGAGTGACAACTTGAGTGAGGGAAGGGGAAGAGCCATGTAGATATCTTAGAAAACAGTATTCTGGCCAGGGAGTAAGATATGCAAAGGCCCTGAGGCAGAACTATGCCAATAGTGTGGAGGGAGCATAGAGGAGGCCAGATAGGGTGGGGCAGAGTGCAAAAGGGTGTGACAAGTAGGAGGTGAGGTTGGAGAGGGTGGGGTCTGGATTGCGATGTGTCCTTAAGGCACAGAAAGAATTTGGAGCCACTGGTGTGTTCTGGGGTTAGAACTTAATCAGGATCTGACTTATATTTTAACAGGCACAAACTGCTGCTGTGAGAAGAGGACTTTTCTCATATCTAGGCTTTGGACTCCCTAGAAAGAAAATCTGAGCCTAGAAATATTTTTTAAAACCCAGTTGTTTCAGATTTTTAATAATGTCTACCACAAAATACCCTTTATTTAAAAATATTTACTGATCACTTACTATAAGCCAGGCATTGTGGAAAACTGTTTTTTAATGTAGCAGGAGAAAGAAGTGAAAACCACTATTAGTTGAGGGCCTTTAAATTTAGTGTGTCTGCTAGGCAGGGCACCAGGTGCGTGACCACTGTCATCACAGACTCTGCCCTTCTAGAGCTTTGGGTTAACAGGGGATATAATGTGCACCAAAAACAATGGAGAAACGACTCTGGAGCTTACAGGTGAAGTGCTAATGTTTGTGAATTGGAACATGTCACATCTGAGGGACGCTCTGTTTGCTCTTAAAGCAAAAGCAGAATCACAGACGCAGTGAATTCCAGGGATCAGCAGGAAGTGAAAAGTGGTGGGGAGTGCCAAAAATGAATATGGCGGGCACAGGGGGCCTATGAGGAATAAGAGGAGGGGAAGACAGGAGGCCAGGGGAGTTGACTGGATTTAGATCCTAGAGAAATCCTACAGTCTTAGAAATGGGTGCAAGAGCCCCTGAAGATGTCTAAGAAGGGGGCCCCAAGGCAAAGCCATAGGTACCTGCCAGTGGGGGAGTCAGATGCTCCCATATGAGAGAACAGCAGAAGAAGGATGGAGACGCTGCCTATAGGGACCTCTAGTCTGAAAGGACTTCATGCTGATAGAAAGAATTTCTTGCTAACTTCTAAGCATAAGGTAACTTTCAAGTTTCAACTGAACATTGCAACTTTTGCCTAGGGAAGGTGAGCCAAATGAGAATTTTTTACATCGGCATGAAGGCTCTGATTAGGGGAAAATTCCTTAGGGCAGACAATTACGTCAGCATAGTTTTTTAATTTATATTTTAAATAGTGCAAGTATTCCCAGAGGCCTGGTGACAGACAGAAATTCTATAAATATATCAAACTCAAACAATCTGCACACAACTGCCAGCCTGAAGACTCCCACCCTCTTCCAGATTTAACCAATTTTTAAAGGCAATTACTTTTGGAAATTTTAAACATGCAGCTAATCAGTCAAAGGAAAAACAGAGTTTGCTCCAATAATATTGCCAAAGAAGGTTTTCCCCTACCCTTGTTTCTTTAGCATTAGAGTCTGGGGGCCCTGTTTACATCAAACACTCTTTGGAGGAAAACGTACAGCTCCAGGTAACGTGTTGGCCAATAGGGCAGGGCACTGGAATATAAAGGTGGTGTGAGGTCTGCAGCCAGGGAGACCCAGGTACAAAGCCAAATCCCAACACTGTCCCTTCTGAGTAGCATGGCCTTCGGCAAGTTATTTAGCTTCTGCTGTGAGAGGCATTGAGTCATGCTTAAGGTCATGGCCTCCATATCCAGATAAAGGGTTAAGACTCTTCCTTTGCTATTTCCTTGCTGTGTGGCCTTAAGAAAGCTATATAACCTCTATGTGCATCAGTCTCCTTAACTATAAAGTAATCATAGTATCCAGTCCATAGAGTTGTTTGGAGATTAAATGACTCAAGTTCTGTAAAGTGTTTAAAATACGGCCTGGCAAACTGAATAGTGTTTGCTCTTTTATTATCACTAAATAAAAAGGATATAACTCCTCACAGGGCACTTATACCAATTAAATGAGATCCTGGGAAAGATAGTATATTACTACTTAGATGTTTATGTGGCTGGAATCCACAGCAATAAGATCAAACATGACTTGCAACTGATTTTATTTTTAAGACTCATATGAGTAAAGGTTAGTAGTGACTCTAGAGAAGATAGTGAACAAATTGTGTGAAAAGTTAAGTGGCTTTGGGTGGAAAATACTGGGTACTCTTTTCAACTTGGCTAGTTGCTCTGGCTGTGAGAATGTGAGGAAGTCCTCTCTGAGTCTCCATTTTAAAACAGAAATCACGCTATACACATAAGCACAAGATTTCTAATATAATAACGATATAATGTAATAATATATGTGAAAATTGGAGAGTGATAATTTAAAGCCATCATTTTCCTTAGTATTATTAAAGATAATATTATACCATTATTAAGTTCCTGGGGCCTGATGTAGGTGCTTTTAGACACATCTGAGCTTTTGGAATAGCTGATACTTGGCAAACATTTATCATATATAGAGAGCAATTTTCCAAATGAGAGATACTTTCTCTTTTCCCTGGTTACTGGCCATGACATGTCTACAGAGAAGTCATGAATGCACAGCTAATGTGAATAGGGCCTTAGAAAATGAATGCATTGTAGGGAGGGAAGCACTGCCATATCCAAGACCAAAATGAAATGCAGCAAAAAATCAAAATAGCTATCTTTTACACTAATAAACTCATAAGGCTAATTTGCAACTCTTGTCTTTTAAGCTCCTGTCAACATTGTGAGTTACACTTAGCAGTAACCAGTAGGTCTGGGATTTAGAGGTACAGAGTTGAGACATAAAGAGATTGAGCTCAGTATAGCCAAGTCTTTTCCACCGATGGCCCAGGAGAGAGATTCTGTTCCTTATAAGGAAGTGCATGAAGGTATGGAAGAACCACACTAAAGTTCAAAACTAGAATTTCAAGTAACGTATCTCAGTAAGAGAAAATGCAGAGACAAAACTAGCATCCTCTCAGCAAGTTTCCCTGAAACATGGGAAATTAAAGGGAGAAGAGGTAAAAGAGTCCACAAATGTAAGATGGATAGATCCTGGGGTCCTAGAGACAAGCCACTGAGTAAGAGAGCACCATTGAGGTCAAGAACAACAAAAAAATCACAGAGTAGAGATTATAGGGTCTGCCATCTCCCTGGTCATTGTAGGCTCATTCTACAATACTCTGTGCAATTCTGTACTTTACAAATAAGGAGAGAGGTTGGAAACATGATTAGAGGGGTTGAGAATTAAATTTATGACAAAGATTAAAAGGAGTACTGGGATTCAGTCTAAAGTAGAGAGCAATGAAAAACAATGGGAAATTAATATTCTTCATATAAAGAGCTTTCATTCTAAGAATATGCCTGGAGGTTTTCCATGGGAAAACCCTGAAAGGAAATGGTTTAAACTTGTTTGTTATTATTTTAAATGAAGTTTAGCTAGGTATATAATAAGGAAGGATGTAAATGTGACATAGTAAATAACAAATATTTATCATGTTCCTAAAATGTGACAAGTCCCTGACTCCTGTCTTCAAGGTCCTCAACATCTGTCCAGGGAGGTGGTGAGTACCATGTGGACAGTGCTAGGTGGGGAATGAATGAACTGCTATGGAAAAAAAAGGGGGGAACACATCTAACCTAGGAAAGGTGCTACCTTCATCAAAATTTGAAGGTTGTGCAAGGCAAGGCGGGGCACTTCAGGAAGAGGAAATGGCACAAAAGCTTGAGATGACATGGTGTGCTTGTAAAATTAAAATATAGCTCAAAAGTGCAGGCATACAGAATACAAGACAGGACAAAAAATTAAAGTGATCTCATCTATTGAGTTTTGATTTGTATGACATGCAATTTTCATTTGTACATCATTTTGGTTAATCCTATAATAACGCTTGCAGGGTGGTTTTGTTAATCAAGGATTTAAATGCAGGGTTAATACATAAACCCTCAATTCTTACTGGTTTAGCACAATAGAGATATATTTTCCATCTCATAAGGTCCAGTGTGGGTCACGCAGCCTATGACACCCAGAACAGGTGGACTCTAAGCACTTCTGCTCAGTTTATGGGGTAGAACATCACATACCCATAACTTCACTGCAAGAGAGGAAGGGAGATGAAGAGAAACTGAGGACCGCAGTCTAACAACCTGAGGAACTGAACGCTGGCAATGACCACATAAACTTGGAAACAGATTTTGCCCCAGTCAAGCCTCAAATGAGACTGCAGCCTCAGCCAACACATTGACTGCAGCCTTCTGAGACTTGAAAATGAGAATCCAGATAAGTTGTGCCTAGAATCTTGACCCACTGAAAGTGAGATAACTGTTGCTTTAAGCCATTAAGGTTGTGGTAATACTGTTATGCAGTAACTAGTAAATAACCAGTACAACTTCCTAACCAGGGCAAAATCATTAGTGCCTACCAAATACACATGTGCTTCTTCTTTTGCACTTGCTGGTCTCACTCCCTGAAATAGTCTTTCCCTAAATCTTGTGGCCAGCTGCTGCTTCTCTCTTAACCTTCGCCATTCTCTCCACCACATCACTGTTTTACTTTCTGCATAACATGTATCATTAGTTAAAGCTATCTTGATACTTTATTATTGGTTTGTTTTTCTTTCTTCACAAGTAAACCCTTTGAACACAGGGAACTCATTTGTGTTGTTCATGTCTGTAAGCCCAGGACCAAGAACGATGCCTGACATGTAGTAAGGACTCAGTGCACTAGGGTGAATAAATAATCACTTGACCAGGAGCAAAAGGAGAGGAAATATATTGAGGCATCTTAGAGGTCAAACAGCAGGCAAAGAGGGATGAGGGATGTAAAAGATCTGAGAGAATAAAATGTTGTAGAGTAAGGGAAACTCTTAAAATGTAAAGTTTTAGAGAAAAACACCTGGAAAATAATAATGAATAAGTTGTGACCACAGGAATGGATGGCAAATACAGAACAGAAATGAATGTCACTAGAATGGGAGAGACTAAGGGACTGTGGGCCAGGCTACTGGCTCAGAGCTCTTTATGAAAGGCAATATGTTATGGCAGAAGAGGGGACCCAACAGGACTATGAGCATGGTGTGATCTTTGCTCATTGGAAGGGAAGCATCTGGACCTGATTGATGGGAAAAAGAGCAAAGCTGATTGGATGGGATTGCAATTGCTCTAAATGGGAGGTGATTTTTGATGATGGTAGAAATTCCTAATGGTCTTAACAACACGAAGTAGGCTCTGTTGCCATCCCTATTTACAGGTGAGGAAAGTGAAGAGTAGATGAAGGAGTAAAGTCACAACTTGGCCTTAGGAGCTGATCTCAGTTCCAAACTCATGACTCCTGACCCATGTCCCAGATTTACTTCAGAGAGTTAAAAAAAAAATTTGTATGGTTTAGAGAGCAACAAGGCTAACCCACTCATATAGTTCATTCATTTATCCCCAAATGTCTATTAAGCTCCTACTCCGTATCAGGTCCTGTGCTTATCATTTTATATTTAGTATCCTTTTAAATGGTCTCAATCACCATATTAGGGCATATTAATATACTTGTTAAAAGATATTATTTATTTAAAAATTATACATTATATATATAATTTGTTTTAAAATGATTTTAAAATCTCCTACAGTGCTTGGTATAAAGCAGCTCCTCCATAGATCCTAGGGAATTTACTTGACTTTAACATGTTTACAACAGTGGTTGGATTGAAGGAAGGCACCAGCACAGGCACTCAGCCTATGGCTTTTGTTCATTTAGCACTTTCTTCTCTAATTCTAAAAATGTTCTACCTGAGCACCATTTATGAAGGATCTGCAAAATTCCCTTAGAGATAGCAAAAAGTGATAGTTCAGCAGCTTCTGGTCCAAAAAATTTACATTTCTCCACCCATCAAATTACAGAGGGAGAGGTGCCAAACTTTTATAGATTTTTTAGTTCCATCAAATTAGTTTATTTTCTCTTTGCTTGCCAACCACAAAGCAAATTCTCTATCCCAATGAAAGCTTTATTGTTACAGGTGTCATACACTCCCTAAAGACTTCCTGAAATCATTAAGATCTCAGCAATTCCTGTTCTCTGCATATCCTTTTCAGACTGGTCTCATACATAGCCCCAAAGGAGCTCAAGGGAGCATCTGAACACTTTGTGGCTATGTATGAAACCATGCAGATCACAGAGGCACAAAGCTTCCAAGGTCAGGATGATGTAGCTCAGTCCTAGCACATCATCACCAGAGCCTTGTTCCCAGTAGGAATGTAGTGCATCCTCCTAACTTGGCTTTTCTTTACCACATCCTTCTCTGTGAGATAGGATAGAAATGCAAATAGAGTTGAATATTCCCAGCTTTTCTCTCCACCCCAAATGAATTAAATTCTCTTTCTGCCACTGCTCATTTCTTTCCCTTCTCTCTCCTCTTGAGAATTCACTGACTGGTCCTGTGAGTTGTTGCAAGGCAGAATTAGAAAAATGGATTGAAGGCTAAATGTCCCATTCCTAAGAAACACTAGTGAAAGGTAATGTGGAACTTTCTTTCCCAGATGCTCTTGTGGAGGGGGCAGCTGGCACTTAGAGAGTGTGCAGGGATGTGGTTACAATGACATGCTTGCTAAGTCTTGTTCTTGTTGCCACAATCGTGGCTCACTGCAACCTCTGCTTCCCAGGTTCTGGCAATTCTCCTGCCTCAGACTCCTGAGTGGCTGGAATTACAGGCGCCTGCCACCATGCCCCGTTAATATTTTTTTTTTTTTTGTATTTTTAGTAGAGATGGGTTTTCACCATGTTGGTGAAGCTGGTCTCGAACTCCTGACCTTGTAATCCACCCGCCTCAGCCTATCAAAGTGCTGGGATTACAGATCTGAGCCATTGTGCCTGGCTAATTTTTTTTTTTTTTTTTTTTTTTTTTTTGAGATGGAGTTTCGCTCTTGTTTCCCAGGCTGGAGTGCAATGGCACCATCTCGGCTCACCGCAACCTCCGTCTCCTGGGTTCAGGCAATTCTCCTGCCTCAACCTCGTGAGTAGCTGGGATTACAGGCACGCGCCACCATGCCCTGCTAATGTTTTGTATTTTTAGTAGAGACCGGGTTTCACCATGTTGACCAGGATGGTCTCGATCTCTTGACCTCATGATCCACCCGCCTCAGCCTCCCAAAGTGCTGGGATTATAGGCTTGAGCTACCGCGCCTGGTTTTTTTTTTGTTTTTGTTTTTTTTTTTTTTTTTTGAGACATAGTCTCACTCAGTCACCCAGGCTGGACTGCAATGGTGTCATCTCAGCTCACTGCAAACTCCACCTCCTGTGTTCAAGCAATTCTCCTGCCTCAGCCTCTGGAGTAGTTGGGGTTACAGGCACGTGCCACCACAAACTCGGCTAATTTTTGTATTTTTAGTAGAGATGGGGTTTCATCACATTGGTCAGGCTGGTCTCGAACTCCTGACCTCAGGTGATCCACCCACTTTAGCCCCCCAAAGTGCTGGGATTACAGGTATGAGCCACCACGCCCCGCCACTTATACAAATTTTAGAACATGCACAAAGCAATATTATGGATGGATAGATGTGTCATAAAGGCATAAAAACAAGAACTGGAAGAATACACAACAAACTCGTAATGATGGTTATCCCTGTGGGGGCTGACAAAGAAAAGGGAACAAAAGGGGTTAAAGATTAAAAATTGTAATTAAAGGGTAAAGTAAAGCAGTGAGAAGTACTCAGAATGTAGTTTATTAAAAAGTATATTAAATAAAATACATATGGAATTCAAACAAAAAAAATACAATAAAAATAGAAATTGAATATTGTGCTTAGAAGCCCTCTGCATATTCCTCCATAATCAAGTCTCTCTCCAGGTTACCCCAGAGGTAACTACAATGCTAAAGTTTGTGTTAATCATTCCAAGGCTTTTCTGTGTTGCTGCCACCTTGACATATATCCCTAAACAGAATGTTGTTACGTTTTGCCTATTTGTAAATATTGTATGAATGGACTTACAACGTGTGTATTCTGTGACTTGCATCTTTTGCTTAACAGGAAGTTTTTGCATATATTTGTGACTAATTTTCACTGCTGATTCTTATATTTCATTCTGTGAGTTTACCACCATTTAACCATTCTGTCATTTATGTGTTATTTGGGCAATTTTCAGTTTGGGGCTGTTCTGAATGATGTTACTATGAACATTTTTGTACATGTCTCCTGTGCACATGTGCAAGTGTTTCTCCAGGATGTACATCTAGGAGTGCAATTGATGGGCCATAGGGTATGAGCCTGTTCAGTTTTATTGGGCAATAACAAATTGTTTCCCAGTGTGGCTATAACAATTTACACTTCCACCAGCAGTGAACGACAATTACTGTTACTCCACAATCTCACCAGCATGCGGGAAGGCCTGGCTTTTTAATACCTGCAGATTGGGTGGGAGTGAAATGCTATTTCATTGTGGTTTTAAATTAATTTCTATGAGTACCAGTGAGCTTTAGTTTCTTTTTTTTTTCTTTTTCAAATAGTTATGGGCCATTCTTGTTATATTAAATGCCTGTTCATGTCCTTTGTCTCCCCCTCCTCCATTGGGTTATTATTTTTGTATTAAATTATGGAGTTCTAATATTAAAAAAAAAAAAAAACAAAACAAAACAAACAAAAAAAACAATGACGTGCTTGGGGTAGAGGTTGGGAAGGGGAAAAAAAGCAGATGGCTGAAAAGTCAAGAAAATGAAGGAAAGGAGGTAAGTGACAGGCCCTGGGAGATGTAGGGTGTTAAAATAATATGAGAGGAAGAGAATTTTAGCAAGAGTTGCCTTTGAGTTTTGTCTTCTTCAAAAAACATGAGTATGAGATTTGAATCCCTATTGGACTCTGCTTCTTTGAATGTGATGCATTCTTGAAGGGCCCATATGGCCCATAGTTATAATGAGTGATGCACACAATGGACATTTATGAAACCTGCCTGGTGATCGCAAATATTATCATGCAGCACAGAAAATAAAAATGAATAAATCACAGTAATGGAGATACTTGTAGTTTAGCCAAGTGATAAAATGGTAATATTTGTACATCAGTTTATTGCTGAAAAAAAGTTTCATTATTTTAAATTATTTTGGTGGGGCCTACATAGAAGTGGTTATTTATACACATTATCGTCATTTTATTTTATTTTTTCAAGACAGAATGCTTACATTTGCCTTATTTTATTTTATTGAGACAGAGTCTCGCTCTGTCACCCAAGTTGAAGTGCAGTGGCATGATCTTGGCTCACTGCAACCTCCGCCTCTCGAGTTCAAGCAATTCTGCCTCAGCCTCCCAAGTGGCTGGGATTACAGACATGAGCTACGATGTCCAGCTAAGTTTTGTATTTTTAGTAGAGATGGGGTTTCACCATGTTAGCCAGGCTGGTCTTGAACTCCTGGCCTCAATTGATCTACCTGCTTCAGTCTCTCAAAGTGCTAGGATTACAGGCATGAGCCACTGCACACAGTCTATCTTTATTTTTTTTAATTATAGGTTCAGAGGGTACATGTGTACATATGTTACATGGATATATTCTGCAATGGTGAGGACTGGATTTCTAGTGTACTCACCACTCAAATACTTAATGTTGTACCCAACAGATAATTTTTCAACTCTCATCGTCCTCCCACCTTCCCCTTTTTGGATTCTCTAGTGTCACTTTTTCCCCCTCTGCATTTCCATGTGTACCCACTGTTTAGCTCCCACTTATAAGTGAGAACATGTGGTATTTGATTTTCTGTCTCTGAGTTATGTCACTTAGGATAATGGCCTCCAGCTCCATCCATGTTGCTGCAAAATACATGATTTTATTCATTTTAAAAGGCTGAGTAGTATCCCATGTTGTATCCATACCACACTTTCTCTATCCAGTCATCTATTGATGGACACTTACATTGGTTCCATGACTTTGCTATTGTGAATAGTACTACAATAAACATATGGGTGCAGGTGTTTTTTGGTATAATAATTTTTCTTTCCCTTGGGTTATCACCATTTTAGAGATAAGGAATCTGAAGCTCAGAGAAGACTTGACCATGGCTGTCATCTAGTGAGCAGCAGACTTAGAACTACAGCCCATCTCGGGAGCACCTAAGCTTGTCCTCTTTCGGCTCTCTCATACTGTCTCTGAACTGAGAGGGAAAAATGGAACACTAGACAGAGACCCTCATGCAGAGGTCCAAAATATGATGTATATATTGGGGTTTTTAAGATTACAAGAAGCAGAGGGACCCAGGGGACCTTGGTGATGAGGGTTTGTGATTCAGGGCCATGTCAATTGGCATGAGTTACCATCTCCTTCTTGGCTGTGCAATCACTCTTAGTCCCACCCACTTCATACACGGCTAAAGAGAGGTCCTCAGGAGAAGAACAACATCTCTACAAGCTTTGAAATACACCTTCCATCCCTTCACAGTGTGGGAATTCCTTGTTTATATGAAAGATAATCTGATTGAGTCAGTCTGTTACTATTCCACATGGAAGCCCTAGATGTGGAGATTTCAGCCAAAGTCCAGTGGAGGTCTTTGGCCTCTCTCATGCCCAGTCTTCCCCATGATTGATGCTGGCTCAGGCAACAGTCCTGGGTCAATCAATGGTGACCAGGATAGTAGAGTTGGTTTCACTCTCTGAATATGGCTCAAGATGTAGTAACTCAGTGCATGGAGAACTTCTGTAGCTGTTTTCCTTCAGAAGAGAGCTTGGAGTATGTCATGCAGGTGGCTTCACGAACATTTTGCTAGAGGCTGGACCAATGGGGTACAGTGAAGAAAAGACTGACTCAAAAGCTGATGGTACCCAGGAGCCCTACCATAGTGCTGGACTTCAAGAAATAATGAATACATTATCCTTAGTGTTTAACTAGTGACAATAGGCTCTCACTACTTCACGTTCTCGTATATCTTTGTCTTCCAACCAACACTTATTTGAGTCATTATTCCCACTTCTCTGTCCCTCTGTTTTGCAACTCACAATGTGTTGATGCAGATTCCATTTAATAATGGAAGAGCAATATTTATGCCATCAAATTTTAAATAATTATGGATGCAACTGAAAAGCAGCACACATATGAAACATCACTTACCATTGAAAAGTGACAAATGTCCCTGAAAAAAAAAATGTTTAGAAACTAACTCTACTTACTCCACCAGTGTGTTATTTTATTTCCTATATTTTAAGTTTATATGAGAAAACACACAGCAATGCTGTCTGTACCTCAAAGTTTGATTGCTTTCAAAATAAAAATATATGTTTTTAAAAAGTAATACAGCACAAACAAATGAACAGTCACTATTACATTCAGAGTAATTTAATATAATTCAATTCAATTAAATAGCACTGCTGTAAAGGAGGATTAAAGTCTCGACAGCTGCACTTGAAGTATAGCAATTAATGTAGTTGGAATTCAGAATCCAAATACTACCCCATTACATTTCACTAAATCAGAGGATCTAAATAACAGTTGTTGAATCATTATTGGATTAACAGAGGATTGTTGATGTTACATTATTTAAATTATAGGTCTTAATCCCTATAATAAAGTCAAGCGTTACAGTGTTTGCAAAGCAGAAAAAAATCCCAGGAGTGGGGAGATCCATTTCAGCAACACTTCCCTGCTGTTGAGTTGGCACTCACTCACAGCAGTCTGTGGAATGTGTTGATAATGTGTTTGGCCAGGGATGTCAAGGTTACTGTGGCTAGACTTAGGGGCACAAAGTGATGAACAACCCCTCAACTGTGATTTGAAGGATTCTGGAAAGAATTGACCAAAATAATACCATCTGCCCTCTGTCGGGATGTCTGAAATCCGGCTGCTGGCATTATAGTCCTTTGGGTCTTAAGGTTTTTATCTACATTCTGACATTTCTGTTGACAAAGAGACCTGTTGATTCTTTCAGGATCCAAGACTTGCAATTCTGACCATTGTCACTACATGGATGATCATTCAGCTAAGCATAATAATGCAGTGATTTCAGAATGGATAACTCAGAGACGTGATGAAGTTTAACAATACAGGCAGCTAAGCCTTTTCCATAATTATATGATATTTAAAAAAAGACTTACCAGCTAAAGTCAAATGCTACCACATTTAGCAAGATTTAAATGAATAACATGACACCTCTTTACATTAAAATTTCTTATCAATTGCAATTTGACTTATGCTTGGTTTCCAAAATCACGGTAACATTTTTCTTCAGATTGCACAGCTCTGAAGTTGTATTTCTGAACCAAATTTTATGTAATTGCTTTTCTTGGCAGAGGGAGATTTTTTTTCCTGGCTCCGGTTAGGCTCAGAACTAAGTCCCCTCTGGCACTTTCTATTTCTTTACACATGCTTAATGGTAAAGTTCCAGTATCCACGTATCTACTAAAAGAGTTGTCCCTCTTTCTCTGCCTCTTTGCCTGTTTACCCTCAGTATGCAGCTTATTCCTACTGCACCAGTTTGCTCCCAAACCCGTGAGACAACAGTTGACTGATATGAACACAAATCAGTCAAAACATCTGCCTCAAACCTCAGGCCAACTTCGTTTTTCAAATCTTTCTTTTGAAAGATCGAAAACAGAGTTTGAAATGAGTATAAAGACGGCATTTTTTTTTTTGGACACAGTTGTAGGACTTCTGGTAGGAATTCCTTCTTCATTCTGAATCGTCTTTCAACTCCTCTTGAAACCCACACAGAAAAACACAGAGAATTTTTTTAGAGTTACGAAATTTGTTTACAGAGCAACGAGGAGACAGAAAAACCTGCTAACTCCATTAACATACAAGAGCTGCCAAGAGCAGCTGAAGTCAGCAAAACCCTGCAGGAAGCCAGGTGGGAAGCATCAGGAAAGAATGGAAAGCAAGGAGTTGTCTGTCCCAGTACAATTCAGAAATCTCCAGAAAATTATTCCCTTAGAAAGGAAGAATTCCACCCTGTGTCAGCGAAAAAGAGTCAAACTCTGGAAAATATTTGAAGGGATTTATTCTGAGCCGAATATGAGTGACCATGGCTCATGACACAGCCCTCGGGAGATCCTAAGAACACGTGCCCAAGGTGACTGGAACACAGCTTGGTTTTATACTTTGGAGGGAGATATGAGACTTCAATCAAATACATTTAAGAAATACATTGCTTTGGTCCGGAAAGGCAGGACAACTCAAAGTAGGTCTTCCAGCTTATAGGTAGATTTTAAAATTTTCTGGGTCACAAGTGGTTGAGTTTCTCTAGATACCTGGGATGAATAGGAGGTCATGTCTGGGTTAAGATAAAAGATTGTGGAGACTTAAGTTCTTATTTGCAGAGGAAGCCTTTAACTATTAGGCTTCAGAGAGAATAGGTTGTAATATGTTTTTTATTAGACTTAATGTCTGTGTTGATGTTAATGTCAGAGAGGTATAATGAGGCATGTTTGACCCCCCCACTTCCTATCATGGCCTGAAACAGTCTTTCAGGTTAACCTTTAAAAGAGCCCTGTCTGAGGCCAGGCCCAGTGGCTCATGCCTGTAATCCCAGCACTTTGGGAGACTGTGGTGGGTGGATCACTTGAGCTCAGGAGTTTGAGACAATCCTGGCCAATATGGTGAAACCCCGTCTTTACTAAACATACACAAATTAGCTGGGCGAGGTAGCACATGCCTATAGTCCCAGTTACTCAGGAGACTGAGCAAGGGAATTGCTTGAACCTGGGAGGCAAGGCTTGCAGTGAACTGAGATTAGGCCACTACACTTGAGCTTAGGTAACAGTGTGAGACTCTGCCTCAAAAAAAAAAAAAAAAAAAAAAAAAGCCCATTTAGATGGTTGGCGGGGGGACCTTGGAATTTTATTGGTTGCCACCTGCAAGGAAACTGCTGCAATAGGAGTTAGATCAAAGATGTTACAAGTACTGGGAAAGTATGAGCAGAAAAGTATGGAAGGTGCTTCGGGGATCTAGAGTTAGCATAGCTCAGAAAGCATCAGCAAAGTACGTACTCTCAAAGTGTGAGAATAGCCTTGGAAGGCAAGCTCTGTCCTTGGCTGCAGTAGCTGATGGAGGAACTGGGGTAGTTAGGGCTGGTTGGAGAAGCTATCTTGAACTTCATTAAGTTCAGAGAGTCACAGAAATGTGGCTACACAACTGTATCATCTCTAAAGTAAACAGTTCTCCACTGGCCTAACAGAGATGGTCAAGCTCTTATGTTGCTAAACCAGGAAAGTCACTCTGGCACTTCTTTCTCCTCCTCTGTCCCTCCACTTCTAATCTCTTGCAGAAAGCTGATTCCTGACAATATGAGAATTTTTTAAAAGGAAATGTATAGTATTTATTGCCAAATACTCTAAAAAAGTATGTAGGAAAGAACAGCAATACATTTTGACAGACATAAGGTTTTAGGAAAAGGTGCCATAGAGCAGACAAAAATTAACCAATTTTTCATTAATTAAAAAAATGAATAAATCCCAAATATGAAAATAAAGATAGACAAACTCAGGGAAGAGAGGAGCAGAAAACAGGTGATGGCAGACCTCAGGACACAAACCAAGGGAAAAAATTACAGGCATAAAAAGAGCACAAGGGAGATTTGACAGTATTGAGACCACATTAAAGGACATGGAGGGTAGAAATAAGAAAAAAAATAAAATAAAAGAGAAATAAAGTGATATGATCATAGACAAATTAGAGCTATAGTAATAAAACTCTATGTATGCTATAAAGCATTGCCTTATGCTACAAAGCATAGCTCATATATGCTTAATTGGAATTCCAAAGAAGAAAACCAAAAGAAAGCAACAGAATGAATATTTTCACAAAGAATTAAAAAAAAATACTCAGGGCACACTGAGCAATAGTTGGCCCAGACCATCAACATTGAGTCACACCTAGGTAAAGATGCAGAACAAGTCCCTTTTAGAACCCTTTAAAGATGTAGAAAGTCACAAGGGCATATGAGCTCACTTTTAAAGGAAAGAAAATCAGGATGGCTTCAGACTTCTTCACAGAAACAATCAATACCAAAAGATAGTGAAGAACCAGCTACAGTGTACTCAAGAAAATAAAGTGAGCCAAATATTTTGTATTTAGCCAAACTATACTTTAAGTAAGAAGAGACATAATTTTTTTGTTTTGCTTTGGTCTCATGTTTAGAGAATTGGAATAATCAATCTGAGTTCTTTTTATAGTCACATCAATGTTCAACGCCCTGTCTCATTTTATGGATGTGTGTATGCATGCATAAATGTATATATCTAAGTATGTATTATAAATGTAGTTTGCATGTATATTTCTACATTAGTACTTGTGTAATAACATTTATGTAATTTTATTTATGTAATAACATGATAAACTCATGACACCAATTACTAGAACCAGAACATTATAGTAACTTGCCTACCCATGGGCCCCTTCCTTATGCCCTATCTCTGCATTACCTAGACCAGAGGTCAGTGCCATCCTCAATCATGTGTATCTGTACATGCATGTGTGTTCCTAAAATATATATTGTTTTTTAAATTTGTTTCAACTTTGTGCAAAAATTGTTTTGTTACATATGACCTTCTGAAACTTCAAATCTGCTACCCCATCCATTACAAGAAACATAATTATTTTATATATCCACAATAGTTAGAAAGCACACCAGTTACTTGACCAGAGAAATTTTATATGAATTACCAGTACTAGCTATATGGTTGTTATTCACTGAAAGGGCAAAAAGAAAACTCTGAGGTATCATGGAGGAAGGAGCTGTTATCCCCTATGGCTCAGAAAACAAAATTAACTAAGCGACAAACTTAGAAAAGGGGCCCTGTAGGGCTGAAGCTCAAATGTTGGAGGAGGCACTGCCGAGTTGCTTGCTGATGCCTGACTCCAGAGGAGGGGCCATCCTAAGGCTGGGACCCAGGCCTCTGAGGAGGAGTGTTACCAGACAGTTCTGTAGATGATGGAAAAATTACAAGCTGATTCAGGGGTTGCTGTGGGGATGAACTGCCACTGCTGCTGTGAAGAAAGATTGGCAGGGATGGAGATCACAGGAACAGGAGGAGCAAATCCTTCCTCCTCTAGCATGGCTGTCTCTTCTGGCGCCCCCTACTGACAAAGCTTTTCATGGAGCCAGTGGCAAAGCATATGTCTGATTTTGCAGTCACCTGCCTGCAGTCTGATGCCTTACATCATAGAGCCGATTATGGAAGGTGAATTTGCAGCTGAGAGGCCATATCTCAGTAACCGACACAACCAGTAATAAAAAAAAAAGTCCTGACAAGTCAGGTAAGAATTCTAAGATACTATATGAAAAACCACTTTAGAAGAGATGAGGGCGGATGCGGTAGCTCACACCTGTAATCCCAGCACTTTGGGAGGCCAAGGCAGGAGGATCACGAGGTCAAGAGATCGAGACCATCCTTGCCAACATGGTGAAACCCCATCTCTACTAAAAATACAAAAATTAGCTGGGCGTGGTGGCGTGCGCCTGTAATCCCAGCTACTCGGGAGGCTGAGGCAGGAGAATTGCTTGAATCCAGGAGGCGGAGGTTGCAGTGAGCCAAATTTGTGCCACTGCACTCCAACCTGGCACCTGGCAACAGAGTGAGATTCTGTCTTGAAAAAAAAAAAAAAGAAGAGATGAAACACGGCACATTGCTGATGGTTCATATCGTTGAGTTTAGCTATAGATCATTTATTTATTCATTCTTTTGTTGGAAAGCTTTTAGATAATCTCCAGCTTTTGCCACTGTACCAATGCTATTATAAATATTCTTTTCATGTCTTCTGATACATTTGTTAAGATTTTCTCTTGAATGTAAATGTAGGTGTCAAATTGCTGACTAATAGGGTTTGTAAATGTTCGATAGTAAAATATATTACCAAACTATTTTCCACAGAAGCTGTACCAATTTACATGGCAACTTACAATTGATAGATCATATTGATGACATTCTCTCCAGGACATGGTATTACCAGATTGCTTTGAATGTGTAAGAGCTCAGGGACGTATTGTTCAGAGGAATGTGGGACCCAATGGAAAGTTATCCATTTTGAAGAAATGACAAGAGGACACACTCCAGCCAATACATACATGACTGACTGAGAACATTTTGGCAAGGGACCGGTGGCGAAGGGTCCAGTTTCATGTATCTAATTGCCTACGTGACATCTTCCTTTGGATGTCTAACAAACACACCGCAAACTTAAGGTGTTTTAAGATGAACTTCTGATAGTCCCACCAAACCCTGTTCCTCTGGTTCTCTTCCCTATCTCGCTAATGCCAATTTCATCTAGTTGCTAAGATGAAAATTCCTGAAATCACCTTGCTGCTTCATTTTTCCACATTCATTAGCCATATCATCAGTAAAACCTTTTGGATCTACCTTCAAAATGAATCACAAATCCAGTCACTTCTCATGAACTTCACAACACTACCAAACTGGTTCAAGCCACCATCATTCCCTCCCACATTATAATGACAGCCTCTTAACCATTCTCCCTGATTCTGTCTTTACCTTTCTTCAGTGTTTTTCTACATCTTAGCAGCTGCAAGGAACCTCTAAAAATGTAAGCCAGATCAAAATACTCCTCTGCTCAAAATCCTCCAATGGATTCCTAACTTAGTACAAATGTGAATACACGTATAATCTCAAAGTACATCTTTACAATCTTCTAAAGGTTCATGTGAGCTGGTCCCACATGAACTTTCAACCTTACCTCCTACTACTTTGCCCCTTGCTGTTTCTCAAATGAGCCAGGTAAGATCCTACCTCGGGCTTTTACACTGGTTGTTCAACCAGCCTAAAATACTCTTTTCTCAGCTGTCTGCCCAGTGTAGTCTCTCTTCAAGTCTTATTTAAATGTCATGTTCTCAATGGGCTTCCCTGCTTTCTCTGATTAAAATTACAAACCGCCCACTCGATGGCATTTGCTATTCTAGGTTTTAGTGTTCTCCAGAGTACTAATTGCCATGTAATACACAGTAGCAGGTATCATTAAATATAAGAAACCATCAATCACAAAAAACACTATAATTTTATGTCCTAAGAAATTAATTGAATTAAAAATTCATGCCAATAAGACTGACATATTGCATTCTTATCACTTCAAAATTATTTTATATTTATTGAAAGACCTATTTTAGACTTAACATTGATTTTTGTTATATATCACTGTTGTGCAAGCCCAAGAGAAAAATATCAGCAGAACAAATTGTTTAAGAGATTACTAAAACTCCATCACATTTGGAGTTCAGCTGTTTTGGATCATGGGAATTGGATTAATTGACCTGGGTGTTTCTCCACATAGCCCAGTGCTTTGCATCATCAAAAGCTCTGGTGATGGAGCATTTCTCAAGAGCACTCTGCTGTTGTCTCCAACATTTTCTCCCAAACTGCCAACTTCTTTCTACGAGTTCTGATATATGTGCTCAGGCAATAGCAACTATATCTTACAGCTGACAGCCAAACTGACAACTAACAGCACCATAAGACATGTACACATCTCTGAGGTCTTAAAATGTGCAAAAATGCACATCATAAAATAAACTAATCATAGCGTTTGAGTTGCTTGTTTGTTGCCTATCTCTCTATTTGAGCATGTAAGTTTGAAAATGGCAGGACGTTTGTTTGTTTTGTTTACTGCTGTAATCTCAGCATCTAGCACAATACTTGGCACATAGTTGTTAATTTCTTCTGCTATGCCAAGAATCATTAAATTAGAATAATGAATCCTGCTTTCTGTTAGGTTCCACACAACCTCTCTGAGGTTATGTTGAATGGATGGATGGATGGATGGATGAATGAATGAATCCTCCATACCCTGAACTATTCTTTCTTTTTAAAATTGGCAAAAACTTAGGACTTGTTCTTTAGATCACTGTGAGGCTCTTATTCTGAATTAGATATTTTCCATTCATGCATTTTATAGTTGATAACGAGAGTAGGAAAATGGGTGGATTAAATACTATACTCTGAAATTGTACATCTTTCATAATATTCGATCTGAGAACACACTATTGCTTAAAAAGTGGATCAAAAACATTTATAAATAGAAACTGTCAATCATCAGAGCTGGGCAAAAGATAAACATTGCTCAGATGAATCACTGGAAATTTTATCATGTCAGCCATAAAGCAAATCAAGCTGACTTGGTGTAATATCCCGATTTTGTTTTATTGTCAAACTGTCACCTACTCGAAGGACACATAGTCTACGAGAAAATAGGGAGACAATTGTTATTAATTTAATTTATTTAAGTAGAGATGAGGTCTCACTATGTTACTCAGGCTGGACTCAAACTCCAGGGCTGATGTGATCCGCCCAGCTCACCCTCCCCAGTAGCCAGGACCACAGGCTTGTGCTACCATGCTAGGCCAGGAGACAAGTTTTTGTTTGGTTCCTTCACTTGCTGCCTTTAACATCTTGGTATATTTAGTTGGCATTTGTTGGGAACCCACAGTTACGTGATGCGTACAAAATTATAGAATAAAAGAAACAGAGAAGAAATAAGGACAGCATGCCTAGAGGAAAGGTCATTTCAAATTCATTAAGTCTATATACTGAGACCAGCTTCTTCTGCACATTGTATATGGGAGCTAATCCAGTACACAGGAAACATAAAATGTAAAATCTTACTTTTCTAGTGTAACTACACGAAACTTATGGTACTTATTTTCATTTTTAACTAAATTAACCTTTAAAACCTTTTTTTTTTGGCAATTATATTATGGTTTTTAGCTGAACTTGCAGGGTCTGCCTGAAATTTGGAACCACACATACTCTGTTGATTCCTGTTGTATCAGTAAGCAGAGTTAAGAGAATAGTAATTCTAAAGGAATCAAAGCAATTTGAGTGATGACTCTTTACTTTTCATCATTCTCAATATTTTTGTCATCTGAAATAGTTAATAATAATACAAAAGAAAGCCTCCAGAAAATCAAGCATGCTCATCATTCATAAAGCTCTCCTATATGTTTCCTTTCCAGTGTATTGTCATTGTCATCTTCAAAAAGATCACTCTTTCTGATAAGAGTGCATAAGGATGATGAAGTCAATTACATTTTTATGCCTTTTAGGGAAATAGGATTTATCACTTTCTTGGTTATGCTCTGTAGCAACTAAGGAAAGTAGGCAAAGAGACTCAGAAATCAACAAGGGCTAACTACTTAAAGTGTGTGCCCAGCCAAGGGCTAAGTACTGAAGTGGAGGTGATTTGGAGAGAAAAATAAAGTTTGCATGTTTGTATTTGTGTGTATGTGCATGTGTGTGTGTACACACACGTATATCTCTATATATCTTTAAGCTGCTTTACCATTGATTTCCTAGCATCAGTGCCTGCATATTCAATGTATGTAATTATATAGTATGCCTGATTTTAGAACTCAAAACATGGAATTTTTGAATAAGTTATGATTTATTTTAAAAATTTTCACATTTTTCCTGTATCCTAATAGTGTGTTCATTTTCACCATTGCATCTTTATTACTTGTACTTTCTCTTCTTTATGTTTCCTTGTTTTACCTTTAAAGTGCAAATAATGAGAATATATCAGATTAAGAAACTTTCCATCTCAAAAAGTCTAAGTCAGTATTTAATGAGCTTGGGATGCATAACAAGATTGTTGTTAATACAAATTAATTTTTTTAAACTAATGGAGTAAGTTTGTCTTAGTCCATTTTGTGCTGCTATAATACTTGAGGCTGGGTGATTTATAGTGAATAGAAATGTATTGACTCATGGTTCTGAAGGCTGAGAAGTCTAAGTTGAGGTGCTGGCCTCTGGTGAGGGCCTTCATGCTGCATCTTTCCATGATAGGAGGCATCACATGACAGAAGGGCAAAGAGAGGGCAAGTGAGAAAGAGAGGGCGAGCCAACAAGAGAAAGCCAGACTTCTCCTTACATAGGGAATATACTTCTGTGATAACAGCATTAACTCAATCATGAGAGCAGCGCCCACATAATCAAAACGCCTCCCAATTGGAAATCAAGTTTCCAACACACAAACTTTAGGGTACACATTCAAACTATAGCATTCTGCCTCTGGCTTTCCAAATTTATATCCTCTTTACATACAAAATATAATCACCCCTGCCCAGTAGCCCCAAAGTTTTAACTTGGTCCAGCACCAAGCTTAAAGTCAAGAGCCTCATCTAGATCAGATACAAGTGAGACTCAAGGTATGATTGATTTATTTTGAGGCAAATTTCCCTCTAGTTGTGAGCCTTTGAAATCAAGCAAGTTATCTACTCCAAAATACAATGGGGGACAGGCGTAAGATGGACATTTCCATTCAGAAAAAGGGAGAAACCAGCAGAAAGGAAAGGGTAGCTAGTTCCAACTAAGTCCAAAAACCAACAAGGTGAATCCTAAGGCTCCAGAATAATTTTTTTTACTCTATGTACCTCTTCCTGAGCACACTGAGGTGGGGGTTGGGTCCCCAAGGCCTCAAGTGGCCCCATACCCTGGTTTTGCTGGCTTCAGGCCACATAGCAGCTCTCAAGAATTGGAGTCTTGTGCCTGCAGCTCTCCCAGGCTGGTGCTGTGTGCTGGTAGTTCTATAGATCTGGAATTCTGGAGGTAGCCCTACCCCTGTGGTTCCACTAGGCATTGCTTTGGTGGTGTGACAGGTTTCTGCCTAGGTCTCCTGCTGGATATATACTTTGAAATCTAGGTGGAAGTAGCCATGCCTCCACAGCCTGCACACTCTGCGCACCTGCAGAAATGGCACCATGGGAACACCAAAGTTTATGGCTTGCACCTCTGGAGCAGTGGCATGACCTGCATGTGGGCTTGCTTGAGCCATGGCTGTGGCAGCTGAGGAGCACTGTGACGGAATGAGGGGAGCAGAGTTCTAAGTTGCCCCTGCGCAGGGAGCCCATGGAAGGCCTCCTGGGCCCATCCACCCACCCCACAAATCATTCTGCCCTCCAAGAGCTCTGAGCCTGTGATGGGATGAGCAGCCTTGAAGGTCTCCAACATGCTTTCAGATTATTCTCCTATTGTCTTGATAAATAGAGCCTGGCTTCCTTCTAACCACACTAATCCCTTTATCAAAAGGTCACTTGGCTGCACCCTAGTGCTCACCCTCACATGCTTCTTTGTTCTTTACATGGCAAGGCAGAACTTTTGAAATCTTTATGTTCTGCCTCCCTTTTAAAAATAAATTTTGTCTTTAAATCATTTTTCTCTTCTTTCTAGTATGCGTAGTTGAAAGAAACCATGCAGCTCCTTCAATATTTTACTTAGAAATTTCTCTTACCGATAGCCTTGTTTGTGACTCTTAAATTCTGCCTTCCATAAAGCTCCAGGGAATTGACACATTTCAGTTAAGTTCTTTGCCACTTTATAACATGGATAGCCTTTACTCCAGTTTTCAATAAGATATTCCTTATTTCTGGAAGAGACCTCATTAGAATGGCCTTTAGTGTCCATATTTCTACCAACATTCTCATCATGACCGCATAGGTGTGCTTTGAGAAGCTCCATAGTTTTCCTACAGTTCTTTTCTGCATCCTCACCAGAATTGCTCTGAACATTCCATTCAAAGCTTTTTACAGTTTGTCCTCCAGATAATTGCAACTCTATCTGTTATCTAGTTCCAAAGCCACTTTTGTATTTTCAAGTATTTGTTATAGCAACATTGCTCCTCTCTGGTACCAATATTCGATTTCAGTCCATTTTGTGCTGTTGTAACAGGATACCTGAGACTGGGTAATTTATGGTAAACAATAGTTTATTGGTTCATGGTTCTGGTGGCTGTGAACTCCCAGATCCAGGTGCTGGCTTCTGCAAAACTCTTCTTGTGCTATTGCATGATAGAATGACAAAGAGGATGAAACAGAGCAAGGGGGAGCTGAATTATTCTTTTTATAATGAACCTCCTCCCACAATAAAGAACTCACTCGTATTATAATGGCAATAATCTATTCATGGAGTTGGTGCCCCCATGAATCCAATTAATCCCCACCTCCATCAGTCCCCACCTCCCAAAACCACAGCATTGAGAATCAAGTTTCCAATACAAGAGCTTTGAGGAAAACATTTAAACCATAATACAATTGAAAAAAAGAACTATTCAAAAGTATGTTAGAAACTTGAGGGGAAATAGGTGTTGATGAACTCTGAAGGCTTATCAAAACTGTGTTAATGCCCTTTACAATAGCATGTTGTCTCATAAATATACTTTTTGTAATATACAAGAGTGTACGTAACAAGAGTTAAGAGGCCCATCTAAAGTTTTACAGAGTTATAGGAAATATGTGCCAGTAAAAATACTTTATTACAATTTTAGGGACAAGAAAGCCACCTTCCTCTGCTCTGGGTTGGTAACTGAACCTGAAGATGACTGCTACAAGTTGATGGTGAAGAGCTGATGGTTCCTTTCCTACACCTTACAGTGTACACAGGAAAGGACAAAATTTGGTACTGGCCAAACTCACATCCATATTTTCATTTTGCACATTATTCCTTAATAAATGAATCTCTATGTTTAGGAATATGTATTCACCACTATACTTTTCAAAAGAGATAGTTAAAAGTACATACATACTAACATCTTCCCTTATGACTTATTTTTTTGTTGTTGTTTAGTAAGCCAATATTACAAAATTCAAAACTTAAAGTTTGCTGTAATAGTGTCATGGAGTAAAATATTTTCCCTTGGGAATACATGTAGAATCTTATGAGGGCATGTAGTGGGAAAGTAGAATTGTAGTGAGTAAACAAAGTGCAATAGAGAATTGCACTTTATAGCATTCCCTCATCTATTCATTGATAAAGGTATGTGAGGATATGGAATCTAATTGAAGGCACAGTCCATTATTCTAATTTAGTAGTTCTCTGCATGGCAGAATAAAATTAACAGTGTCACTAAATAGCTGAAATGAAGGGATGGCTCAACAAAAGACCTGGGGAGCCAAAAGCCTGAGTTATTATGTTCAATGAACAATCATGTCCGTGTATAGATACCCCACAGCCTATTTTAAACCCAGACATCTCTGAAAATTAGATTTCAAGTTGAATATAATCATACGATGTTGAAAGTAGAACTCAAGAAGAGAAAGTCATGTCCAGTTGTATCAATACTCTTGAATGATTTGGAGGGGGGCAGTTTTGCAGTAATGTTCCTCTGTGCACATTCAACTGATCTATTGAGAAGCTGTCTTTGCTCTGCATTGGTAAACTTTTGCAGTTATCAAAGTCAATCACTTATGGTAATAGAGTTGACCCACTGAGTAAATAACAAGCACATCTATTACTACAAATGAGCACATTAAAAAGGATTAACTTGAGATAATGCCTGAAAATGTTTAAAAGAGAATCACCCATGGTTCTAAATAGCGCTTTATGGCCACATAAATATAACCTATAAATTCAGTCATGCATTCTCACCTGATTAAAAACATAAGTGGTTTAATAAACAAAAAGGGGAGGTCGTCTCTGAAATCAAATAGTAATAGACGTAAACCTCAGTCTAAGTTACTGAGTTCATGCTATAGCTGTTGTTAAGCATAATAGTTTGAAAATATGGAAGTTATGCCATTCGAGGAAAATTTACTTATCATAGGACTTTTCATTTTCAACCTCACATAGACTTTTGGGAGAGAAGAAATCTTGGCAATGACCTATATCACCTATTTCCTCCTCACATCTGGTGCTAATTTTTCCTCTCTAGTGCTCCTGCATGGGCAATATCTACCCTTTTATTAAGAGCTCAGGGGTTGTATGTCTTTATATTACAGAATGTAAGAGAGGTATTTTGACTTTAATTAAGAAGAGTGACACAAGTTCAAGCAGGGCAAGCCATCAATTCTGTTGTTCTCAAATAGAATGAATGAAAGGTAGCATGCATATCTCACTTATTGAAAGGAAAATCATACTAGTCATATGTAGACTAAATAATTTATCATTTTTCTGTTAATTTTCTGTTTCTAATAATCTTTGTGACACTTCCTGTTTTCAAAAGAAAATAATCTGACTCATTATATGTTCTAATATTGATACCTTCATATTGCCCACAAATTGCTACATTTCCACAAATTACTACATTTCCACAAATTACTGAAGAAAATATTGACTCTTTCAGAATTTTATAAGATATTTTAAACAATGGCATGGCTCATTAACACTGAGTAGAAATCCTTAAAGCAGGTCATCGCTAAAAAAAGTATAAACAGTAGTGACAAGCACAGAAAAAATGCCAGATGTCATTTTGGGCTTCTGTTTAAAGAGACATACCCCAGGAAATAGGAGTAGAATAAGGACATTTTCCTAAATGTAGGTTCTAGGATGCAGATTCTCATGGGCTGATGAATGCACCAGCCCCCACTATGATTCCTGCAGTGCAGAAATTGTGATTTTTTTAAAAATCAGGTTTAAGAACCGTTTTCCAGTTCTCATTTCCAGTCCTCCTTCCGTGAGATCACAGCTCAGCAGCAATTGACGCACTAACTTGGGGGCAGTAGCTCTGATGCACCAGAAGAAATACATTTCTGAACTAGGCAGATTGGTTCTCTACATTCTGTGTACACTGAGAATGAGTGAAATAGAATGAACTTTGGAATCTTTCTCCACCACATACTAGTAGCATGTTTTTTTTTTTTTTTTTTTTTTTTTTTTTTTTTTTTTTTTTTTTTT
>NW_022437123.1:828482-956341 GCF_009761245.1 Sapajus apella | reverse complement strand
TTTTTTTTAAAAAATTGTGAACTACTAACACATACCACATCATTAATGAATTTCAAAAAGAATTATTTTGAGAGGAATAAAACAGATACTAAAGAGTGCATTTTACCTATTCTAGAACTTCATGTAAATATAATCATATAGCATATATTTATATAATATAATATAGGCATATATATTTATATACTACAATATAGGCATATGTTATATAAATGATTATATTATATATATTATATTATATAAGTTGTATATATGATTATATTTATATAATATATGCTATTTATATTATATAATATATATAGCATATATGATTATATTTAGCATACATGATTATATTTACATGAAGTTCTAGAATAGGTAAAATGCACTTATCATGAAAAAAATAAGAAATGTATATGGATTAATTTTGTATTGACAAAAGTTAAGCCAAGAAAGGTATACTCATTTAAAACACTGAATCATACTCAATAGCAACAAAAATAATCTATAATCACACATACAACAAACATAAAATTGAAAGAAGGAGGCCAGACACAAAATCAAATACTGAATGATTCAATGTGTATATATTTCACAAGCAGGCAAACATAAACCATGATGTTTAACTATACACAACTTTATGATAAAAGTATAAAGAAAAGCAAGATCGTGACTTCTATAAAAGTCAACTTTGTTGCTGTCTTTGGAGCTGGAGATAGAAAAGTTTGTGTCTGAGATGTTGAGAGTTCTGGCAATATTTTATTTTTGATTTGAATGCTGGTTACATGAGTGTTCACTTTATAATAATTTAGGTGAAAATCACTGGTTCAATAAGTGCATTTGCTAAATGTAAGCTGCATTAAAATATGGACTGTTTCTTGTCTCTAGTGCTTTATCTCTAGTATCTAGCACATAGTAGGCGTTCAATAAATATTTTGAGAGAATGAACGAATGAATTGAGCACACTTTCTGTGTTCAGCTTTCAGCTAGTAGGCATTGCTATGGGGTATGCTCAAACTGTAGATGATCTTATCGGGAGAAATAGGAATACCTGCAACATGAAGAGAACAACTGGTTAATTCACAAATTAGCTTTTGATTTATTTTTCATTTTCCAGAGTCATGATCTAGTTGTTAAGCTTTATTAATCACCATCGTAATATCATATTTAGCAAATTCCTATTCTCTAAGTAAGTGATAGCAGGGTTGGCACTCCACTTTTGCAAACAGGGGTTTCTTTTAAAGTATGCTTCTTTCTTATGAAAGAAATTCTGCCTCATTTGTGAAAATGCACTTAAAAAATCATTATCAATGGCTCTTAATAAAGCTAGTAAAGGCATAATCTGCTAGCTAAATAATCAACTTATTTATTTTAGTTATAAATCGATTCTAATTCATTATTTAGTTATTATCTTCTGCTTAGCTGAATATCCAGGTGTTTGTTTTTGTAAGAGAAAATATATGAAAAGACAAATAAACAGGTTATTGCCAATAGAATAGTACCTATAAATTACATTATATTTGCTGGGTCATTTTCTTCTTCTTTTTTTTTTCCCATTTATTTATTTCATTGCATTTTAGGTTTTGGGGTACATGTGAAGAACATGCAAAATTGTTGCATAGCAACACATGTGGCAGTGTGATTTGCTGCCTTCCTCCCCATCATCTACATCTGGCATTTCTCCCCCTGCTATCCCTCCCCAGCTTCCCACCCCCCACCGTCCCTCCCCTATTTCCCCCCAACTGACCCCAGTGTGTAGTGCTCCCCTCCCTGTGTCCATGTGCTCTGATTTTTATGTAAGAACCTTGACTTCTCAAAGCCTCTGTAAAATGGAAATAATAATGCTTAGCTTACACAATGGATGTCAGAAATTGAGCCGATATGACACAATCTCTATCAAAGTGATTTTCAGATAGTGAATGTTCAAAGACTATGCTTGCAGGGATCATTTCTATAGTTTGTTAAATAGTAGGTGTTCAATAGATTCCAGGTGTCATTCTTAAATTGTCATATAGGCCAGTCTCTTGCAATAAGTAGTGTGTCCAACTCAAAGTGAATGGTTTCATATTGTTCTCTTTATCAAAAATTTTAAATTCTTTATTATTTTTATTATTTTAACTTCTATTTTAGGTTCAGAAGTACATATGCAGGTTTGTTTTATAGGCAAATTGTGTATTGCAGGAGTTTGGTGTACAGGTTATTTCATTGCCCAGGTAATAAGCACAGTAGCCAATATGCAGTTTTTTGGTCCTCATCCTCCTCCCACCCTCAACTCTCCAGTAGGCCCTGGTGTTTGCTGTTTCCTGCTTTATGTTCATATATATTCGGTGTTTAGATCCACACTTATAAGTAAGAGCATGTGGTATTTGATTTTCTATTCCTGGTTTAGTTTGCTTAGAATAATGGCCTTCAGTTCCATCCATGTTGCTGCCAGGGTCATGATCTCATTCTTTTTTTATGGCTGTGTAGTACTCCATGGTGTATATGTGCCACATTTTCTTTAAACTTGGAGTGCATCACAAATTGCTCCTCAAGATTATGAAAGGAGAAAAGGCTTCTATCTTATTCCAAATTGAGTTAATGAACATAGAATAAAAGTACGTCTGGGGCCACTGTCTAGGAGCAAAGTACTAGTTTGTTCCCTGTATCAGTTAGCTTTCCTGATTTCAAGCAACAGAAACATACTCTAGCTAATGCAATAAGACAGGGAATGTATTAAAAAGATTTCAGATTGCTCACAGAACTGAAAGGAAGGTGGGAAACTGGGCTGGCAAATGTCAGAAAATAAGAGAGCTAGACAGCAGGAACCAGCACTGAAGCTGTGTCAACGGATGTCCCTGGCAGCACCACCTTCCTAGCTGCCACCAAACTTCATCACCACAGGGCACTGGATGCCGCCCTGCTGTGCATATTGCCTTCTTTAGATTCTGTAGCTTGGCTCCTGATGCTGCTGCCATGAATAATTTCTAAGTCTTGAATTTTTGATACATTCCCTTTGGATTTAGATTTCTGGGTTGTCCAAATGGCAAATGTCAACTATATCCTCTCAGTGGCTTTCTCCGCAATAATTAGCCAAGTGTTGAAATACCAGTTTTAAATAGACTTCCCCAAATAAGGAGAAAACTGCAGCTATTACTGTCTCCTCTGGAAAGGGAAGGTTACCTGTTTAAATAATCAGCTCGCTCAGACTTCTCTAACAAGAAAGGCCATCTCCATTTCCATGAGTGATCCCTGGATTTGTGGAGAATACCCTTACTATCTGAGTAAAGTGATTCTCAAATTTGGTTAGGTGTCAGTGCACCTGGATGTCAACTCCTGAATAGATAAGAACCTTTAGGGTAGGCACAATGTCTGCTTAACTCAAAAACAGTTCTAAAATTGTACTAAGCAAAGAGCAGAGACCCAATAAGTATTTGTTGAATAATACACTAGATTTGAAGTACTACATTGCAATTTTGCATTAGATACTACTGTAAAAGATATATTAAACAAATGCAATTCATAAGATGCATTCAAAATGCAATTTTAGTTTTAGCTTCTGATGTCCTTTTAGTGTGTATTTAAGATATTTTTCCCTTTTCACTGGATAAAATCTCTGGCAAGCTCATTGACTGTCCTGATCACTTTTAAGTAGTAGTAAATCCCCTTAACTTTAAGTCGCAAAATATAATCTTGTTTCAGAAATTAGAACATCTGGTCCAATATACTAATCAGCACTTTAGCCTTTATTTAAAGGTAAGACATCCCACTTCACCAATGCCTGCTGTACAGAGGTCAATCAAAGAATACCTGCCAGTGTGGAGAGACATTTGGGTGGGATCAAGAAAAAGCAGCAAGGGAAATAGCGCCACCTTTAGTTGCAGCTGTTTTAGGCTATCTCTTGTGGGGGTAGAAAACTTGGGTGAAAAAGACTTGTACCTTTTCTAGGTGTGGGCACACCTGAATGTTTGTAAGTACTGTGTTCATTTAACTTTTTCTGCCTTCAGAAATGATTTACAGTCTTTTAATTATAAAGGTTTTTAAGGGTCAACCACAGACCAATATAAAGGCTGGCCAACTGGGGACTGGCCTAGGGCACCTCTCCCTAACAGCTCTAAAACCTGTTCCCCCCATCCCCTTCACTTTGGAAGCATGCTGCTAGTTAACTTAGGCTTTCAAATACAACTTTTATTTAACTAGTGAAATAAAAATTGTCCCTGCTTCCACCAAACTAGAAAATACCCTCAAGTAGAAATGAACATGTCTTGCTGGCATACTTCAAAGTCGAATATGGAAAGAATCGACTCAAAGTGAGCAAAAGGAAAACAAGTTTCTAAGTTGGTTTCCATTAGCTTAATGGTCCCTACTGCAGAAAGGGTTTCAGATTTCTCATATGAATCCAGGAGGGCTGGTATAGAAACTGCAGAAATACCTACATCTATGAAAATAGCAGAGGAACCTTGGTACTGAATTAGGTGCTTATTCCCTATGTTTCATGAAAATATATATTTTACACATAAAATATATATATATTTTTTTCAGAGAACAGCCACTTCTTTATTAACAGAAAAATACACTCTAGTTTCCTGTGTCCAAGTGACACTACCTAAAAAACAAACAAGGAAGGCTAAAGATGCAATCACTGGAATAGCATCAATACTAATAAAATGTTTTTTTTTTTTCCCATTTTAGTTGTTTTTTTTTTTTTTTCTCCATTTATTTATTTTATTGCATTTTAGGTGTTGGGGTACATGCGAAGAACATGCAAAATTGTTGCATAGGAATGCAAATCAAAACTACATTGAGATACCATCTCACGCCAGTTAGAATGGCGATCATTAAAAAATCTGGAGACAACAGATGCTGGAGAGGATGTGGAGAAATAGGAACACTTTCACACTGTTGGTGGGAGTGTAAATTAGTTCAACCATTGTGGAAGACAGTGTGGCGATTCCTCAAGGACATAGAAATAGAAATTCCATTTGACCCAGCAATCCCATTACTGGGTATATATCCAAAGGATTACAAATCGTTCTACTATAAGGACACGTGTACACGAATGTTCATTGCAGCACTGTTTACAATAGTAAAATATATATTTTTCACATAAAATATATACCACTGATTTATTAGGTGTGATCATTGACAATTCCTGTAAAACAAGAACTTCTCCAATTCAAAGACTATCAACAAGAATCACTACCACATAAAGTTCAACAAATAAAACTAGAGAGTATTTTATCATCTACTTTCAGAACACAAGCTCTTTGTAAAAACCCATAAGGTGACTTTGGTTCATCTGTGGTTAAGATGCTTAGGTAGGTTATCCAACTGATTCACTCTCTCTCAGAAAGACTCATCCCAACCCTTTCCCTTTTCCTTTACTTAAAATAGTAAAATGATGTGAATAAGAATATTGTCTTTAAGCATGTTGAACATTTACAGGTGATGCAAAGTTAATCTAAGGAAATAAAATGAAGAATGACCAAAATAATAATTCTTCCCATTTCCATCACAAGTTCTATCACGCTTCCAATGAGTCTAAAATTTTGGCATCTTCGACAACGTCCTCCCTGCCATCATTCATCTGAATTTAAAATGTCTTTTTCCTATATGCTTCTTTCTAGCCAATGTGACTCCAACACCAGCACAGGCCAATAGCTTGGTCCAAATTAATAAAGGAATCTTCTGATGCTTGGCTCCCGAGTCTGTCTCCCTGTAGCTGTTCTGGCATAGAATTGCCTAATTGCATCCTTTGTGACACCCTTAAGTCCCTGAGGTCATCACCCTTAAGAAAAAAAGAATATTCAATAATACTCTTTTGGATGTGACATTAAGATTATCTTAGTTCAGAAGTCCCAGATAACTTATCCAAGTCAACTGTGTTTTATTTTTTTTTATAAGAATCTATCTTTGGCTGATTCTCTAATAAGCACCCGAAGTGTATTTTTTTTAATGCATGTTTTCAGGCTTATCCAATACCTAAAAGCTTGTCAGGTGATTCCAAAGTTTGGAATCTACTACCCTGAAATATGCATATTCCATATCCATATTTAATCTTGTGTTTTCCCATGAAATATTCTTCCTTTTGTTCTCTGTCTTTAATTTCTGTCTGTCCTTCAAAGACTCCATTAAGCATTGCTTGTCCCCTAATTTTGCCCTAATCATCTACAAATTTCTCATTACTTTCAACTCCTTTGGCACTTATGTACATCACCATACTAAATTTTCTTTTCCTTTTTTAAAAAAATATTTTTATTATCATTTAACTTTAAAACTGTGGCATATATTTAACGTGTACAACGTGATGTTGTGATATATGCAGAGTCCCTGACTTACAGTGATTCAGCTTATGATTTTTTGACTTAGGATGATCTGAAAGCAATACATAGTCAGTATGCCTCTTGATTTGTAATGGGGCTATGTCTGGATAAACTCATCATACATTGAAAATATTGTAAGTAGAAAATTCACTTTTGACTTAAAATATTTTCCATTTATGATGAGTTTGTCTGGGCATAGCCCCATTCTGAGGTGGGGAGCATCTGTACTTACTCACAATGAAATGGCTACTATAGTCAAGCGAATTCATGTATCTATCATTTTGCACAGTTACCCCCCCCCTTTTTCTGTGGTATGAATACCTGAAGTCTACTTTCAGTGACTTTTCAATATACAATACTCTAAGTACAGTCCTGATGTTGTACCTTTACTACTCTTATTCATCCTACTTACCTGCAACTTTGTGCCCTCCAATATATTATACATCTGCCCATTGCCTTCCCCCTTTCTTTTCATAAAGTTTTTCTCCTCCTCCTTTTCTCCCCCTTTTTCTTTCTCTTCCCCTTGCTCTTTATCTTTTTTTTTTTTTTTTTTTTTTTTTTGAGACGGAGTTTCGCTCTTGTTACCCAGGCTGGAGTGCAATGGCGCGATCTCGGCTCACCGCAACCTCCGCCTCCTGGGTTCAGGCAATTCTCCTGCCTCAGCCTCCTGAGTAGCTGGGACTGCAGGCACGCGCCACCATGCCCAGCTAATTTTTTGTAGTTTTAGTAGAGACGGGGTTTCACCATGTTGACCAGGATGGTCTCGATCTCTTGACCTCGTGATCCACCTGCCTCGGCCTCCCAAAGTGCTGGGATTACAGGCTTGAGCCACCGTGCCCAGCCCCTCTTTATCTTTGATAAACAAAATATATGATACAATTGAGGATTTCTGTGAAACTACCTGCTTTATTTCTGACATCTGTCTTTCCTTGGGACTTTAGCTACTGCTTTAGAGTAAGGATTAGGCTCTCTATTTTATGTCTACCAGAGTGTACTGCACAGAGTAGGTGCTCAATAAATATTTGCTGAAAATATTGAATAATGAGTGAAATAGGTTTGTGAGATATAATTGATACAGTAGAAAGGGAAGCCTCTAATACGAAAGTCACTAACTAAAACAGATAGAAGGATCGTAGCAGAAACAGACAGTTATGAGAGAAAAAAAGCTTAAAACATCATTTACATCCTCAGAGAAATAGGAATAGACAGTGCATTTATAAAAGAAGAGAAGATAACATACAGAGAAAATATAGAAAATTAGAACTTCTATTCGGGAGGACTACCATCAGAGCAATAGGAATTCTATAAAGGAAGAACAAGAAGAAGAAAAGGAAAATAAATTCAGACAATTCTGGAAAAACATGAAATACTAGAGAAGATAGAATTTCTATGTGAAAATGCCTCCTGAAAATCCATACAATGGATGGAAAAGGTTCACATCAAATTATATTATTAGGAACTTTCAGAACTGTGAGGAAAAAGAGAAGATTCTAAAAGCTTCCAGAGAGGCAAAATTAAAAAAATCACATATATTTATAAAGGCTCGAAAATAAATGTGAATGAATCTCCACAGCAATATTAGCAACTAGAAGATAGTGGAATTCTAAATTCCAAAGGAAAAAAAATATTCATTTCCCATTTAGAAGTTTTATGTAGCCCACGTAGCATTTGATTGTGAGGGTAGATGAAAAGACGTTCTCCAACACATAGCAGTCTCAGAATATACCTTTCATTAACCCTTTTTTACTTAGCCTCTGAAGGATGTACTCTACCAAAATAAAAGAGTAAAGCAAAAAACAAAATACAAAGACTCCAGAACAGAAAGTATCTAACACAAGTAAAATGTAAAGGTAATCTCAAAGATGAGGGCAAAGGCAGCTGGAGGCCATTATCCTAAGTGAATTAACACAGAAACAGAAAACCCAATGCCATATGTCCTCACTTATAAATGGGAGCTAAACACTGGGTACTAATGGACATAAAGAAGGCAACAGTAGACACCGGAGACTACTGGAGGAAGGGAGAGCAAGGGATGAAGAACTGCCTGTTGGGTTTATGTTCACCACCTGGGTTAATGGGATCAGTAGTACCCCAAACTTCAGAATCACACAATATACTTTTGTACTAAACCTGCACATGTACCCCCTAATTCTAAAATAAATTTGAAAAAGAAAAAAAAAGAATGCTGGGGAAAAAATGATGATGGCAAAGGGAGATTTCAGGATCCAAGGGTGACATCTGTACAGCAGGCTTGGTGAGCATCCAAGAAAGATGACAGCCGGGGAACAGAAGGCTCTGGGAACAATCTATCCCAGATAAAACTAGTGGAATGCTTAAGGAAACATAACCACAGCATGCTGCATGACTCAGCTATGTACTGAATATATGTAGACACAATATAAGCACCAAACAGAGGATGAGAGAAAGGCAGTGTCAATGTGTATGTGCGGGGGAGGAGAGAGAAGCCTGTTATTTAGAAATATAAAGGTCAATTTCAAAGAGCTAGCTGAAAGAGTTGAAAGCGGTTGCCATTGATGAACTTTCAGCTAGTGCTCCTCCACACAACTAAGACTTCTTAGTTGCAAGAGAGGAGAAAAGTATATGTGGTTGGGGGAAGAGTTATTTTTCATAATAGGTATTAAGATTTACCTTTTAAAACTAAAAATAGATTTACCCTTGAGTTTAAAGTAATAACCCAGTGATGGCAAAGTGTGAGGAAATGGCCACATGCTGCTATTGAGAATAATAGTGATAAGAATGATGATGTTTATGGTAATAGCCACATTGACTAATATTTACACATCTTTTACTACATGCCAGGAACTAATCTAAATATTTTTACCTTTACTAACTTATTTAATCTTTATATCAACTTTATGGAATAAGATGATTTCCTTTTTTTTTTTTTTTTTTGAGACGGAGTTTCGCTCTTGTTACCCAGGCTGGAGTGCAATGGCGCGATCTCGGCTCACTGCAACCTCTGCCTCCTGGGTTCAGTCAATTCTCCTGCCTCAGCTTCCTGAGTAGCTGGGATTACAGGCACACGCCACCATGCCCAGCTGATTTTTTGTATTTTTAGTAGAGACGGGGTTTCACCATGTTGACCAGGATGGTCTCGATCTCTTGACCTCGTGATCCACCCGCCTCGGCCTCCCAAAGTGCTGGGATTACAGGCTTGAGCCACCGCGCCCGGCCATAAAATGATTTCTTAATCTCTGCAGATAAAGAAAATGAGCCAACAAAGAAAAAATATTTTTGGTGAGGTTATACAGCTAGTAAGCTGCAGTGCCATGATTTGAACATGTACTGATTCAGCATGTTTTTGGAGTATTTGGGCACTACTATAATTAAAACTATCAGGCAGGGCATGGTGGCTCATACCTGTAATCTCAGCACTTTGGGAAGCCAAGGTGTGTGGATCACCTGAGGTTAGGAGTTCAAGATCAGCCTGACTAACATGGAGAAACCCCATCTCTACTAAAAATATAAAAAAATATTAGCTGGACATGGTGGTGCATGTCTGTAATCCCAGCTACTCAGAAGGCTAAGGCAGGAGAATCTCTTGAACCCGGGAGGCAGAGGTTGCAGTGAGCCGAGATTGTGCCATTGCACTCCAGCCTGGGCAACAAGAGTGAAACTCTGCCTCAAAAACAAACAAACAAAGTAGCAAGCATTTAGGTCAATAATCACATTTCAACAATTCAGATTCAAAAATAACATGAGTACAAATATTATATACATATATTCACTTATCTTACCTTGGTCAGAAAACTATATAGATGATTTTATGCCATGACCTTCTCAGGGTATCACATTTAATGATAGGTACATGATGTCTATCTTTCCCTTATTGGTGATGTAAACCTGATCATCCATCAAGCTACTGCTGAACATCTCCAACATAGAATTACTTTTTTCCTTCTCTTGCAATTAACAAGAAGTCTATGGAGAGACACTTTAAGATTATGCAAATATTCTACCATTATACAAATTTTCCATAGGTTTAACATCCATTTGTAACCCTTTTCTGATCCAAGTTTTATTATGATGGTTGCAAAATAATGATTTTCCAACTCTGGCACTGTCTCTACATTTACCATTGACATGCGGCAGTCTATTGTGAACACGAATCCCTTCTCCTCCTCCCTTTCTTCTTCTCTTCCTCCTCCCCCTTGTCCTTTTTCTCCTTTCTCTCATTCTGTCATCAGTATGTACTCATAAATTCTTATGTTTTCAATAGTTTATATTACTATGCCTATTTTTTGTTCAAATTACATGGTGTTCCAAATTTGGACACTGAGAGCCCCTTCAAGCTGGATCCTTTGTTCTTGTGACATCTCTCATCAATTTATTGAACATTTCATTACTTTCTGGCATAACAAAATGCTCCAGGCCCATCTTATAGCTACCTTCCCCCAGCCTGGAATCAGCCACTTCTACAAGGAGCTTTGGGAGGGATTAGAGTTAGAGATCAAAATCTGAGAAAAACAGTGTTGAATTGAGTGATTATGAAAACTTCTAAGAAAATAATGTTAATAGAGGGCTTGGAATGAGAGTCAAATTTCATAGGAATAAATAATGAATAGATGGTGATTCTCAAGTGGGTGGTAATAGGTGATTTTAAGATTTTTCCCAAGTAACTCATAAAAGCAGCAAGGACAACCAGTTCCAAGGAGAAAAATTTATTGGAAAGGAGTTCTCCAAGAAAGTTTTATGGAGAAGCAATTTAAGCTAAGCCCACAGAATTGGAAGGCCTTAGAGCAATGCCTCCTGGGCAATGAACACTGGTGTTAGGTATCACTGTTCTCATGCCCCTCACAGAGTTCATTCTAGTTTTTCCATTCCCACATCTGAAACTCCAATAGTGAAGAAGGTATAGTTGCTATTGTCAAGGTGTAGTGTTTGATACAAATCCAAGCATTTATTTCACATATTCTTAGCTACAGGTATGATAGTTTCCTTGCTTCGCACAATTATCTTGCCAACCCAAAGGAGGAAGGTCGAAATAAAGTCCATTTATCCTCTCTGTCTACCCTAATTCCATGCACACGAACAACAATAGTCCATTACTCCAACTTTGAAATAATAAAGTAGACTATTTCAGTTAATTGTCCTGACCACTGGTATTTCTTCTTGAAGGTAAAACAACTCATGTATATTTGAAAATTATTCATTCAAAGTTTATAACGAAAATGATTTAGAAAAACAAACTTCTATCAATATAATAAAACAATCACTTAATTTTTCTGATTCTTTTGAATTTTTGTTCATTTCCACATAATATTTTTATAAGGGTAAGCATAATTTGATATTCTCTACAATTAAAAATGTTTTTTCTACTTTGTCATATGGGCTTTCTAATCATTTTAGACAATATACAATTGAAATAGGTGGAATACCAAATATTATGGAGAATTTGTCTGTTGGTAGGCCTTGTCACTGCTATCAACGATTAGCAATAAACATTTTCATGTATAAAATTTGAAAAAATAATCATTCCTTATACTATAGCTTCTGGAAAAGAAATTAAGCTTGACTGTGGGAGAGATTAAGAAATGCCACTAAGTTCAACCCAAGAAGTCAGAAGAACAATATAGATAACTCAAATAAATGAGAAATAAATGTAAGAACAGAAGTTAAAAATAGAAATAATTATACAACAGAGAGGATCAAACCAAAAGCTAGTTCTTTAGAGACTCATGAGGAGTATATGTCTTTTCTCAAAATAATTACAAAAATGCGAAGAAGGCACAAAGAAACCTCAGGAATGAAATCAGAGATATAACTATAGCTATGGTTTAGAACCATACTTCTGTTTAATAGAATTATATTATTTTGCCCTTGAAAATAATCATATATTGGGGAAGAAATATTTATAACCTTTAAATCACTTTTGAACCTTAGAGAAGAACCACTATTCCAGTGATACTTGCAATAAACCCAAAATAATTGTAAATATTTCCATGAAGAAATATCAGTATCAATCTCCTTGATATTCCTTATAGGCAAGGGTATTTATCTACGACTTGGAGTTTGATATATTGGAATAATGGAAAAACTTGCATCAGAGTGGTATTTAGTTTACTTCTTAACAAGGTTCAAATAATACACACTTGGATCAATTAATACCATCCCCTTTCCCCACATCATCCCGAAGGTGTTCTAAAAACTGTAGCCACTCTACTTCTGGTTCTGCAGAGTTGCCTCCTTTTGATAGCCATCACCAAATAATTTATCTGGGAGGATTTACCACTTTTGAAACATCTCATCCCATGAAGAGTAGAGGCTCTGCCTCCATAGCCCTCTCAATTTTTGCATTTTTGGACATAAATGACTAAAAAGTAGAGTTATATCTCCCATTTACAAATGCAGAGCAACATACAAATGTGAGCCAGGAGCTAAATTAGGCATTATCAGACTAAAATGCTTTGTTTTTTCTCCCCTCCTCCCTCTTAGTCTTTTCTTGCATTTTATATATTCTTCCATGGAAACACAAAAGTCTCAATACAGATTTGTGGGCACTTGTCCAAAAACATGCCACCGTGAACACAGATTGAGAAAAACACATCACTGGTTTTGTCCCTACAAGGTCAGAATTAGGCCTCTCATCCCTTTTTGCTCTGATAGAGGCACCATCATTGTCTCATGGGATTGGGCACAAGTGCTGCTATGTCTGATCTTTTTCTTAAATTTCCTGCAGTTGGGCCGGGCGCGGTGGCTCAAGCCTGTAATCCCAGCACTTTGGGAGGCCGAGGCGGGTGGATCACGAGGTCAAGAGATCGAGACCATCCTGGTCAACATGGTGAAACCCCGTCTCTACTAAAAATACAAAAAATCAGCTGGGCATGGTGGCGCATGCCTGTAATCCCAGCTACTCAGGAGGCTGAGGCAGGAGAATTGCCTGAACCCAGGAGGCAGAGGTTGCGGTGAGCCGAGATCGCGCCATTGCACTCCAGCCTGGGTAACAAGAGCGAAACTCCGTCTCAAAAAAAAATAAATAAATAAATAAAAATAAAAATTCCCTGCAGTTGTTATTTTCCTAAACATTCCAGTTTGTCAAGACTTTTCTTTGTTAAATTGCTCTCTGAAACCAGTGGCAAGATTTTCTCATAATAATGTTTTGCAGACACCCAGCCCTCTTGTAACAGGAAGGGAAGGGAGCCGTTATATTTTGATCCAACAGACTCCTCTCATAATGGAACAGGGGAAACTTTGAAAATACTGCCTGTGTATGTAATGTTATCCTTGCCACTTCATGTTCTTGAAGAACTCATTGTTAGTTTTAAGTACCTGACAAGCTGGAGAATGTGAAGGAAAATAGTCATATGACAAGGTTAAACAGCAAAAGAGCAGATTTTTCAATTCTGCTAATGAAAGGTATGAGGACACCAGGTGAACCTTCTGAGTAACAGATGGGCTATTACCTATTTTGACATGCTCTGGTCAACTAGAGTCTTGGCTAGATATTCATACTATGGGAAGGAAGGAAGGAAGGAAGGAAGGAAGGAAGGAAGGAAGGAAGGAAGGAAGGAAGGAAGGAAGGAAGGAAGCAAGCAAGCAAGGAAGGCAGGCAGGCAGGAGGGAAGGAGGGAAAGAGGAAAGGAGAGAAGGAGGGAGGAAGGGTGGGCTAACATTTGTATGTTGCTCTGCATTTGTAAATGGGAGATATAACTCCACTTTTTAGTCATTTATGTCCAAAAATGCAAAAATTGAGAGAGCTATGGAGGCAGAGTCTCTACTCTTCATGGGATGAGATGTTTCAAAAGTGGTAAGCCCTCCTAAGTAAATTATTTGGTGATGGCAATCAAAAGGAGGCAATTCTGCAGAACCAGAAATAGACTGGCTACAATTTTTAGAGCACCTTCAGGATGATGCAGGGAAAGGGGATGGTATTAATTGATCCAAGTGTGTATTATTTGAATCCTGTTAAGAAGTAAACTAAATACCACTCTGATGCAAGTTTTTCCATTATTCCAATATATCAAACTCCAAGTCATAGATGAATACCCTTTCCCATAAGGAATATCAAGGAGGGAGGGAGAGAGGGAGGGAGGGAGCGAGGGAGGGAGGGAGGGAGGAAGGAAGGAAGGAAGGAAGGAAGGAAGGAAGGAAGGAAGGAAGGAAGAAAATAGCTTTCTGAAACCATAAGAGTGATGACAAATAGTTTACATTTTTCATACCTATTGATTGGGAGTTATTCTAATGTTCAATGTAAAGTAACTTTTAGAGCCTAGATTAAGTAAAAATGTCAGTTTTTTAAAAGGAAAAGAACATAATAGTATCAAATTTACCCAGCCTGCAAGATGTGTGGCAGTGCATACCTACTGAACACCTTAATGCAGGAACAAAGGTATAGGGCTCTAGACTCACCTGTCTGTCTCTTAGCCTGCTAAACACACTGTCCTCACCCTTTATTGGCCTCACCTCTTTTATTTAATGCCCCTAACTGGTATCCCTAGGTTTGCCTGAAGTAGTTCATTGCCAATTAGTCCCAATTGCTAACTTTTTCCAGGCCTTTTCCAGCTATATATCTATTTCCCCCCTTCTGTGTTTCACTTATCATCTGGATCAATTTCTGCAAAGTCTCAGACTTATAAGCCTTTGTTTTTCTCTATTCCAAAAGGCATGAGTTTTCTCCACTTTACTCTGCTCAAACCCACATGTGGATGAAAAATGGCTGCTCCTTAGATTTCAGTCACAGATTCAAGCAGTATTGCTTGGAGTGGAAGTACTATGTGCAAACAACCACTGCCATTTACGACTACTTGCTGTGTTCCAGAGAAGGAACCAAATGAAAAGAGCTAGAACAGGGCCTGACACACCGTGAACACTCAGTGTTCTGTGGCTGTTATGATGACCCAGGCTCTTTGTGAAGTGTCTGTTCCTCACAGCATCACCTGTCAAGAAGGTGAAAGGTAGGAATGAACAAAGAACCTCCCTTTGTGTTTGAGTGGAATCCTCAGGCCCTCTCTGTGCCTGAATGCAAATAGTAAAGATCTTTTAAAATTGCACTTACCAATGAGGAGGATTAACCAAATCCTTAATAAATGAGAACTTGAGACTGCTGCATTTCATTAGTTATTTTCAACCCCAAAATTTGTCCTATTTTTTTTAATTTATCTGAGCTGAAGGAGTACATGTGTAAGTTTGTTATACAGATAAGCCCGTGTCATGGGTGTTTGTTGTACAGGTTATTTCGTCGCTCAGGTCCGAAGCCTAGTACTCAACAGTTATTTTTTCCTGATCCTCTCCATCCTTTCACAATCCACCCTCAAGTAGGCCTCAGTGTCTGTTGTTTCCAACTTTCCGTCCATGTGTTCTCCTCGTTTAGCTCCCACTTATAACTGACAGTATGCGATGTTTGGTTTTCTGTTCCCATGTTAGTTTGCTAAGGATAATAGCCTCCATCTCCATCCATGTTTCTGCAAAGGACAGGACTCTCATTCTTTTTTATGGCAGTGTAATATTCCATGGTGTATATGTGCCATATTTTCTTTATCTAGTCTACTGTTGATGGGGATTTAAGTTGATTCTGTGTCTTTGCTATTGTGAGTGGTGCTGCAGTGAACACACAAGTGCATGTGTCTTCATAATAGAATGGTTTAGATTCCTATGGGTATATAGCCAGTAATGGGATTGCTGGGTTGAATGGTAGTTCTATTTTTGAGCCCTTGAGAAATTGTCCACTGCTTTTCACAATTGTTGGACTAAGTTATACTCCTCAAACAGTGTATAAGCATTCCTTTTCCTCTGTAACCTCACCAGTATTTATTTTTTGACATTTTAATAACAGCTATTCTGACTGGTGTGAGATGGTGTCTCATTGTGGTTTTGATTTGCATTTCTTTAATGATCAGTGATATGGAGCTTATTTTCATACACTTGTTGGACACATGTATGTCTTCTTTTGAAAGTGTTCATGTCCTTTGTTTACTTTTTAATGTGTTTTTTCTTGTAAAGTTGATTATGTTCCTTATATACAAAGTCCTATGAATATTAGACATTTGTCAGGTACATAGTTTGAAAATATTTTCTCCCATTCTGTAGGTTATTTTCTGTATTACTAGTTTCTTTTGCTATACAGAAGCTCTTTACAGTTTAATTAGATTCCATTTGTCAATGTTTGCTTTTGTCCTACATGTGCTTTCTGATGTTTGTTACGGTTTGCGCTTATTGTGCAGTCAACTGAGAGTTTTCAAATATGTTCCTAATACAGCTGGTTATCAGCGGAAAGTTTCCCTGAATTGTGGGCTCCAGTCTGGGGTCTTGGCATCTCCTTTTCTGGTCACCCCAGGCTTCTATCTTCCAACCCTTCGCTCAAAACCTAGGTGAGTGTGGCCATGCTTACTTTCACCAATCTTCCTTTCATTTTCTCTCCCCCATCATGTCCTACCAGAAGCCATTAAAAATAGGTTCATAACCTTTCATTTAAAATCTTAATTCCCTAAACCCTAAGGGATTTTTATCTTTCAATTTCTAGTTATTATTACTGTCAAAGGATTATATTACTGACTATGTGATTCCACTTACACGATGAATGTGAAATAGCCAAACTCACAGAAGCAGAAAATGGAATGGTGGCCAGGGCTTGGAGAGAGTGGGAAATGGGGAGGTACTAGTGAAAGAGTACAACATTTTGGTTCCACAGATGAATAAGTCCTAAAGATACGCTGTATAATTTAGTGTCTATAGGTAACAACACTGTATTTTATACTCAACAATTTGCTATAAGGGTAGGTCTAATGTTGTATCTTTATTATAGAAAAAAATAATAATAATAAATAAGAGGGTAAGAGGAAACTTTTGGAAGTGGAATAGGTTTGCAGGATAGATTGCAGATTGTGGCAATGGTTTCATGGGGATATACTTATCTCCAAACTCACCAAGTTGTATGCATTAAATAGGTACAGCTTTTTCTATGTTGATTGTCCTTCAATATAAGTGTTTTTTTAAAGAAAGTTTCCAAACATTGCCATTGTTCAGTAAAATCCCCTTGGTTGAGAATCAGTACTCAAATAAAGTCTTAGTTCACAGAGAATATACCTTGATTGATCTTCAATGATACTATCCATAAGTACAAACAATTCTCTGTGATCAGCAAAATCATAGCATCTATCTTACACAGACACATTAAAAACAAAACAAAACAAAACAAGGAGTTTATGCTATTCAGTATCTAGTTAACATGGCAAAGCACAAACTGCACTAATTTCATTTTTTAGAAATCTCTTTTTTAGTTTCAAATAACTCAAAGAGAACATAACCTATGGCCATTAAATTATTTGACAGAAGAAAGATATAAGGAGAGAAAAACAGGAAGATTCAGCCATATAAAAATTATTTTTGACGCCCTGATGTGTTGGAGTCCACCCACAGTCATATAAATCTGTGGTTGATCTTATTTCCATGACTGTTATATAGCTCTAAATAAACTTTTAAAAACACATATATTTTCATGTCGCAAAACTAGATCCCAACAGATTTGTGAAATACCATTCTCTTCACATACAAGAATTTAAATGATGAATGCAATAATCATTATCAAGGAACCAGCCACTACTAGGTCACAAATGACCTGTTTCCTATTATTTTCCAAAGTCCCATGCACAGCATAAGTTGCTGATTGCAAAGTGGATGGAACTGAAATGTGTGATTTCCCTGCAGAGCTAACACTGTGGATGAAAAGAGGCAGAAGATGCCTGCAGGGAATTCAGGCGATTTCTATTATAGTGCATCATTTCCCACTGACTTTGACCTGTGAGAAAATTGGAATTTTCAGCTGTTTTCATTATAAATGGAGTATATAGTAAAAACTTCTTATTACTCCAAAATCTGAGAGCGGTTGTCTCACCCAGTTCTCAACACTTGATGTAGTCATGCCTTTAACAATATTACTAACATGGTTATCCCTTCTGTGCTTAAATATCTCCATGTCCTGATGTTCATTAATTTCTAAGAAAGCCTATTTCACTGTAGGAGAGTTTTAATTAATAGAGTATCTTTCATTATTTTAAGATAAAATTTTCTACTTAGACTACAGTAACACACAATGAGTTTCTCCTGCCATATGAAAGGTATTCAAAGATTTAAAATGTGTATCATCTCTTCCTACACTTTTCTTTTGGTGTGAAGAACTGGTGTTGTATTGAGTACAATGTCTATAAGGATTTTCTTTACATATTTTGTCTGATTATGTAAAAAAATTTTCCCCCAAAATTTTGCATTTTAATAGTGATCACCTTAAACATGTTAATTCTATAAAGACAAAGGTTAACAGTTGCTGTCAATTAAAATATAGATTGTACATCTTTAATAAATACATGTTAATGTTTATTATTTTAATTATTAAAGTACAACTGAACAGATGTATTAAATAAATAAAAATGCATTAAATAAATGAAAATCTTCCTTCACTTTTGTTTCATATGAAACAAATAAATGATGAGAAACTATTCTCTTAACTGTAACTCTTAAATTAGTCTTGTGGGTGTGTATCTTTTGATTAATCAATATTTATTAAGGATAGGCGCAAAGTAGACAAAAATCCTAGTTTGAAATATTAGTTATGCCATTTATTATGTGACCTTGGACAAGTTACTTATCTGTAAGTTGACTTGTCTCTAGGATGGGGATAACAACAGTATCTATCTTATAGGATTATTGTGAAAATTAAATTAATAATGCAGGTAAACATTTACTTTTATTTTTAGAGACGAGGTCTCGCTCTGTCACCCAGGCTAGAGTGCAGTGGTGTAACCATAGTTCACTGCAGTTTTGAATTCCTGGGCTCAAGTGATCCTTCTACCTCAGCCTCCCAAGTAGCTGGGACTATAGGCAGCTACCATGCCTGACTAAATGTAAAAGCCCTATACATAGTAAGTGATCAACACAATTTAGCTAATATTTCTAGCCCAATATTCTACTTTTTATATATTTATCCTCTATATAGTAATTATTATACCTTTGTTTTCAAAGCATTGTATAATGTATTTAGTTATTTGTATATACATGTTCATATATTCATATTCATAAAGACAGGGGATGGATGCAACAAACCACCATGGCATGTGTATACCTATGTAACAAACCCACATGATCTGCACATGTGCCCCAGAACTTAAAGTATAATTTTTTAAAAAGCACAAAAAAAATATAGTATCTGTGCGTTTTTCATATATGACTTTCAAAAAAAAAGAAAAGAAAATTTTGCTGTTAATTATAGAACATCCATTAGGAAGGTAGTGTTACAGTATTTTTTAGGGTTGGGCATGGTGGCTCAAGCGTATAATCCCAGCACTTTGGGAGGTGGAGGCAGGTGGATCATCTGAGATCTGGAGTTCGAGATCAGCCTGACCAACGTGGAGAAAGCCTGTCTCTACTAAAAATACAAAATTATCTAGGCATGGTGGTGCATGCCTGTAATCCCAGCTACTTGGGGGCTGAGGCAGGAGAATTGCTTGAACCCAGGGGGCAGAGGTTGTGGCGAGCCAAGATCTCGCCATTGCACCAATTGAGATCTCACCATTGTTGTCTGCACTGGGCAACAAGAGTGAAACTGTCTCAAATATATATATATATATTTTAGTAATGCCACATCTGAAACATATTTTAATAATACTATATATATTATATATAGTATTAATATATGTAATTTAATATTATATATAGTATTATTAAAATATACATAATTTAATAATACCAATATATTATTGGTACTATTATATCTTATTAAAATATATTATATTATTAAAATATATTATATTATTAAATATATCATTAAAATATATATAATTTAATACCAATATATTATATTACCTCTATATTATATATTATACTATGTGTAAAATATATATAAAACATATTGTATGTAGGTATTACTAAAATATGTTTCAGATGTGGTATTACTAAAATGTTTATATATATATACACATGCACATTATACATATATAATGAAGTACTATTCAGCCTTAAAAAAGAAGGTGATCTTATCATTGCAACATGGGCACATATGGAGGACATTATGCTAAGTGAAATAAGCCGGGCACAGGAAGACAAATACTGCATAATTTCACTTATATGCAGAACCTAAAAAGTTGTACTGATAGACATAGAGAGCAGAATGCTGGTTATCAGAGGCTGGGGGCAGGGAGGGAGGGAACAAGGATTTGGTTGTCAAAGGGTATGAAATTTCAATTATACAGAAGAAACTAATTTTTTTCTTTGCTTTGCTTTGCTTTTTTTTTTCTTTTTCTTTTATTTATCTATTTTTTTTTTTTTTTTTTTTTTGAGACAGGATCTTGCTTTGGTGCCCAGGATGGAGTGCGGTGGTGTGATCAGGGCTCACTGCAGCCTTGACTTCCCAGGCTCAAACAATCCTCACAGGTCAGTCTCAAAGTAGCTGGGACTACAGGCACATGCCACCATGCCTGGCTATTTTTAAATTATTATTATTTTTTGTAGAGACAGGGTCTTACTATGTTGCCTATGCTGGTCTCGAATTCCTGGATTCAAGCGATCCTCCCACCTCAGCCTCCTAAGGTGCTGGGATTACAGGTGTGAGCCACCATGCCCAGCCAGGAGGAATAATTTTGAGATCTATCGCAAAATGTAGTGATAATAGCCAATAATAATGTATTCAAATATCAAAATAACAAAGATATTCCAAATGTTTCACCACAACAAATGATGAGTGAGGTGACAGTTAATCAGTTTGATTTAATTATTTTTCATTGTATATATGGAATATATATGTATGTCAAAACATCACAGCATACCCCATAAATGTATACAATTTGTGAATTAAAAATAATATTAAGAAAAAGTATGCTATTGAAAAAAGTATTTTTCATGTAATAAGTATTCAAATAATTTCTGTTTCAAGACTCATGATTTTCTGTGTTGAGGGCTCAGGTTCAAATCTATTCCTTCAAATGTCTCCATACTTCTTTTTGTTAATAATGTTAATAATATTAATATTTTAAAAGTAATTCAGTATTTTGTAATGTAATTTAGTCATTTAAATTTTAACCTTGTCCATAATATAATTGTCTATTCTTTTTTTTTTTTAAGACAGTTTCACTCTATTGCCAAGGCTGGAGTGCAGTGGTGCAACATCAGCTCATTGCAACCTGTGTCTCCTAGGTTCAAACAATTCTCCTGCCCCAGTCTCCTGAACAGCTGAAATCATAGGCACATGCCACCATGCCTGGCTAATTTTTGTATTTTTTATTGGAGATGGGGCATTACCACATTGGCCAGGCTGGTCTCGAACTACTGACCTCAAGTGATTGACCCGGCTCAGCCTCCTAATGTGCTGGGATTACAGGCATGAGACACTGTGCCCCGCCATAACTGTGTTATCTTATGACCTCAGTAACCTAGTTGCTTTAGTAGGAAAAAGAAAAAGGCATGGTGTTTCGGTAACATTTATATTTATCTGCAAATATCTTATTTATGTGCAAGTTGTGTATAAATCTTATTTCAATGCTGTTGAATACCAAACTACAAGACGCTTTCCACAATGTTGTAAACATGGAAGGAACTTTTCCTCTTTTAAGAAACTTCCAGTTCTGTTTAGGAGATTACAGACAAAGCAATATATGATGGCTTTCAAGTAATTGATATAGACAGTAAGTGTTTTAAAAGCATAAGAGAAGCAAGTTCATTAGCAACAGGGACGGGTAGAAAGGCTTCCTGAGAAAGGGAGTTGCAACTGTATCTTGGATAAGTGGGAGTCATAAGTGGGAAGCCATTCCAATGACATATGTGTACACAGGTGTGAAAATGTCCACAAGCATTTAGGCAATATCTCACCAGGAGTAGAGTTCTTGGGAGGGGAGAAGACAAGCTGGTTTGAGGACAAAATGTGGGATGCTGTGTATACCAAGTTAAAGGTGGTAATTCTGAAGATAATCCAGAGGTGTTGTGGGATCTTAAAAAAGAAAGCAGGGCCTCATTTAGAAAATTAAGTTATGTCTGCTAATCAGAAATTTCATTCTATAAACATGCCGGTGATCTTAGGTTTTACCATATAAGTTTACGTTAAGGCTTGTAGAATACTAATTTTAATTCATGGACTTAATGTCTCAATTTTACTAATGGTTTATATCTCAAGAACTTGGTCAGGAAATTTTGTTCTCTTAGTTGATTTCCTTTTGTAAAAATTCCATATGTTATTTTAAGTGTCTTTGGTTTTTCTTTGGACTACAGCATCAAGGGACCACAGAGGTTGGAAACTGAGGCAAGTTGACAGCTGATTAAATAAAAATATACTTATGTTCCTATGCATTAGCTGGCATGGTGTGTGAAGTAATGCAGTGGGGTAAGAATCAAAACACTCATGTTATTCCTGCGTTTCTCACTGAGAAATGATGTGGTCCTGGCGAATTCACATATTTTCCATTTATATGTGAGTGACAACGAGCTTTCCCTGATCACTTTACATGGAGGTTGTGTGATACACCAGAAAGAAGACACAATTGGAGGTCAGACATTTGCCATGACTATGTGTCTACTCCAATAACCCCTCTCAGTTTCCAAGGCCCACTCTGCCTCCAGTGCCAACTGTGCCCCAGCAGAGATCTCATCAAAGAAAAATCGGATCATGTTGCTCTTTTGCTTAAAACTACCACAATCTCCATTATTCCAAGGATAATAAACAAGCTACTTGGCTCAGCCCTACATTTGCACCTCCCATTGTGTTCTGAGTCCCTCATTCTCAGTTCCTTAAATAGGCCCCATTCTCACCTTTGTGGGGCCACTGTGTGTACAATTTCTTTGAGATTATGTTGTTCTTCATGTCATGATTTGGTGCAGTTATAATTTTCATAGGTGATAGTGTGATTGTCTAACATCTGCCCCCATCTGGACTGTAAGTTTCAATGAGGATAAGTGAAGTCCCCTTTGGATGTTCTGTTAACCCAACTCTATTCCTATTACCTCCCATGATAATCTAGCACAACAGGCATTCAATAAATTTTTGTTGAACTAATTCATGAATTTAATGGTTATGTGAATTTTAAAATAGAGATAATGATGATAGCTACTATAATACACAGGGTGGTTCATCTGCTCCACCGGGTTTTTATAAGCCTTTTACAAGGCAAATACAAGACTATTTATTAGGGAGAACATGGCAAACAATTAAGCACACAAATATGAGTATTCCTGATAATAAAAATAGCTGAAAACAAATTGAAATAATAGCCCATAAAATTTTGATACCTAACATGAGCCAAAAAAATTTTATTTTAAGATGGAAATCTAAGAAATTAAGGGGGAACCAGGAAAAAAGCACTTATAAGATAGAAAATGTCAACTAGTGATATTAAAGACACCTCAGTCTTGTAAATGTGCAAATTGGATAATCACTTAGGTACACACTACTTTCTACCCATGAATCCAAATGATCTTAAACAATGCCCATCCCTTCCTTGTCATGGTCATCCTGCTTGTTGTAGAGACACTAACATTCAAGAGATCCAGTCTCACAGTGTGGTTTGTCATCTTTTCAATTCCTATTGTCTAACCTATCATGGCTAAACCAGAGCATGCAAAATCATTCTGACCTTGGCTTCGCAGACACTTTGGTATTACCTTATCAAACAAAGCAACCCTGACAAAAATGCTCAGCATCTATTTAGTGACTCACAGGGAGGGCTGTGTGTACCACAGTTTATAGTTCAGTATCTAATCGCGTGCAGGTGTGTCAAGCATGTACATAGCATGTGCATGCTAGTCAAGCAAGCATGCCCAAGAAAACCCAGAGAAATTGCTTGTGCTTTTAAATAATAAGTTGACTATGTTAAATCATTATGCAGAGCCACAGTGATGGAAAATTTCATATGGTTTAAACAGAAGAGCAGCCTTGTAGAAAAAGCATTTCATTGATTGCATATCTAATGAGAAGGAAGTACACGAAACTGAAAATTGAAATAAGAAAAGCAATTGGTTGTCTATGGTTTCAGTGAAAGGATCTAATATTAGTGTTACATTCACATTCGTATTTATAAAATAGATCTGTGATGGATATTCTGGTTCCAGTTTTGAGACTCATCACTGCCTCCCAATATTGCACATTGTACTCATCTTTCCAGCATTATTTTCTGCAGTCTTCTACCTTCTGTATATGAGAATGACTCTCTCTACTGAGTTACCAGTATGGAATCAGTACCTCAAGGGGTCATCGTCATCAGTGAGAACAGACTTATTCTGCTAATCCACAGCCTTTTACATAACTCCATTTTTTTTAATGTTACTTTTTGTTAGGGATATAGAGAAAACCATAACCTTAAATAAAATATAGAAGAATGAATTCAAATTTTAGCTTCATTAACACCATGTTGTAATCAGCAAGCTGATCATCCATTAATTAGAATACTATTTGTAGTGTTTTATTTCTTATTTTGAGAAAGGGAATCTATACTACCTAAAGTTTTAAAAATTGTTAATACGTAAAGAGCAGGTCTCTTCCAATTAGCAGAAAGGTGAATTGGCAATGCTTAGGTTTCTGAGCAAAGTGCAAAGTGAAGAAAAGGATCTGTATCATTCTTCAGCCATGCAGCTTTCTTCAATGACCTGTAGAGTCTCCTCTTGTTCACCATGACCATGTGATGGCGTGAGCTATTGTTGACGGCCCATTAATAATGGAAACTGTGTGCCAGTAAAGTTTTTTTTTTTTAAATACCAGAGCTTCCTTAATTTAAAAATGCTTGATTATTTTAAATAATACAATCTCTTTTCTGACATATGGGATGTTTCTTTGCTATTAGTGGGTTACACCATTAATTGTTGATTTTCTTCTGCCTGCCACAGCCTAACTTCACACAATCCGTTATTTATGTCAATCACCAAAGAACACATATTTGGTCTTCAAACTCATGTCCTGGCTTACAACTTCTGAATTCCTAAGAAACTCCAACGTGATGTTTTTTATGAAAGCGAGTTGACTGGTATTTGGAAACCCCTAGGTAGCTTCAGGCTGAGTCTGCTCTCCCAAACAAACAAAAAAGCCTCATATCTTTTTCTATTGTGGAAGTTTAATAAATATGTTTACTGGCCAACATTCTAGTTAATATGATATTCTGAAATTATTAGTGGCTCTTATTTACTGAAGTCATTCTTGTTTTAGGTTAAGACAGATACAGATGGTCCCTGACTTAGGATGGTTTGACTCATAATTTTTTGACTTTATGATAGGTTTATCAGAATATAAACCAATAAGTTAAAGAGCTCCTTATGATATAAAGTGGGGTTATGGTTTCTACTGAATGATTATCACTTTTGTCATCACAAAATTTATAAAAATCATAAGTTAAACCCATGGTTAAATCATAGGCTGACTGCTGTGCTGCAAGCATTAAATGAATTTTTTTCTTAGAGTATTTTTGACTCACCATGGGTTTATCTGGATGCAATTCCATAGAAAGTAGAGGAGAATCTGTTGTACCTCCGTATTCATAGGGAATTGGTTCCAGGACCCCCACAGATACCAAAATCTGTGGATGCTCAAGTTCCTTATATAAAATGGTATAGTATTTGCATATAACTTACGCATATTCCCCCAAATGCTTGAAATCATTTCTGGGTTACATATAAGTTCTAATACATGGAAGTACTATATAAATAGTTATCACAGTGTATTGTTTTCTTTGTATTATTTTTATTATTTTTAAATATTTTTGATTCTCGGTTGAATCCATGGATCCCAAACTATTTTTGTCAGAGTTCTCTCAGAGGTACAGAATTAATAAGATAAACACACACACACACACACACTATATATATATGTATATAAAATGTATATATATTATATATATAAAATATATATAATATATATATATTATATATATATAATTATTAAGTATTAACTTACATGATCACAAGGTCTCACAATAGGCTGTCTGCAAGCTGAGGAGAAAGGAGAGCCAGCCCGAGTCTCAAAACTGAAGAACATGGAGTCCAGTGTTTGAGGGCAGGAAGCCTCCAACATGTGGGAGAAATGTGTAGACTAGGAGGCTAGGGCCGTCTCACCTTTTCACAATTTTTTGGCTGCTTTATATTCGCTGGCAGCTAATTAGATTGTGCCCACAAGATTAAGGGTGGATCTGCCCTCCCCAGCCCACTAACTTAAATGTTAATCTCTTTGGGCAACTCCTATTGGAATTCACTTGGGGTAGCACAGACACACTCAGGTTTAATACTTTGTATTTCTCAATCCAATCAAGATAACACTCAGTACTAACCATCACAAGTCTACCCCTTGTCACCTTGAACCCATACACATCTCCTAAGATCATATATAATCTTCAAACAAAGGCAATAATAAGGCCGTAATTATGCCTAACGTAATTCAACTATCCTTTACAACCAGAAATGTACCAATCCCCAACCCAAATACTATCACATAAAGTTAACAATATTTAATTGCTGATATGAAGTAATAAATCTTATGTCCATGATAAAGGAAAAGGAAATAAAATAAAGATATTTTCTTAGTACATGTGTATACATGCACAAACTTGTTTTAACAAAAGGAGGAGGAAATACTCATGACAGTTACAGTCCTTGTTTCTGCAGCTGGCCACATGATGATAGCTGGTATTGATGACTACCTTCTTCTACTACACATTCTGTATTCTTTTTTCCTTCAGCAAGCACCTGAACAGCTTGTGGGTTGTTTTTTGTTTGTTTTTTTTTTTTTTCTGGTGGAGTCACCCAAAATTTCATTCCTGAAGGGTCTGGGTCATTTGTAGCCCTGCCTGGATTGGGCTGTTGTGGTTTCCCAGTGACCTTAATCACAGGTCATGGTAATACTAAGAGAAGCCCTAATGGATCTCCTGTATTCCATGCATATTCTTCCCTACCTTCATTGCCGAGTAGTAGACTTGATATTCATCTTGATATTCCAGGTCAATCACCCTAGCCAACACTGTCACTCCCTTCTTAGCCTGTTGACTTAAAGATAAGAGGACCCCAAAGTGTCCAGGTGGCAATCTTAACTTCCAACGTAATGGAATCATTGTCTCCTGATGACAGCATTCCTCCCTCTGGAACTAAGGCGTCTAGGCCAGCAGAACATAATGTCGCAGGAACAGGAAGCAAAAATTTTGCTAGTGGATCACTAGGGGTGACAGTGACTGGTGCTACTTCCACTTCCACCCCTTGATTCCTGGGCCTGTGAATCCTGGCTATAGGAGAAATAATACCATATATTGGATATTGATTCAGAGCATACACGACCTTCTGGAGAGCTTTGCCCCAGCCCTGCAAAATATTGTCACCTACTTGGCATTGTAATTGTGACTTCAAAAGGCCATTCCACCATTCTATCAATCTGGCTGCTTCAAAATGTTGGGGAACATGGTAAGACCAACGAGTTCTATGAGCACGAGCCCACTGCTGCCCTTCCTTAGCCATAAAATGAGTGCCTTGGTCAAAGACAATGCTGTGTGGAATACTATGATGGTGGATAAGGTGTTCCGTGAGTCCCACAGATGGTAGTCTTGGCATGAACACTGCCTGCAGCATAGGCAAACCTATAGCCAGAGCAAGTGTCTATTCCAGTGAGGACAAACCTCTGCCCTTTCCATGATGGAAGAGGTCCAATATAATCAACCTGCTACCAGGTAATTGGCTGATCACCCCAAGTAATGGTGCCATATTGAGGGCTCAGTGTTGGTCTCTGCTGCTGGCGAATTGGGCCCTCAGCAATGACTGTAGCCAAGTCAGCCTTGGTGAGTGGAGGTTCATGTTTCTGAGCCCATGCATAACCTCCATCCCTGCCACCATGGCCACTTTATTCATGAGCCCATTCGGTGATGACAGGAGTGGCTGGGGAAAGAGGCTGAGTGGTGTACACAGAACAAGTCATCCTAACCACTTGATTATTAAACTCTTCTGCTGAGGTCACCCATTGGTGAGCACTCACATGGGATACAAATATCTTCATAGTTTTTGACCACTCAGAGAGGTCCATCCACATACCTCTTCCTCAAATTTGTCACCAACTTTCCAATCATGCTTCTTCTAAGTCCCTGACCATTCAGCCAAACCTACAGCCCATGAATCATTATATAATTGCACATCCAGCCATTTCTCCTTCCATAAAAGTGCACAACCAGGTGAACTGCTCAAAGTTCTGCCCACTGGGAAGATTTCCCTCCACTACTGTCCTTCAGGAATGTCCTATCAAGGGGCTATAGTGTTGCAGCTGTCCACTTGGAGGTGGTGCCTACATATCATGAAGACCCATCTGTACACCAGGTCATAATCTTCTCTTCCTCTGTCAGCTGCTCATAGAGAACTCCCCATGAGGCCATCGGTGCAGGCTGGGGAAGAAAAGGCAGAGTGGCAGGAGTGGAGACCATGGGCATTTAAGCCACTTTCTCATGTAACTTACTTGTGCCTTCAGGACCTGCTCAAGCCCGATCACATATACACCACTTATTTGATGATGGAATGCTGCTGTGTATGATTTACTTTATAGTTAGAACGGGTCAGAAAGCATCCAGTTCATGATAATCAGTTCAGGTCGCTTATGAGGGCCAACTGTATTGTAGAAAGAAAATCATCCTACAGCAAATTCCAAAGGTGTGTTTCAATTACTAAACTTGGACATATTAATTGATATATTGCTCTAAGTAGACATCAGTTGAAGCTTGAAAATTTCTTTTCAAAACATACATTTTTGTTTTGCTAGTGTTTCTTCTGATAAGACTTTTAACCGTAGGATAAGGCCATCTAGTGAAGTATATGGATTAGACTTTCATTTGCATGATCTCATAGGATCCTAACAGTTAAAAAAACAAACAAACAAACAAAAACCACTTAGCTGCCTGAAATTTCTCTTGGGGTGCAAAAGATCTAAATAATAGACAAAATTACCATTTTACAGAAACAGGAACTAAAGAACAAAGAGGTTGAATGCCTCGACAAAGATGTCACGGAAATGGATCTCTGTTTGCGGTTCGGGAGAGAGGCAGAATCAGTTTTCTCCAGTCAGGGTAATTTTCTCCAAAGAAGCATCCTAGTGAGTTGTATGTAGGTAATTGAAATTGCCTATATACAATTTTCTCTAGTGGAATGTTTATTTTCTGTCCAGTAATCTTTTCAGGTGTGTTATTTTAGAATGCAAGTATGACTGGCAGGTAACAAAAAACAGGTCTATCTACAGATAGGCAGTAGGTGGCAGGGGAGGAGTTGGGGGAACTTCATACATATACAAACACGGAGGTAAGGAGAAAGAATATTGTTGGCAAGAAAAGTAGTGAGCTGCTTTAGGAGTTTGTCTGTTATTGAAGTAGAAGAGGGCTAAACCAATAATTCCCTTAAGACTCTTCTGGTTTTGATTTCTTAATATGTACAACTATTAATTTGTATTGTGTTACTAACAGGTCAGCACATAGGAATATACAACAATTTTAAGTGTAAATTAAGCAAACTTCTTAGGCAGGTCAATATTACATAAATTAAAAATATAATTTATAATCTTGAAAACAAAAAGCCTTCAAATTTACCAGAAAATAAAAACCCTTATGTGCACTTGAGGTTGGAAATATAATGAAAGTAGAATTTTACTGCAAGGCTGAAAGTCCACTGGGCAATGAGGATGACGTTATGTTTTTGCATTAAACCTGAAATATTTCTTTTTATTGTTTATAAGTATTAATTATATGCAAAAGTATATGTGACTCTGCCCAGATCATAAAGAAAATAGAATCCCTTCCCATACAGGGTTGCTTTAAATAAACTGTGACAAGGACATTTTAGAGAGTGTCTGATGTACAAGCACATTCTATCAATTATAAGTTATAGTAAATGTAGTTCTATAATATATATTAAATAAAGAAAGAAAGAACAATGCTGGAGGTTTATTCATCTATAAAAATCTAGTGTCTACCCTGCACCTGTGTCTAGATTTAAATGAAGTTTCTGCATCATGGTAGAGGAACATTTCCTCATTGTAGTTTTATAAAATCTTCTATAAATGATGTAAAAAGAAGTCTGCTACTCAATAAATCATCAATACTAGTTTCTGCAGTCTGGAGAGTATTCTCTAGAGATATGATTGTAAGAACTGGGAAGATTTTACTGAGCTGAACTTGGAGAGCTAGAAAAATTACAGTCCCAAGGCACAATATGGCTGTCAACATTCTAAGCGTCTTGCCAAGCCTTGTGAATTTTATTTCTGAGGCATTATTTGGGTTAGTGCCATTTGCTAGACAGATAGACCTGATCAGTGTTATCTAACCTCAACAGAACAGGTTCTTCTTAATCTCCCCTGTCAGTGCCAACTAAGAAACTCCATAGTTGTGTAAGTCTGAGCTCTCTAGACAATTTTTTATTCCAGCATAATTCACTTCTTTGCCTTCTTAAAATTACTTCTTTCAAAGAGAACAACAAAGAAAACACAGGAAAAAAAATTAACACTATCATCTACACTGGGGGTGTGGTGGGGGAGGAGAGGGTAAAATGGGAAAAGAACTAATATTTACTGGGCATCTGCTATGAATCAGGTGCTATGATTCTCTTTATAAATATAGTGAACACATGACAATATTAATTATTTTAAAATACCGATAATGCATATCCATGTTTATTTACTTCAGATTCAGTTATTAAAACCCTTATGATGACTTCTGGTTTCAGGGGAGGATGTAGATAACACGAAAGAACATCACTCCCATTCTTACACATAGAATAAAAACTGGGAAAACTAAATTAATGGCTTTTCTTGAACCATCAGATAACTGAGGTTACTGGGCAAATAACAAACTCAAGACCAGATGCCTACAGGGAGAAACAAGACTTGAGCATGGGGAAGAAGCTACCATATACCCTATAAACCAGCAGGAAGATCAAACCAGAAATGTTCACAAATTACTAAAGGCTGAGCATGGGCCAAATGGGAGAGTGAAGCTTCTGGAGACAATAGACTTGGGAAGGTGGTCCTACGTCCTTGCGAAGTTTTCCTCCAGGAAACTCACCAGGCTCTAGGGTGACCAAACTTCCAGTCCCAGTGTTCCTGGGACTTAAGGGGATCCTGAGATGTGGGATATGCAATTTCATAATCAGGACAAGGTGGTGGCCCTATCAGGATTTCACAGGAAAGACTGTGGAGAATCTTGAGGAAACTTCTTTACGCCTGGGGAGGAACGAGGGAAAGGGAAGAAGAGCAACAACCAGAACGCACCTAAGCCCTTCTGCCTTTCTCCAGAGCACTAATCCTACCATCATCTGTATGTAAACATGTAGCTTAAAAAATCACAGATACTTTACATCTCAAAAAACACCCTGTGAACAAACTCGGGAAGTGTTTCTCTGAACAAATTAAAATCAGTTCTCTCATAAGATAAATTCCTAACACAGAATATGAATAAACAATACTGCAATTATTACCTGAATTAATTTGTTTTACCTTAATTAGTTAATTACTGTTACCTGAATTAATATTACTCCCCCTGGCTTTTTGCTGCTCTCAAATAGGGGGGCGCAGAGAGCATAGATTTTTATCTAGCACCTCTTCCTCCTAAACTTCATTACTTGGCTAGGTTTCAATGAGAAATGCAAATTTTGAAGTCCAAAATTTTAAGAGGAGATTTCAAATTTGCACACATATTAAGATCAAATAACTACACCTCTAAGTTCCATACCCCTAAGAGAAGTCTTAATGATTCTGGTTCAGTGGAAAATGTCCTCATTATTTGCCTTCCTTTCCTTTCACTCATGATTCTGAATTGCAAGGAGGAATTAAGACATCACTTTCAAAAAATATGAAGAGAAATCACTGAAGAGAGAAAACACATGACATTTAAAATCAATTTTTTTTGTTCTTGGCATAGGCAGTGCATTTATCCTAAGTAATACTATTATCTATGTATTGAAGCTTGATTTCAGGTAGTCCTTCTTTCATTTAATGAAAATGAAACCTGTCTACTGTGCTGGATCTAATTGGACACATCTATTGCTCTGTGGTCAGTGATGTCCTATTCGTGTTACAGGACTTTTCCTTAGTTCAGCTAAATATGGGGTCCTTGCCCATTCCATGACCTGGCAATTTAGGCTCACAGACAGTTTGAAGGGTGAGTAAAGCAGAATTTTATTGGGTGAAAAGGAAAAAAAGGGGAAAATAGGTACTCCTCACAAGGCCAGAGTCTCCTGCTAGAGTGCTTCCCGCCTTGCAATTTAAATCCCAGGTTTCAACACGGGAAGAGGAGGGACCAGGTTCTTCCCCACTTCAAACTGCGTGAACTTCTCAAGGCTCTACCCCAGTGTGCAGGCTGGTGGAGGGACCCCCTCTCACCTGGCTGTCTCATTGGCAGACTGAAATAGGCCAGCGCAGGAGTATTTACACTATGGAAATTAGAAAATGCTACACTTAGAAATGTTAACAGGTAAATATTGTTAACGGATACTCTCTAATAACAAATACTTACTGCATAGAACGGAAGGGGCTGATATTCCAAACTCATGAAGGAGCCATAGAAAGGGAGGTGAACTTGAGGGTGTCAGCCCTGGAAGGTTGTGCTAGTGCCCTGCCATTGTGAACATGTGCTGAACCACTTTCTGGAAGTATTTTCACCCTAGTTAATGACAGGTCATAAGTTATCTCTCATGAACCAATTTTTTTTTCTGAAATATGTATCAACTATATCCTAAAGTAGTACTCTTTTGGTATATTAGGGACTGTAGTGGGTTGAATTGTGCTCCCCCAAAAAGATATATCCACATTGAAATCCATGGAATCATTGGATGTGTCCTTATTTGTAAAAAGAGTCTTTGCAGATGTAATTGGTTAAAGGATTGAGGATGAGTTCAATCTGGATTACCCAGGTAAGCCCTAAATCCAATGACAAATGTCTTTATAAAAGAAAAAAGAGAAGACAGAGACAAAGAGAAGACAGTGTGAAGACAAAGGCAGAGAACAGAGTGATGTGGCCACAAGCCAACGATGCTGGGGAATACATGGAGCCACCAGGAGACAGAAGAGGAAAAGAAGGGTTTTTCCTAGTGTCCAGAGGGAGAAGCTGCCCTGCCAACCCTTTACTTCTAACTTCTGACCTTTAGAACTGTGAGAGAATAAATTCCAGTTTTTCTAAGTCATTAGTTTGTAGTAATTTGTAATGGCAATCACAGAGGCCAAAGGGAATTAAGACATTTTAATTATTTAAGACACATGCTATTCAAGATCCACTAATTCAAAAGATATAATGGATGTGCAGTCTCTTTCATCCTCTATCTTTTCACTGATTTCCTCTGGAAAACAGTCCTCTCCCTCATCTGTCATCAATGTGGGCATTTCCTGAGAAACTCACATTCAGTATCTGCTCTCTACTTCATCTTTCACAGACGGCTGAAATGAATCATTTAATATGGCATTCTCTCCACACCCCCCCCCCCCACCCCGTCCCCACTCAGCAAATGTTGGCTCTTTTCTAATCTGGGGTTTTCTCAGCAGCTAGCATGGTGTGATCAATAACAAAATGTGACAATTTAAGCAAGAGGGAAATATCACTTTAAAGAGGAAACGCCAAACATTATCAAATAAAAGCTCAAGAAAAAGTGTGACATGAGCCAGGAGCCACAGAGCTACAGCACTGTCAGAAGAACACGAAAAGGGAAAAACAAAAACAACTTTTTATATGTTGCATGCAATGGAAGAGTCTACTTCTCCAGGCTCATCTCATGCCATTTTCTCTAGCATTTTCTTTACTTCCAGGCGCAGTAACTGTTCATATTCCTGGGCACTCTCAGCTCAGATTTAGTTTAGACTGAGTTGGCCACTTATATGATAGTATGGGTGGCTGTGAAATAGCTCTTACCTTTTGATGCCAAAATTCTGCTTTTTGAATCTATCTTAGGTTGATTATCAAAAATCAGTCTTTAGGTTGTCACAGGCATTAAGACATTCATTTCCACAAAAAAAGAGGAAGGAATCTAAATAACCAACAACAGGATACTTATTAAATAATTTTTAATACATGAATTTGGTAACTACTAAGTAGCCACTATGATGGTATTTATGAAGGTCATTTAGCAACATAAAAGACATGAAATATTTTATATAATATAATGACAAGTCAATAGAATAGCTTATAAATTTGTAAATAGTTTAACAGTTATACGCATATATAGATGGAACATTAATTTTGTATTGCACTATAACTAATTAGCACAAGTTCAGTGGCTTTAAAAAAACACTCCTTTATTAGTTTACAGTTCTATAAGTTAGAAGTCGTGGGCTCAACTTGGTTTTGTGTTTAGAGTCTCGCAAGGTCAACATCGAGATATTGGCTGGGCTGTGTTCTTATTTAGAGAATCAGAGGATGAATTTGCTTATAAGTTCATTCAGCTTGTTGACAGAACTTAACTTAGCTCTTCATGTAGCTATGGCTGAGGTTTTCATTTCCTTGCTGGCTATGCCTGGGGTCCTGCTCTCTATGGGCCACCCACATTTTTTTTCATGTGGGACCCTCTATCTTCAAGCTGGCAATGGTCCCTAGAAGCCTTCTGATGTTTCAAATCTCTCTGACTTCTCTTGCCTTCCTCTTCTGCCTTTAAAAGCTCTCACGTGACTAGATCTGGCTTGCCTAAATAATCTCTGTATTTTAAGGCCAGAGATTGGTGCTTAATTAGATCTGCAAAGTCCCTCCATAGCAGCCATATCAAGATTAATGTTTAATGCAATAAGCAGGGATGGAAGTCTTATTAGGGCCATCTTTAGAATTCTTTCTATCTATCTTCCCTTACAGGGAGGATACACTGTCCATGCAAAATTTGGCCTAGGTGTGCACAGCAAAGGAAACAATCAACAAAATGAAGTTAACCTATGTAATGGAAAAAATATAATGGAAAATCATATATCTAACAAAAACAGTTACATATATGTCTGTGAATGTACATATCTCCACAATACATAAGGAATTCATACAACTCCATAACAAAATTCCACAAATAACCTGATTAATAAAAGGAAGCAGAGGAGCTAATAGACCATTTTTTTCCAAAAAAGACATACAAATGGCCAACAGGTGTATGAAAAGGTGCTCAACATCACAAATCATCAGAGAAATACAAACCAAAACCATAATGAGATATCACAGGACACCTATTAGGATGACTATTACAAAAACGACAAGAGGTAACATGTATTGTGAAGGTGTTAAGGAAAGGGGACCCTTGTACACTGTTGGTGGGAATGTCAATTGGTAGTCATTATAGAAAATAATATGATGCTTCCACCCAAAATTTTAGAAAGATCTAGCTTGTGATCCAGCAATGCTGGGCTCACCTCCATGCTCTGTATCCATCTGTCTGTCTGACTCCTACCTCTTATTCAAGTCTATCAATTTGATGATGCTTTACTCTAGGTTTTCTTGATACTTCCATAGAAGGATCCATGGAATTTCTGAAAATATTAATAAGAACCAGTGTGGGAAGATACTTGAAGGTATTACATAACTACTAGGTAATACTATTGCTGTAGGACAGCTTATTAAATAATTATGGCTAATAGAAAAGGTTCCAGACCATTTAAACCTATTATTTTTCTAATTTTAAAAAATTGGAAATATGAGTTCCGGAAATAATAGATGAATAAACATATCAGTCACAGGCAAAATTTTAGAAGGGATTATGATACCCATGGCTTCTTTGGTTATGAAGGGTAGGAAATATGATCAATAGAAGCAATAAGAAAAAGTCATTCTAAAGTAACCATCATTTTGATAGGCTTTGTTAGCTCAGATTAGGCAAATGCTTTCAGCAAGGTACTAGACAAAAAAGAAATCTCATGGCAATTAGTACAGATGAGACTGAGAACTGTGAGCTGGATGATAACAAAGTTGGTAAATTCATAGCTGAATGAATAACTGCCTCCATGAATCTTGATCAAAATAGAGGTCAACTTGAAGAGAAGAGTCCACAGGCATGCCACAAGCTTACCATTAGTGCTGCTCTATTTAATACTTTTAATAAATGACTTAAGTAAATATTCACAAGGCATTCTCATCAAATGTGCCGATTAAAATAGTTAGAAAAACTAATTAAGACAATGATTGGCAGAATAAAAATCAAGAAATTCCAGGAAACAAATTTTCAAGCTGACATCAAGAAAGTGAAACTAAATACAGACAAATGTGAATGCTTTTACTCAGGCTTATTTCACCATGGTGTCAACATAGCTTACAAAAGTTCACATTAAAACAACAAGAACAGAGATTTATGTTGGCTGCATCTCCCATCTGAGCCATAGTCATGTGGATGCAAAAAAATATTTTTTCAGGGTATATTACAGATCATTCCAGTGCCAAGTAAGTAAATGTTCTCTCTCTCCCTGAACTTACTGAACTACAGTTTGAAAGTTATTTTAGATTCTGTGTATCATGTTTTGAGGGGAAAAATAAATAATCTGAAGGCTAGGCAAGACAATTTTACCAGAAAAATAACTGTATGGAAACAAGATATATATGGAACACATTATAAAAAAATGGAGCTTTTGGTTTAGGAAAGACAATTAGAAATGCCATGTGATAGCTGTGCTCAAAAACTTAATAGGCTTGCAGGTGGAGGAAGGGCAGGGCCCATCAGGAGTAAATTACAGGGAGCTTGATTTCAGCTAAGAAGGTACAGCGAAGAGTTTTCTAACCATTCAATTGGTCCAAAAATAGAATGTGGTATTTTTTTTTTTTTTTTTCCAGAATGTGTTTCTTTGTGTAACAGCAAGATGCATCTTCCAGGAAATTTTCAGGCAGATGCTGGATAATTCCCTTTTCAGTGTATTATATATGGGATTCCTACATTTTGTAGGAGGTTGAATTCTAAAAAGAAAAATAATGCTGATGTATACTGCTGTCCTTCTAATCCTCTTTTCTCCCTGTAACTGTAAATGCATGCACATCTACAGTAAGTGTGGATGGTGCATGTGTGGATAAATAGAGTGTCACTGAAAAAGAACAGGTGGCTAGACAAAGGACTTGACAATTTGTGAAGGACTCCAAGGCACTAATCACACCACTGCAGAATGATGAAAGTTTGTAAACAATGATTTCACATAGTGTGGGTGCCTGAAATGTTGAAATGATAAAAAAAAAAAAAAAGTGGTATCATCACAGAAGGAATTCCTTGCTTCTAAAGGATGTTGGATCAAGAAAGTTTTTTGTTAATAGATTTTCTGTACTTTGCATGGGTATAGGAGAATACCCTAGTTATTAAAGAATTCAAAACATGATCATGTAATCATGAAAGTTAGAGAGGGGTAGGTGACCCTGAGTTACGCCCACTGGCGGCTATTCTGCCTCTTTGATGCTAAAATCAATTGCCCAAAAGGCTTAAAGAAGAAATCTCTTAAATTCTGCATTTATTTCTCAGATCTCATAGCATTTAATATAAGAAAGATTTGCAGGTTATGTCACCTTTGGATATAGAACAGGATTATGGTCTTACTAATTCTCGTTTTCTTTAAAAGTGCTTACAACTTCAAATGAATACTTTCATATCAATTTACCTTTGAGGTTCACTAAAATTAAATCTATCATATTACTGATTCCAAAATATGACATCTATCATTTATTAAACATAAATGAACACAAAAGTATTTATCTTTATAAACTTCCATCTTCTGCCAAATTTTCAATAGTAAGGATGAATGCAAAGATCAGCAAAATGAAACTAAGACCTATTTCAAGATCACTCAACTTAAAACAGTAAGTTTTCAGCAATGTGGAGTTCACCAATTTAGAATCATAATCATTCCAAGGTTAAAGTTCAATTTTTCATTCTCTCTGAGAAGATTCCATTAAAACTTCAGAGCGTTATCGAAGACATAATTGCTATTTTAAAATATTTACACTTTATTTGCACTGGAAAGATAGTACTAATTGTAATAGAGATTTATGTTATTCATTAATTATTGGTTTGCAGTTTGTTGATATGGAAGGGAATAAGTAGCAGGAACTGATGAAATTTTGGAACTGGCAGAGAAAAATTAATTTAGAATATTTTTTAGCCTTTGGAAACTGAGATCCAAAGAAGACAAACCTCTGCTCTACCTCATGAACCTGGTTACTGGGAGAGCTAGGTCTAGAACCCAGGACTCCAGGTTCACCATCAAATGCTCTGTACATCACACGGAAGGGTAAATGAAATCCAAAGTACACTAAGTTAGGAGAAACTGCACTGCAATGAGTGCTTGGCTTATACAATGAACCACATGAAGCTCTTGAAGGAGAAGTAAATATACCAAAAGGCATAGTGCTTTTCTCCCAGAACTGGATCATCTTAGCTCAGGAGACAAGCCTGAAAACCTAAAAGTCAGTAAAAGATTTAAATCACGGTTCAATATATTCATACAGGAAATACATGACTAGTCTACTCATTGATATATGTACCAGAAATGTTTCAGGAATACTGAACAAAGATGGTGAGGTGTAAGAATTCTCTTGAGAGGAAAGGGATGTTGAACTGGATCTTGGAGAGTGGGTAGGATTTGGAAGGGAGAAAACATGGAAGATGACATCACAAGAAGAGAGAACTGTATGCGTAAATAGAAGTCACATTCTCATCTGTAAAGTATTCCCAAAATACATGGAATGTGTTATTTGGTAAGAGTAATTTTTGTTTGGGAGAGCAATTTCATGTTTATCATCTATCGTTGCTGAGTTCATGGGGGAAAAAGAAACAAACTGGGAACTATTAGTTGAATGCTTTACTCATTTTTTTTACCCTTATGTCCTTTCTTTCCACAAAGAAATTGAAGCAGCATGTGAAAAGCTAGACAAAAATTGTATAAAATTAATTACGAAGGGAAAATAATCATAAATCCAGGAGTAAATGTAAGACTATACAACAGCAAAGCACAGTATATAAGGCAATTCATCAGAGGCACCGATCCAGCTAGCAAAGAGGCTGATCCATTAGGGAAAAACAAATCTAAAATTCAGGAAAGGACTTTTGTCCTTGTATTTGTGTAGAGAAATCACCTGATGTACTAGGCGATGGCCTTACCAGCTCCAAAGCTATAGCTGTAATGAGTGATTCACATGGATATTTCTTAAGCTTCTCAGTGCAGGACAAGAACATTAGCTGGGGTACAACCCTCTAAAAGCAATTTTATGAGGAATGCCAAACAGTGTGCCTTGCATGCCCCCGATCTCTGGTGATCTTGATACAAGAGTGAAACGTGTAATACCTACAGGTGGAGAGAGCTACACATTCTTTAGTCTGTGCTCATTCATTCCTGCCACAAATTTAATTGAGTACTTACTAAGTGACAGTCACTAGGCAGATAGCAGTAAATAATATTCTGTTACAGGGATGAAGAAAACAAATGAGTAAGTGCTATATGATGAATGCTGTGGAAAAATCTAAACCAGGAGGTGGTGTTGCTACTCTAGAAAGAGTCTTTATGAAAGCACTTTTACATATGATAGTGTTTGAGTAAGGACATGAATGAAATGAGGAAGGAAGCTATAGTGATATCTGGGATAAAAGTGAGCATAGAAAACAGCACACGACCCTAAAATAATAGTCTACTTAAATAATAGCAGAAGACCAGTAGGCTAACCTCTTTATAAATCTTATTTCTCAAAACTGGTCTTTGATGAGAATTTCACAGAAGAGAGTTCCAAGGACATAGTCTCCGGTGACACATATACTGGAAATCTGCTCAACAGCAAACTAAGGAACATGTCATGTTCTTGAATATCAGCCAGGTAGAGGGCAGGGTGAGAATGCTTTTTTAAAAATAAGAGGCCAGGTGGGCCTGAAGACCACTCATAAGAATGACAGATATTGAACAGAACCAATATCACCTGCAAAGAGCAGTTGTGAGTCTACTTCAATACACTGGCAAATGGGTGCAGGAGGCCCAGTGGTGTATACCACAGATCACAGCCAACCTTATTTTAGTTAAGATGTATTTTTAAAACACCCTCCTGCTTTAAAATCCCATACCACAGCCATGGAAAAGTCTCCTAAAATATCCAAAGACTGTCCCAATTTCTTCCTGGTAAATTTTCCAGGATTAACTGACTACAAATTGTAGTCTTATGTAACTGACCTGCTGTATAGAACCATATACTAGATATGAGCTGATTGAATGCTGTGGGTCATCTGTCAAAAAAGTTGAGTCCAATTTGGAAGATATTATCTCTGGGGAAAAAAAAACTATAATAGAATCTATTATCTATCTGGAGTACTTCACACTATTTCCAAAACTATATAATTGCTTTAGAGAAGATGATTTATATTTTTAACCTCAGTAGCAGGGGACATGCATCTAGCATATTGAAAAACGGTGTCAAATCATTTACATAAAAGTAAAAATGGAGAAGTAAACTACATGTGTGTTTTATGCCATTAAAAATATTATGCCTTAGGAGGTCATCATCAAAACTCTCCATGATCTTCTAAGAGGCATTAAGATGCAAATTTTATAAGACTGTCAGTAATTGGATCCATTTGAGTGGTGAGGTAACAAATTCCCAAGCAAAGCCTGAAGAAAGGTTAATAAAAGCTGGAAGCAATCACAGGTTTTATTTTTCATGAAATACTTTTCCCCAAGATGATAGCAAATACATCAATAAAAGGATTTATCCTGACCTAAAGCCCACCTACTCTAGAGTGACGAATATTTGTATAAGAAATCTAGGCTTATAATTTTATCAAAATAGTCATGGGGATTAGTGTCAGTTATGAGCCTCCAAATTAAAGCCATTATATGAAACTCTGTGTTTACAAAAATCTTAATTTATAAGACTGACAATCTTAATTTATAAATTTTATAAATCGTCACTTACAAAAATAGACAATAAATTAAGAAAATTGTGTGAAATTAAATGGAAACAACTACCTGCTCCGTCAATAAAGCAGCAGAGCTTGAATACCCATATGCAAACTCTGGACCATGTTTAATTAAACACTTTAGTAAGATGTCTTGGTCTGTTTGTGCTGTTACGACTGAGTATCACAGATGGGGTAATTTATAAAGAAGAGAAATTTATTTCTCACAGTTCTGGAAGCTAGCAATTCTGAGATCAAGGTACTGGCAGGTTTGGTTGTCTAGTGAGGTCTCATCCTCTGGAGGGGGAGAACACTGTGTCCTTACATGGAAGAGGAGCAGAAGAGCAACCTAGCTGAACCCTGTGTGAAGGCTCTTTCATAAGGGTCTTCCATACTGTTCATGAGGGAGGAGCCCTCATCACCTCTTCTCAGCCCTGCTTCTTAATCCTATCCCATTGCCAACACCTGAATTTTGGAGGGGAGCCACTGAAACCATAGCAATAAGCTATCACCTTACTGCTATAGTTTCAGTGTCTTTTCCTGAGATCTGTAGATTATTAATAAGACTTCATCTAAATATTAAGATACTTTCACCTAAGACGAATATATTATTAACACTTTGTCAAATACTTTGAATAGAATTTAATACTTCATTGCTTTTTTTTTTTGCAAAGACTAGTGCTTTATTATAAATTTCCACTGAAAATCAATTAAACCAAACTTTCTCAAGGAGCTAACAAATTCTCTGCCTCTGAATGCTCAGTAGGAAGGGATCTTAAGCTTCACGTGGGGCTGCAGGTAACTCCAGTTTTTCTACTGCATTCCTGCTATGCTATTTGGGAATATTGTTTAGTACTGTACAAGTTATTCACAAGAGTTTCACTTGACCTTCAGCAGACCATCTTCCAGAGGCAATACCAGTGTCCTGGGAGCTGGTCCCACAATGCTCTGGAGGATGGTTGGGACTCTAAGGCTGTGATCACACCACTGCAGGCTGTGCTCCAAGGGCGCCAAGACATCTGCCAGGGACAGGACTGGCCATGTATCAAGGATGGATGAATTTCATGCACAATTTATGAAACTGTGAGCCATGTGCAACATCAGCAGAAAAGTAAGATCAGCTATTCTAATGCTGTATTTTTATTGGAAGAAGTTCACTCTGTCTCCAACTGCTGGCTCAGAGGAAACTGGAAGTTACCCAAGTCCTAGAGGTGACCACTTTCTTGGTGAATATTCTCTTTTGTTGGTGCTGCAGAGAGCCATTTTCCAGGTATTAATAATTGTCTTTACAGCCAAAATATATAGGCATTGGTCTGCTAGGCTATTAATTGAACCTCACAAATGCTGCTTGAGCCACCACTCAGTGCTGGACACTGTCCTTGGCATGTAGAGGAGTGAGAGGTGGAGCCCTCTGAACCACAGAGAACATCTAACCTGGGCTTACTGTTTACAGTAAGCAGTCATGGACTGAGCATCACTCTGCACAAAGCATTCGCCATCATTTTTATATTAAGTGATTCGTTTAACTCTCACCAGATTTCATGAGCTGGGTCTTACCGTCCTGTAACTATTATGCCCATTTTGCCCGTTAAGATGCTCTGGACTTGGGAAAGTGAAGTGACATGTATGGTCACATGGCACTCCTGACTCCAGGTGCAGTGTCTGAAGCCCCTGTACCCACTCATTCTTAACTCTCTCTTCCTCCAGGACCTCACTGCACAGAGTATGGCCCATCAATGCCCATCTCAGCATCACCTGGAGCTCATTACAAATACAGGGTCTCAGGCTGCACCCAGACTCACTGACAGACGCTGCACTTGAACAAGGTCCCAGCAGGTTGTCTGCCTGCTGGATTTCAGTGGAACTACTCCATGAATGATCAAAGCAGCAGAGAGCACCACCTGCTACAAAAGCCCAAATCTCCCTTATTTACAGGATGAAATTCTGTAGAGGGAAAGCTCATTTTGACTCCTTAAGTTTTTGTTCTGGAGGGCCCGAAGCAGCTCATTGCAAGGTAATTACACATGGGAGGCAGTTTGCTCTCACAGATCTTGGAAAAAATTGTATTTCTCACAAACAGACCTTAGATTTAATAATTCATTTTAGCAAACATTTATCACGTCTTCTGTGCCAGGCATAGTGTGGGTCTGTGATTTCCCAAAGGAAGCGGCCAAACATGCTATTCCCTGCTTATTGTGATTCAGCCAGCTCCTGGTCTTAAAGTTTTTTTTATAAGAAAATTGCATCTGCAGTTCCCTTAATGCTGTTTTCTTGTCCATTCATTTATTAGTTAACAGATATTTAAAGGATGTGTGCAAGACACTGCAGAATTCTTTTTTGTTTATACACAGTCAGCTTTTACATTAAAGTACACCCTGAAGTAATTCTTCGATGAACACATATTTTTTAAATGAAGGTTTTTGTCGTTATTGTTGTTTGAGCTATGGCAATTTTATTATAAATTTTATGGCTAATAGAGTTCTTCCAATTTAAGTATTTTGAAACTTCTTACCAGTTTCTTCCTTGAAAATCTGTCTCAAAGAAGAGTAGACTTAGAAAACAAATGCTGAAACTTTGTAGGATTTATTGGCTCCACAACTATTTAACTTGAATTATTTTCAAATTCAGCAGAAAAATAGAAAAGACAGCAATTTGATAGTGTTTAATTTATTTGATTTTATCCAAGGACTGACCTCTTATATAACAAGACTGTTGAAGTACCTGGCATTTCACAGGGGTGATAAATTTAAATATTTCAGATCCCCTTTTGAGATTCATTTGTGATATCAAGATGTATTTTCAAAGTCACTCACTGGAAAGTCTATTTATTTTGGGGAAGCTGTACCCCTAAAAAGCCCATGAAAGGGTCGGGCACATGGCTCATGTCTATAATCCCAGCACTTTGGAAGGCCGAGACAGGCGGATCACCAGAAGTTGGGAGTTCAAGACCAGCCTGACCAACCTGGAGAAACCCCATCTCTGCTAAAAATACAAAATTAGCCGGGCATGGTGGTGCATGCCTGTAATCCCAGCTACTCGAGAGAGTGAGGCAGGAGAATCACTTGAACCTAGGAGGCAGAGGTTGTAGTGAGTCGAGATGGCACCATTGCATTCTAGCCTGGGTATCTCAAAAAAAAAAAAAAAAAAAAGAAAGAAAGAAAAAGAGCCCATGAAGGATAGATCCAATACAGATAAAAGCATCCCATCACTTAATTTAGCCTGGGATTGTTACTGTATGCCAAATCTTCAGGCACAGATAATATTTCCTCGTAGATCTACATTGCAGGGTGACTCTACATTTGCTTGGGAGCTTTTGTGGAGTCAATAGATACCAAAGACCAACAAGTTTGGTTCACACCACTTTGAAGGATATTTTAAAATAACCAATTTCTAAAGACAGTTATCGATCCCAAGAAATGTGTTGATGGTAATTGATTATTTTTTTAATCAAATGTTTTTAGGTATATTTATAGACAATAAATGTATGCAATTATGTATACAGTTCAATGAGTGTTCATAGATATAAACCCATGTAACCATCACCTCAGTCATTCCCATCACTCTAGAAAGTTACCTATTTACTGTCCATTTTCTTTCTCCCAGATATCACGCTTACTGATTCATAATGTGTTACAATTCTCATTAAACACTTTGAAATAAACAATAGCACTTCCTTTATAAAATTAAAAAGGGACACGTTTAGGGAGATCATAGCATTTGCCCAGTCACTGAGCTATTTACTCAGTGACAATGCCGGGATTTGAATCTGGCATGCCTGACTCCAGTTCCTTAATCATTGCTGAGCACTAAATCTCCAAACACCTTAGTGCTGAGACTGTCATTTGCAACATAAAACTTACCTGGGTCCATGGGCAGGCACACTCAGCATTCCCCTTTCTCTATTCACAGTCTTAGGTGGTTATGAACTCATCTGTAATCCTTACTATGTTATTAGCACTGATGAGAGGGATATCTGTATCATATTAACATATTCCAATTCCTTGACCTCAGTGATCTCCGTATAGTGGCAAGTCAATAAATTTTGGCTAAATAGATAAAAAAGAGTGTTATAATTTTGTATATTTCTAACTCTTCATAAATCTCCCTATGAAGTTATCCTGTTTTCAAATGATGCTGGTGAACATTTTAGTTATTTTGTTCATGTGTCTAGATTGGTGTAACCTTGCAAACCGCAGAGACATGCTCCTAAAGAAAACTAAACAATCCCTACCTCACTTGGAATATTAAGAAACTAACGATTGGAACCTCCAGTTATTGAGCACTTACTACTTCCCAGACTCTGCTGTTTACTCTATAACCATTTAGTATTCAAGAGCAGTTTCTAAAACCTGACTTCTTGGGTTCAAGTCCCAACTCTTCCCTCTTATTAGCTGTGTTTTTCAGATATTAATATTAGATTCATGTGTTTAAGTTTCTTTATCTTTGAAATGGGGTAATAACAGAACCTACATACTTCATGAGAATTAAGCAATTAGAAATGCTTAGAAAAGTGCCTGGCACATATGAGGCAATTTGGTTGGGCAGTGGGGCGGGGGTGGGGGTGGGGGAGTTACTATTATCCATCTCATTTAAAAATTTTTTGAAATTTCAATTAAAACATATCTTTCCCCTTTTAAAACTACATTAAAATCAAGGAAGATATTGTGGTTCATACTGCCCAACAGAAAATTTAAGTAACACTTCAGAATGGTTTTTCTCTGTGTAAGAACTGTCAAATATCTCAACAGACTTTTGACAGACTCTTCATATTATAATCCATATATAAAGTACATGTATAAACCACAGAATTGCACTAAATGTAAAATAACACCATTAACAAATTAGAGTCATTAACTGTGGAAACCCTATTCTCAGGTAAACACTGAGGCAAGGGAGTCTGAATAGCAAACCAATAGCTCACAATCCACTCAACTGACATTAGGGTCAGGCAAAGAAGTGAATCTGCATTTTGTAGGGTGAATACTTAGCTAAGAAGAAAAGAACAGGATGGTGAAGACTGAACATTTTTCTCCTAATATCTGCTCTCACCACTTCTATTCAACATTTTATTGCAGGTAATAGCCAGGGTAATTAGGCAATAAAATAAAATAAAATGCATTCATATTGGAAAGAATGAAGTAAAACTATCTGTGTTGTAATATCTAGCAGACAGAAAATCCTATAAAATCCTCAAAAACTATTGGAACCAATAAATGAATTCAGCAAGTTTGCACCATGCCAATATCAATGTACAAAAATGAGTTATTTGTCTATACAGTATCGACAAGCAAAGTTGCAATGAAACTAAGAAAACAACACCATTTAGAATGGCATCAGAAAGAATTAACTACTTAGGAGTAAACATAACAAAAAAAGTGTTAAACTTACATTCTGCAAATTCCAAAACATTGTTGAAAGAAATTAAATAAATCTAAATTTAAAAAAGAGATTCAATGTTCATAGATCAAAAGATTCAATGCTGTGACAATGAAAATATTTTCAAAATTAATGTATAGATTCAATGTAATCTGTATCAAAATATCGGCTGGATTATTTGTTTGAACTCACAAACTGAACCTAAAATTTATATGGGAATTGAAGAGAGCTAAGGTAGCAAAAACAATCCTAAACAGGAAGGACAAAGTTGGACAACTCATATTTTCCAATTTCAAAACTTAGTAAAAAGCAACAGAAATTAAAACAATGTGGTACTGGCATAGAAATAGACACATAGATCAATAAAATGGAATAGAGAACCTCTAATAAGCTTTCACATTTGCAATTAATTCCTTTTTGACAAAGTTGCTAAGGTAAGTAAATGCAGAAAGAATAATCTTTTCAACAAGTGGTGTTGAGACAGCTAAATAGCCTATGCAAGAAAATGAAGTCAGACCCTTACCTCACACCTCACACCATATTCACAAATTAACTCAAAATGAATAAAAGACCTAAATGCAAAAGCTAAATCTACAAAACTATTAGAAAAACATAGGTATAAGTCTTCAGGATCTCAGATTTGGCAGTGGCTTTTTAGATATGATACCAAAAGCATAAGCATCCAAAGAAACACAAATAACTTAGACTTCACAATCAAAATTTTTGTGCTTTAATGAACACTACCCAGGAAGTACAAAGACAACCCACAGAATGAGATAAAACTTTTGAAAATCATATATCTAATAAGTGACTTCTACGTAGCATACATAAAGACCTTTTACAACTCAATAAGAGAAGATAAGAAACTCAATTAAAATATCTGAAAAGGCTATGACTAGAAATTTCCCCAAAGAAGATATATGAATAGCCAATAAGCACATGACAAAATGCCAAATATTAGTAGTAAATAGGGTGATGCAAATCAAAACCATAATGAAATACCTCTTCAAATCCACTAAGGTGGTTATAATGAAAAGTCATATAATGACAAGTATGTTGAGGATATGGAGAAATCTAACCTTCATACAGTGTTGCTGGGAATGTAAAATGGTATGGCCTCTTTGGAAAGCAATGGCAGTCTCTCAAAAAGTTAAACATAGTCTTATTTCACCCAACAATTCTACTTCTACATATATACCCAAGAAAACGGAAAACATACATCCACACAAAACCTTATATATGAATGCTTATAAAATCATTATTGATAATAGTCAGAAGGTGAAAACAGCCCAAATATGTGGTATATCTATACAGTGAAATATGATATGGCAATAAAAAGCAATGAAGTATCAGTATTCATGCTACAACACAAACATACACTGAAAACATGATGCTAAGTGATAGAAGCCAGTCATAAAGGACCACACATTGTAAGATTCCATTGAGAATCAATGTACAGAATATACAAATCTATAGCCACAGAAAGTAGATTTGTGGTTGCTTAGGACTAGGGAGGATGAAAAACAATGGAGTGTGATAGTTAACAGGTATGGTGTTTTTTTCCTGGGGTACCAAAAATATTCTTTAATAGATTGTGACAATAATTGCACAACTCTATGAATATACTAACATTACTGACTTTTATACTTTAAATGAAAGAATTGTGTGGTATGCACACAATTCAAATATCAACAAAACTCCTACAAAAATCAGAAACGTAAGGACACAGCAAGTTTAAAAGTAAACGAGCAAGAAAATATACATTTTCCAAGACGGAACACAAAGAAAGATGGCCTGGCTCTACTAAAATCAGGTAAAGTAAACTTTAAAGTATTGTATATTACCAGAAATAAAGAAGCACATTTAAGTATGATAAAGGGACCTATCTATAATTGTGACGGTATCACAATTTTAATTGGTATAAAATCAGTAATATAGTTTCAAAATATACAAAGGAAAAACTGATAAAAACAAACAAGAAGAAGATACCTCACACAAAAAACAGGAAACGTTAATATTTTCAATAGCTAATAGAATAAGCTCATGCACACACACAATCAGGAAGAATATAGATAAATGGAATAACACAATTAACAAATGTACCTAACTAACGTTATAGAACATGCTCACCAGCAATGACTGAAAATACTCTTTTCCAGTGCATAATAAAACACTTAGCAAAACTATCCATATGCTAGTCCATAATGTAAGCATCAACACATTTCAGAAAACTGACATCATTCAGAGTATGTTTTTTTGACCACAACGGAATTAAGCTGGATATTATGAACAGAATAATAACTAGAAAATCTCCAACTTATTGGAAGTTAAATGTACATGTCTAAATTTCACCATTAGTTTAAATAAGAGTCATGTTGGAAATTGGAAAATACTTTAAGTGAAAATGAAGATGTAACATACTAGAATTGTTAAGGTGTAGCTAAAGAAGAGCTTAGAGTGAAATTTTAGTTTTAAATGCATGTTAGAAAAGACAAAAGGCTGAAAACTGATGATTTTAAATTTCATTTTGAGAAAATAAAAAAGATACAGAAAATCAAGCCCGAAGAAAGTAGACAAAGAGAAATAATAATAAAATAAGAAATAACAAAATTAATTACTCTATCCTAGAAATGTTATATTTTGAAAGGCTGTTATGTGCAATGTTTGACACAGTGCCAGAAAAATAGTTAGGATGTAATACACATTACTTATTTATTTTCATTACTAGCACAGCAACAAGAAAATTGAAAAGATTCATTCCATTTCTCTTCAGGGCAACATGTGCTTTTGATAGTGTCTGTCTGCACTGTGATAGCCTCCTTTTAATGGAAAATCAGCTCACAGAGCTTCTCATGGAAATGTTAGGTGAGCATGGGAAGGAACAAGTGGAACTAGCATTTATTGCTTCCATCTATGTGCCAGATACTGTGCTAAGCACGCTGCTCATGTTCTTTTCTTCCACCCTTACAAGAACCTAGAAAGGTAAAGATTAATCAGCACATTTCACTTGGGCCACTGAGGCTCCTAGATGTGAACCATGTAACCCATCATATAGCTGGTGAGGGCAGAGACCAGATTTAGCCACCAGCCTGAGCTTAAACCCAGGGACAGGCATGAAACTGCATCATCAAAGCATCCTCCTAACTATGAGGTAAATGAATCCTGTCTACAACAGCATATTCTTAGCTGCCTTCCCTTTTGGGTCCCAATCTGGGATCATTGTTTTTATGCTTCTCCCAATCCCAAAAGCATTTAACATATATATTCGTGTGCATTTTGGAGTGACGTCGGCTTGGGACTAGTATTCCTCCAGCCCACCTCCAGGCAGTCACGGCAGAAGACAATTGGCCCTTCATATACAGGAGCAAAGCACAGTGTGGCAGGCGTCCTGCTGCCTGGGTGCAGAGCAGTGACCTCACCCAGCTGATGATAAAGGCATCAAGAGTCATTCCAGTGGAGCAGGAGCAAAGGGAAGACACTCAGGGCTAATGTTTCCTCAGGACCTGCTCTGTGCCAGGCCATGTGTGAGGTCTGCATTTGAGCTGCATCTCCATTTCTGCTGCTCTGTGACTAAACAGGGTCAGAACTTTCCATCTTTCCATTCCTCAGTTTCCAACTAGGGGGGAGAGATGTTAAAAGCAGCTGAAGCTTGACTACTCACACCACACAGGGTGGGCACCCCACATCCTCCCATTGTTGCTACAGTGACCCGAATCTGATACTGCAATCTACTGGGGGTGGGAGGGCATGCAGGTAACCTATCACTTAATGGTAACTACAGTGAGTGTGATCTTCAGATTGAGAAAACAAAATTGTTCTTCACCACCACATAGTAGGAATCTCTCCCCATACAGTTCTGTGTGGCTTCTGTAAAAGGTCCAAAGCTACATAAAGCCAATAACTAGATGCTATATTTCCACTGCATTGGCCAGAGATGTGCTACACAGCCTATTATCCATTCTTTTCTTTCTGTATGAAGAACACATTCAGGCTGCATAGTAGAGTTATTAGAGAAAATAGATGCTTTAAAAAGATACTCTTCATCAGACTGTTTAGTACTTAAATCTCAAAATTTGGTATTTTAGGAAAGTAGTAATATCTAATTTTATTTAGTCTGTCAGACAAAAGAAAGCAATAATCTTTTCTGATTGAAAGAGACTTTGTTTTGTGATCCAGCCTCTCCTTCTACCAAAAAGAAAACCAACAAATACGTAGTAATCTAGAGGGCTTCCCAGCATGCCAGGGTTGCTGCTGCCAAGCTCATGACCAAATCCTTTTATTTCTGCTACTGGCATTTCCTAAATTCCCCCAAATGTCAATATTTTTACAAAACAAGCTATCTGCTGGTTGCTTTAAATAAATGTGTTAACAGCCTTAAATAGAAAGCTAAACATTTTATCTAAATTGATAAAGTAACAAGTCCATCATAACCAAAAGAAAATGTGAAGAAGCTGCTTTTGCTAAATTTCTTGTTCTTAAGACAGAGCCAGGAAACAGAGATGATGCAAATGCTTTGACTAATTCAACATATGAGAAAAAAGATTCACTGCTGATAACCAAAGGCAAAATTCCCTCTGGACCCTCGGAAATATTTATTGGAAAAGTTTGCACCATGTAATCATAATCTAATATCTAGTAAATACTCCTCCTATAAAATCTGTGATAAATCTGTTCCTGGTCCCAAAACCCACCTTTCAGAGATGTGACCTTTTGGAAGTCTCTGGGGGAAACATAGACAGTGGGTTGTAGAGGGCTGCTAGCAAAACATTGGAGATTTTATTCATGTCATGATGGACATTTGAATTCATGGGACCAAGGGAATGATTGTTTCTCACCTAACTCAAAGTGGACAATCAGAACAGAATTTTTATATGAAAGAAAAATCTATCTTGTCATCGTAACATTTCCCAGTGCCATCATACCCCCACCTCCTCTCATCACCACAGCAACCAGAGTTATTATGGAAAGTCAGCCAGCCACTGTGCCCTTGGCTCACATTTTCCCAGAGAAGTTTTTTTTTTTTTCTTTTCTTCATTAGCTCTTAGCATCTTGATACATTGTCTGATATCAAGCATCAAGTGATCAGGAAAATCCTACTTAGTAGTGTTTCTAAAAATGTAGTCTAAATACCACTTACATCAGCATCACATATGAATGCTGATCCTCAGGCACCTTTCCCAGACCCATTATATCATTGAGAGGCCAAGGGATGTGGATTCTAACAAGTACTCCAAGTGATACTTAAGGCACTAAAATATAATAACTGTTGATCTAAGGGAAAGACCATAGAGGATTATAGTTTCTTATCTATCTATGCTGTTTAACTGATAAGGAAATGCAGGTTTCTAGAGAGAAATCACATTGCTTTATGCTGGAGTAATTTTTACTTTTAACTGCTTGTCTCGTTGAACCAGGATCCCTGATTCCACCCAGTGCCAACTGAACACTTTTAATAGAAGTCCTGAGAGTCATTAGTGTGTTGCCCCCCATACCACATAGGGCAGAGATTAAAAAGCACATTGCACTTCAGCCACTGAGGCTCCTAGAGGTGAAGCATTTAACCTGTCATCCAGCTGTGAGGGAAGATCCAGGATTTAGACAGCCACTAGTCTAAGCCTAAACCTAGGGACATGCACTAAATAAACTGCATCATCAAAGCATCCCTTTAGCTGTGGGGTAAATGAATCCTGGCTAAATTGGGATGTTCCTAACTTCCTTCTCATCCAGGTCCCAACGTCGGAGCATTGCTTTTATGCTTTTCCTCAGCCCTGAAAGAATGTAGCATATATGTTTGCATGCACTTTCAAGCATTCCTGGCTTGGGACTTGTTTTTTTCTCAGCCCACCTCTCACACACCTGGCACGGAACTGGCCACATAAGCAGAAGCAAGGAACGAGGGCAGGTGTCCTGCTGCCTGAATGCAGTGCAGTGACCACACTGAGCTGATGATAATGAAATCAAAAGCTATTCTAAAAAAAAGTGAAGGAGAGAGACTCAAGACTAACATATCCTCAGGACCTGCTCTACACTGTGAATCATCAGCAATTCAGGGCATTCTTTTCTCTGACTTCAGACGAAAGTGGGCCTGTGGCTGATTGGACAGAGTATGTACTGAAGTGTTATGTACCTGTATAGCCATTCAACCGTCTTTATTTCACTTATTTTTTTCAACCCATATGGCCTAGGGATTTCAGCTATTATCAGCAAAATACAGAAAACAACCCTAGACTTTGTTACCTATAACATTTACCTGGCCAATTAAGAGAGTATTTTATTATACTATGTTTTTTTTCTGACACCTGCTAATCCAGTTCAATAGTTAATATGATACTCCTTATAGATGGCGTCTAAAACTATACATGGCTTCTGGTTTTCTTTGTTTATTACATAGCCAAAATAAATGCATTAGGAAGTTTTAATGCAATTTAATACCATCTCAGAGGTCATCTGTAATGTCAGAGTAAACAGTCATTCTTATTAAGAAATTACATAATCTTTCTCTGAAATTAAAAAAAAATTATGGGTACATTTTAGGTGTATATTTTATGGCGTGCATGAAATACTCTGATACAGGCATGTAGTAAGTAATAATCTCATCATTTCATATGATTTAAAAATATCCTTTCTCCTTTTACATTTAATTAACCCTTAAAAAACTAGTCCAAGGCCGGGTGCGGTGGCTTACAACTGTAATCCCGGCACTTTGGGAGGCCAAGGTGGGCAGATCGCCTGAGGTCGGGAGTTCGAGACCAGCCTGACCAACATAGAGAAACCCTAAGTGTACTAAAAATACAAAATTAGCTGGGCATGGTGGCACATGCCTGCAATCCATCTACTTGGAAGACTGAGGCAGGAGAATCGCTTGAACCTGGGAGGCAGAGGTTGCAGTGAGCCGAGACAGCACCACTGCAGTCCAGCTGGGGCAACAAGAGCAAAACTTCATCTCAAAAAACAACAACAACAACAAAAGCTAGTCCAAGAAGCTTACTTATCTCCCTAAAATAGAGGTTTCAAATGGCTCCTGTGTTTTCTTTTTTAAAAAAACAGCTTTATTGAGATATAGTTCACATACCATACACTCACCCATTTGAAGTATACAATTCAATGGGTTTAGTGTATCAACAGAATTGTGCAACTATTACCACAATTTTAGGTTACTTTCATTATCCTCCAAAGCCCTGCAACCCTTAGATGTCACACCCCAATTATCCTTCCTCTACCCTCTCTGCAGAGACAGCAACTATTCTACTTTCTGTCTGTATAGATTTGCCTATTCTAGATATTTCATGTAAATGTGATCTTGCAATATGTGATACTTTGTGACTGGCTTCTTTCACTTCATCTCATGTTTTCAGTGCATATCCACATGGAGGCATGTATAATAGTAGTCCAAATTTGTTTTAATTACTGAATCACATTCCACTGTATGCATACACCACATACTCTGTCCATTCATCAGTTGATGGGGCATTGTTTCTACCTTTCGCATATTATGAATAATGCTTCTATAAGCATTTGTGATCAAGTTTTTGGGTGGATATATAGAAAAATAAGCATTATCATTCTTTTATAGATAAGTCAGGTTTAGAACAAAACTTACACATGAGGAAATTAAAAAGATTTAAATGGAAACATATTTTAAATGACCCAGAAGAGTTCCCGCTTTAACCAAATTCTTCTATGATTTCCTTTATATTCCCTCAAATTGTATTTAGGTAGATATGCTTTTCCATCACCAAGTATTCAGTTTGGCTGGAGGACTGGGTTTATATGGTATCAGAGTGTAGTGAAAACACAGCCACAGAAAGTGGCTAGATTATTGAAATCCTGAACACTAAGGCTGTGTGTGTGTGTGTGTGTGTGTGTGTGTGAGTTTTTTGCTCTTGTCACCCAGGCTGGAGTGCAGTAGCACTCAGCTCACTGCAACCTCCACCTCCTGGGTTCAAGCAATTCTCTTGCCTCAGCCTCCCAGGTCTCTGGGACTACAAGCACATGCGACCACATCCAGCTAATTTTTGTGTTGTATTTTTGGTAAAGACAGGGTTTCACCACGCTGGCCAGGCTGGTCACAGACTCCTGACTGCAAGTGATGTGCCTGCCTCAGCCTCCCAGAGTGCTGTGATTACAGGCATGAGCCACCATGCCCAGCATGCTAAGGCTTTTTATGTGTGCAGACAATTGGTAATAATGGATTATCTCTGATGCCCCTAAATTTAGAGGTGGTAGAAAAGTAATGACCAGATACAGAGGCTGCAGAACAGTAATACCACATAAGCAAAAGAGGTCCATTTAACAATGTCAAATTCTTCATCTCATAAAACTCAAGGATTCTGAGGGCTGAAAGAACTTAGGTATTCACAAGGGATGTTCAAGAAAGCAGCTTGAACTGAGTGGATGGGAGGAAAGAGAAGCAAGAGTGCTGGCCTCTCTTCATGTCAAAGTAGCAACTTGAGAGTGTCTTCAACATTTTGAAGATAGGAAGGGGGACAATCTGAAGACATGAGGAAAGGAGTAATCATCATGGATGGTGGCGTTGTGGGGAGAAATAGAAAAAGGAACACAGGTGGAAGTGCAGACTTAAAAAAATAAGACAATTTGTTCTCCCAAAAAAGTGCAGCAGAAGAGGGACTCTTAAGCAGGGACACTTTAAGGCAGAGTAAAGGTAAAATGCAATTACTCAGTTTAGATACCTGAATATTTTTAGTTAAATCTAAGAGTGATTCTTCCTGCTACTATATGTACATATGTGGCAACAAGAGGTATGTATACCAAACATATATCAGTATGCTGGACAATACTTTGGAGGAATCATAAGCCCACCAAAGATGAATTGATAAGAGTCCTAAACCAAATTCCATTTATTATTACTGTTTTTTTTTTTTCAGGACATCGTGAAAATCCCATGCACCTTGAATTTGTGGTTTTGATTTACTACTTGGAAGCCTCGTTGAAGGTTAGGGAAAGTAGAAAGCAGGCAGTGGGGCACTCATTAGAGTCAGGGGCTACTGGGACAGTTACAAGGAAGGTGTGACCCCTTCTGGGGGATGACATATTTGCTACTCAATGGCCAGGTAATATGAGAGATGGACTTAGAGGTTGTGAACACAAAGAAATGTTGAGACCAGAGATTTAGACAGTTGGAAAGAGCAAGGTAAAAAGCAGAGATGATGGAGTGAGGAGAAATATGGATGCTTCAGGAAGGAAAGAAGGAAATACAGAGTTAAGGCCTGAAGGAGGAAAATGAGCACAGAGAAGTTGAGAGGGTGAAGATCTTAATCATAACCCTTTTAAAGACCTGGGTCAATAGGAGAGAGGGTGTTGGAAAGGAAGAAGCGGGAGAGATAGGAAGTTGAAGTCAAAGAAGAGCATTTCCATATTCAGTCATTAAGGAAGAGAGGACCTCAGTGATGAAGAAGTCAGTGGTTTGGACATGCTGGTAAGTGCTCAAAATGGAAGAGATGAAAGGCCACAGCGTGCAGGGTATAGAGGAACTGGGGGACCAAGACTGGTAGCTACTAAGGAAGACAGAATAAGAGAGAGCAACAGAACTCTGGCCCTGATGAACAAGCCTGTGAGGATAAAAGGAAAAAGTTCAGGACACGGTAAGATAGCACTGATACGAGGATGGTGGCCGTGCTGTGAGATGCTGGAATAGTCTTCAAAAAGGCAGGAAAAAACCCTAGAAAGGGCCAGGTGTGACTTGGACATGGAGAGGAGAAGAACATAATGGGAGTGAGATGAGGAATAAGGAGGATTAGAGGCAACCTGGATACTCACATGTCACCATGGATGTGTGTGTGTGTGTGTGTGTGTGTGTGTGTGTGTGTGTGTGCGCGCGCGCGCTTGCACAGAACTTGCCAATCCCAGAGTGCTAATTAGAATGTTGGCATGACAATGTGGTCATAGCCATTGGGTCTGTAATTTTGGATTATTTTGAGTCTTCAGGAAGAGAGCAGGGAAGATCTGCTGTCTTGAGTTTCTAGGTTTCCTTTTTTGAAATGCAAAGGTTGTATGGCTTGTTTCAAAGACAAAACCAAAAATATTCCCCCAAATATTTAAACTGACTTCAAAAATAATGTTTTTATCTTGACCCTTCATTCTCTTTAAAATCAATTTGCTAAAAAATAAGATTAAAGAAGCATTAAATATATTGAGTTATAAAATCAATCTTCTATACTTCTTGATTAATTAACTGCTACATTTTCTTCTGAATGTTTTCTAAGGTTTATTATAATGACCACCTTTTATATAACAAAAAAGTTGTTTTTCTTCTATCTTTGGTTTCAAAAATAGACTTTAACAAATATTTTATGCAAGCATCCATAGGAATAATTTTCTCATGTCCCAAATTTAAATATTTTATTACATTTTCCTGGCCTTTGTGGACTTCCGCTTAGCCATACAAATTAATTGTAATTTTGCCTATTTTTTAGGGAAAAATTGTTTTGCTACAGTTTTATTTCTAAACAAAGCCAGTAGTGATTAATGTAAATTAAGAATATCAACATGTAGGTATAAAGATGGAAACAGTAGACACTGGAGACTCCGAAAAGGGCAGGAAGATAGGGAGGTAAGGGTTAGAAAACTGCCTAGTGGGTTCTGTGCCCACTACTTGGGTGAGATGTTCACTAGAAGCCTAAATCCCAGCATCACCCAATATAACCACAAAACAAATCTGCACATGTATCCCCTACATCTAAAATTAAATAAAAAAGAATATTAACATGAAAGCTATTCTTTATCAATATGGAATTATGCAGAATCTTAGCAGACGATGTTCTAGGTTCATGGAAGAACCCAAATGTCTGTGGAAGAAGTTAAAGTGTTTGGATAATATTCAGACTTCAGTTACTGTGAAAATATTCAAACCTAGTAAATTGCCATATGGTTGCAAGGACCCAATAAAATGTGCCCCCAGAACTTCAAGTTTTTTTTTCCATACGAATGGAATGTTCTGATAGGCCCCCATCTTTAGAACTTCTAGGCTGGTCAAAGTCTCACTTTTATTTCCATCAATGTCATTAATCTTGGAATCTGGGAAGTATTCCAGCCTCAAGGTGGCCACAGGGAAACAGCAGAGTATGATGGTGAAACAGAGCTCAGAGTGAACAGTTCTTGATTCCATTCCCACATCTTCTTTCTGGGACCTCAGTGCACAATTCCTTTATTTATAGAAGAAAAACAAGCACAGTCCTGTACCTTGTGGGGGTGTCCAGATCTAATGTAAACTGCTTATATCCAAGGAGCTAACTTTAATTCTTAGAATAAACATGAGGTTACAATTTTTTTTTTAAAGTACAATAATTTTACAGGACACAATTTTAAAAGTAAGCAGTATTCTGTTATGAGGCAGAGAAAAAAACAAGTCAAAAGCAAATCAAGTCAAAAATCAATTTAAGATAGATTCATTACTTCCAGACTGATCTCCTGCTACTTAGAAAAAAATATATCTTAAAGAAAGTGGAAAGAAAGCTCAGCATTATTTAAATGTTATTTAGCCCTGCTTGTTTTCTGGGTCACCTCTTGCTGCTACTCAGAGGTGCTGGCTTGGGACAATACAAATGAAATTCAGTATCTCCTTCAGGAAGACACAGTTTGAAGGATGCTTTTTTCCCAAAGAGGAAAACACAAATCATGAAATTTAAATACAATTTTTGGATGGGAGAGCTCTTTGGGCAGCATGAATCATGGAATATGAACAGGACAAGGAGTCTAAGGGCAGTGATTCAATCCTGGTCTGCTACAGTCTACACCAAGGTCACATGAGATCTCTAAGCCTTGGTTTCCAAAACTGTAAAATGGGGAGAAGGATGATAATAATAGCTATGACTAAAGTTCCCCTAAGCCTTAAGTAAGGTAAAAAAAAACATGAAGTAACTCTAGAAAGCAGAAAATATTATATCGATGTTAACTATTATAACCATTCTAATCTACTGGATTGAATTCTACCCTGAAATGTACCCATTCTGCTTACAAAGCAAAACCAAAGCAAACAAACATCAACGCCTACCAGACTATAAACCAGGTGTCCATCCAGGTCCGATCACCGATTAGTTGTATGATTTTATATCAGTCATTCACTCTCTCAGGGTCTCAGTTTCTCTTACAGGATCATTCTCACAGACTGGCAAGATCCTCATGACATAAAGACCAATCCACACTTTGAAAACAACAGGTATAGTCCTCATGTTCACTTTATTGAAGTAGAATTAAAAAAAAAAATCCTATGTTTTGTTTGAACCCCATTTTACTGTCAAAAGGAGCCATTTTCACCCTCCAAAATGTAAATTTTTTTCTAAGTTGGACTTGTGTATTAATACAAGAAAACAGTTACTGGTAATTTATGTAAATTGAAAAAGAGCATAGTATTGATCCCCTGCTTAAGTCTTGGCAAAATGAAATTTAAAAGAATCTCTGCCATCCTTCTCCTGTAGAGCCACACTCAGCACAGTGTCATAACATCACTGCAGGGTCTCTTTCATAAGAATGAAATGGCACTTTGTAGCCAGGCCATTAAACCTGGCTTTTTTTAAAAAAAAAGAATTAGTCAAGAAAAAAAATATATACATCTACATGCTTCTTCAAATGAATTTTGCATTATATTATGTGATCCAGGGACCCAAATAAGCATGAGAAGAAAATTTTCTATCCTTCCTGTTACTTGGGCTTTAAGTAGAACACATTGAACAACAGCAATAGCTTTAAAAAATGAGCCCTAAGAATTACACATGAAGACATAAATGGCCATAAAACCTAAAAGTAGTAGAATAAAACAATAAATGCCATATAATCATGCAATCTAAATAAATGCTACAATTGCTGCACTCATGTTTCTTTCATCTGCTGATTTCCTTTTATTCTATTAAGGAGATTTCTGATGCTGAAATGGCATTCCTGCCTTAGTATGCATTTTTTCATTCATCCTCAGTGACCATCCTTCTCAGGCTCTATTGAATAGTACTGAGTTTTCAACTTCAGTTTTTTTTTTAATTACTGATTTGTATTTCTTAAATCTTCTTTAATATGATAGTAATGGCATTTTTCAGTGTGTGTTGCAATCTCTTCATTTTGTATTGCATCATGAGAGCTGAGGCTGTTTTTGAACTTAAAAACTTATTTCATATCCATGGTAAATATTGTCATGCACAATAGTAAAATTATTCCATAATTAGCCAACAACAATGCATCCACTTAACAGGGTTAAAGAAAAACATGATACACACACACACACACACACACACACACACACACACACACAAAGCACATGCCTCTCTGTGAATATGGTCTGAAGATTCAGGGGGTAATCCAACAGGTGGAGAAGATGCATTTATACTGCAATAACCAAGGCAATTTTGTCAATTCCGGTACAGAGAGACTGAAAGTGCACAAGGAACACATTAAACTTCAGGGGTATCTGGAGAGAGTCCTTGACAAAGCATTAATGATAAGGTAAACATGACAATTAAGGCCCATGCATGCTGAGCTAGGCAACCAGGACTTTTTAGGAATGAACTGGAATAAGATTATATCTGCTTAGAATAATCAGAATTTTTAGAACAATTATTAATTCTGATGGGATAAAAGCATTTATAGGCTAAAAATAAAAGACAATTTTATTGCCTTATTAATATTAGTTTATTAAATTTCAAATTTTAAGAGAACCCTTTAAAGTTTTTTATTTTTGTTTCCGAAACTTTAAACTCAAAATACTTTTAGAGAAAATTTTATTGTTACTTTTAGTTTTCTATTGTGTAGATAAAGCAGATATTACAGTAGCATGGTATGTGATGATTGAATTTCTGATGAGTTATTCCGATTCAGTTAAAAGCAATCATTATCTATTAAATACAATTGATAATTAAATAATCAATTATCTATTAAAGAACTCGTCTATTGAATGAAGTATTTGAATGCAGTTAAGAGCAATCATTATTATCTATTAATTACAAGGGACCTATGGTCAAGTACTGGAGGATGTACAAAAATAAAGAAGCATATTTCTTTTCCTCCAGTAGTCTGTCAATATGGAAATCATTTCATTATTTGTGTGAATTCTCAGTTTCTCACAAGACATATGTAAATCTTCCGTTACTTTTTTTTTGATTCCCACCATTTTTTTAATGTTTCTGTTTTTTTGTAGTTGTTGTTTTCATTCTGACTAGTTTAGAAGTTAAATACCATCACTGTTACTATCATCACTAACAACATCATCCACACACCTAAGGTTTATGTTAATAAATACACAAGATTCAAGACTCCAATCTAACCCAGTCTGCAATAGTATAATTTCATTGTCAACTCATAAATGTGGCAGTAAGCAAAAACCAAAATCAAAACACTATCAGCAGGGCAGTAAGCAAAAACCAAAACACTACTCCTAAGGGCAAAGTTGTCACTTATGATCTCAGCTCACTTTGTTTGTTACTCATAGCATAAACTGAGAATGATAATTGAATTATAATTCTGAGTGATTTCCCCAAATTATATCCCCTGGAATGCTGGTTTTGAGAAATGCTTTTCCCCCAAAAAGCATTCCTTGGGCAATGCTGTATTCATCTTTTCTTCTTAAAAAGTTTCACATGGCACATCAGCATACTAAAGGCTGCTGCAATAAAGAAATCTATTTATCTTTGCTTAACCCGTCATTTTCTAAATTTTTCTGACCAAGGGACTTTGCATTCCCACCTCACTCAGTTAAGAACAGCTACGGACAACCTTCAGAAGTAGTGTTTTCAGTAAGACATGTTAAGAAATGTTTAGTGAGAAGAGAAAGAATTAATTCAGGTGGATATTACATTTTCCCAAAGCTAGAAAACTCGAATTATTCTGCATGAAGAAGACATTGTGACACCATAATTAAAACTGTTGAAATTATAATGTCCTTGATATTCCATTTCCTTAAAGATACTTCCAAAGTGTAAAAGGTACCTAGCTGAAGAAGACTGATAATATCTTCTTCTCTGTTGTGCCCATTATTCAGGACACTTGCATGGTGGGAAAAAAAAGTGAAAATGTTAAGCCATTTGATTGTACATCAAGCTTTAAGGTAGGCACAGTTTGCTTTTTCTTTTGTCTTTCCATATTCCACTATCAAAATCAAACACTGGTTTTATCTCAACAAGAAAATTATTGACATAAAGTATTAAAATAAACAACCATCCAATCATGTATGATTTACAGATACCAGGCAAAAGCTACCAGGATTAAATACATTTCAAGTTCTTATATTAGAATATCCTTCTTGCCTCAGGGGCTGAGTTCTGGGTCTGGTGGGGCTACTGACTACTGCTCATATAGTGCTATTTGTATAAGATGGCAAAAGTTCCTTGGGTGAAGAAACTACATTACTCAGAAAGAAAAATGTACACAATGTCTGCCAAAATAATTCTTACTTTTGATTTTCTTTTCTGTTTTATTTCACTTCTCCTTTCTGCCACTAGACTCTGCCTAGCATGATATATTTTTATAGCACTGAAATCCTAGTAAAACACTTCTAAAAATATTTAAGCAATGTACAATTATGTGGGTAAAAAAAATCCACATTCCCATTGTTTAGCAGCAGCTGTGAAGGAGGACTGGCTGTATGTCCATCAGTACACCATGTTTGCAGGAGTTGAGGAAGCAGAATTTGGCTTATTTCCTTAACTGAAAAGTACAAAGAACCCAATTCAGCACCATTATATGACTTAGCTGTTTTTGCTGCATTTAGAGTAGACGTAGTTGGCATTTAATAAGTTCTTTCCATCTCTGACACCCACCATACTAGAAATAAGCTTATGGGGCTTTTTTTAATGCAGAAATCTAAGATAATGCCTAAGTAATAAAAACAAGATTAGTCCTTATCAAGTTGCTAGACAATTAAATGCCATACTTGCCCCCCTGTTCTGCTCCATCTAAGATCAATTTAATTTGGGAACAGAAGGAATTTCTATTGAAAAGCCTAAGAAGATAAGCTGCATAGCTTAAAGGACTACACAAGAACATAGGAAGCTGTTTTGAGACATAGGAGAGGAAACCAGACAAAGAAAACACACTGAGCCTTAGAAAGTCTCACTGCTTCTCTCTGGGAATCTTTAACTGGCAAGGAAAGCTCAAGGGCCTTTTTATCCCTCCAACCACATTGTAGGAAGTAACTAAGAGATGGCAAATTCCAGGTGCCACCTCTGCGAGGCAGCTAATGGATATCATAGCTATGGCTACAGCACAAAATACTCTTGTGCTAACCCACTCTGGCCTTGCCCTAGAAACTCTCCTGGACAGTTTGTGTTTAAGAATTCCTTTAGTGCGTTTTGGAAGCAGTTATGAATACAGTGCAACCAGGACTGTAATTAAAAGTTTGACTGACGATTCATTGATTGATGTATGCAAAGCTCAGCTCTCTGGCCACTGACAGATTCCAGGAGCATCCAGGAAACATGGTGAGGCAATTCTGATGCTGGTTGTTTCCTTCATGAGGCACAATAACAGAAAGCATCCCTGGGACTCTTTCCCCTTTCATCATCGAAGAGCAGAGAAGGACTTTCATATATCCTGAGCTAAAAGACTGACTGCAGCTGCAGAATCATGAGGCTTACATGGAGTGCTGGACTCCAACATGGTCATAATTAAAGCAGGAACTTTGCTTTAACAATTAGCCCTGACCTGTCAAAGAGTGAGACTGCTAGTATTTATAACAACTTCCTGATTCTATTACCATGCACAGCCCTTAATCTGAATAATGTGCAGATATTTTTGTTCCTGGTAAAGGTAAGGGTCTGGAAGAAATAGCCTCTCTCACTAGGTATCTGATTAGGTGAGAATTTCTTTGGGCTTTATGTAATCATTGTGGTGGCACTGCATTAGTTATGAAACAAAGCCTAACTTCATTTGAAGGATTCTTCAATAATCAGGTTAATAAAATTACTTTTAATTTTGATTTACTATCAAATATATATTTTCTTAAAACATCCACCTTTTAAATGTACTGCAGACCCACGCAGACACAAAACACACTTTATGTATTGATCCTTTAAATATGTCTTTGAACTAGATCGGGGCATGAGGTTTTCAGAAGTGTCAAGGGGGTATTTTCTATAAAAGCAATGAATAATTCAAGAGATGTCTGTCAGAATAAATTTAAGTTCATCTTGATTTTGACTTCCACAGATATGTCATACAAAATCCTGTTAGTAATTATCCCCAATCCCATCTTAAAAAAAAAAGAGTTTCATCGATATAACTCAACAAATGCTTCACTGAGCTGGAACAGAATGGTGATTTTTAAGCTCTCTTTTGAAGGCCATTGTGAACAGCACTGTAGTTGACTTTTTACCTTCCTATTCAACATTTTTATTGTTTATCGGGACTCTCTTCCTATTGCTTTTTCATTTTTTTCCTATGAATTGAGATTTATTATAAGGTACTGTGTTTGGTGTTTTGAGCAGTCTTAAGAAGCAAGAAAGTTTATTTTCATTTAAGAGCCACAATAATACAGAAATATAATTGAGTGTGCTGAAGGAAAAGGAATAAATTAGAAGTCATAAAAATAAACCCTAATCCACTGAGAATTTTAATCTTTTAATTAAAATATTAAAGACTTAAAGGCTTAATATACACAACTCTGGTAATTTAAGGGGCTCTTTCTTTGTACCTAGTACCATTTCCTTAATCATGACTAGTAAATTAGCAGGCAAGGGGATTGCTATTCCCTTCTATCCTAGCCACTGTATCTGTGATGCATAAATAGGACACAATTGCTGGGAGGGATGAGGAGACTAAGGGAAAACGCAAGGAAGGAACCACAGCAAAATCTAGGCAAAACCATTCAGGACGTAGGTGTAGGCAAGGACTTCATGACCAAAACACCAAAAGCATTGACAACAAAAGCCAAAATAGACAAATGGGACCTAATCAAACTCCACAGCTTCTGCACAGCAAAAGAAACAATCATTAGAGTGAATCGGCAACCAACAGATTGGGAAAAAATTTTTGCAGTTTACCCATCTGACAAAGGGCTGATATCCAAAATTTACAAAGAACTAAAACAGATTTACAAGAAATAAACTAACAAGCCCATTCAAAAGTGGGGAAAGGATATGAACAGACACTTTACAAAAGAAGACATACGTGAGGCCAACAAACATATGAAAAAATGCTCATCATCACTGGTCATAAGAGAAATGCAAATCAAAACTACATTGAGATACCATCTCACGCCGGTAAGAATGGCGAACATTAAAAAATCTGGAGACAGCAGATGCTGGAGAGGATGTGGAGAAATAGGAACACTTTTGCACTGTTGGTGGGAGTGTAAATTAGTTCAACCACTGTGGAAGACAGTGTGGCGATTCCTCAAGGACATAGAAATAGAAATTCCATTTGACCCAGCAATCCCATTACTGGGTATATATCCAAAGGATTACAAATCGTTCTACTATAAGGACACGTGTACACGAATGTTCATTGCAGCACTGTTTACAATAGCAAGGACCTGGAACCAACCCAAATGCCCATCGACGATAGACTGGATAGGGAAAATGTGGCACATATACACCATGGAATATTATGCAGCCATCAAAAACGATGAGTTTGGGTCCTTTGTGGGGACATGGATGAACCTGGAAACCATCATTCTCAGCAAACTGACGGAGGAGCAGAAGATCAAACACCACATGTTCTCACTCATAGGCGGGTGTTGAACGATGAGAGCACATGGACACAGGGAGGGGAGCACTACACACTGGGGTCAGTTGGGGGGAAATAGGGGAGGGACGGTGGGGGGTGGGAAGCTGGGGAGGGATAGCAGGGGGAGAAATGCCAGATGTGGGTGATGGGGAGGAAGGCAGCAAATCACACTGCCACGTGTGTTCCTATGCAACAATTTTGCATGTTCTTCACATGTACCCCAAAACCTAAATTGCAATAAAATAAATAAATGGGAAAAAAAAATACATGAATTATTATTTCAGTCATATTACTAAAAACCAATGTTCTTAAAAGAAAGTATAAGGAGATCAATGTCTCTAGTAAATCTATGAGTTTTTCAAAAAGAGAATTCAATTAAACTTTTAGGGATAATAGCCCACTAAGGAAAAGATAAATACAGAGCTACTAATTAAATCTTCCATTGGGATAATTACTTCATTTCATTTCATTGGCCAAAGTATTCAGCTTTTAGGGCCCAGTTCTCAGAGACAGAAGTGAAATAAACTCAGATTTCAGGAGCCAGGCTACTGAGATCTCATTTCTGACATGGTATGAATTTCCATCCCCACCCAAATCTCATGTTGAATTGTCATTTGCAATGTTGGAAGAGGGGCCTGGTGGCAGGTGACTGAATCATGGGGACAGACTTCCTCCTTCCTGTTCTCATGATAATGAGTGTGTTCTCGGGAGATCTGGTTGTTTTAAAAGTGTGTAGCACCCCTCACCCCCTCAATCTCTTCCTCCTGCTCCAGCCACGTAGGACGTACCTGCTTCCCCTTCACCTTCTGCCATGAATGAAGATTTCCTGAGGCCTCCCAGCCATGCTTCCTATACAGTACAGCCTATAGAATCATGAGCCAGTTAAACCTCTTTACATTATAAATGACCCAGTCTCCAGTAGTTCTTTACAGCAATGCAAGAACGGACTAATACAATTTCTTCAGTAGAAAATTTGTTTTCTATTATGCAATATGAACATTACATCACTGAAAAGTATGGCACTATGGAAAGCCAGTTTAGAATAGATGACATTATAAAAGTATATAAAACTTGGTTTTCTACATGTTATAGAAAAATGTAAATTAAAATACAATATGCATTCAGCTCTACTATTCTTAATGTCAACCAAAAGTCCAAAGGTTGAGGTCAGAAAGCAATAGTTGGACTATAATCCAGACAATAAACAAAGGTTACTTATGATGAAACCTGTATAATTAAAGTTTAATTATATATATTTGATTTCAGTCATTTTCTTTAGGTTTTCATCTAATCTTTTCAAAACCCAAAGAGTTTGGTCATCTTTTATTATTTCAGCAACTTTCTTATTACTGTTTGCAATTTCCTTTCTGAGTGTACACACCATGATTTGTCTGATTGCCATTCTTACATATTAATTTCTTTTTAATTAATTTTTAATTTTAAAATTCACTATGTTTAAGGTAAGATATTTATTATTTCATATTGAGAGAGAAATCAAATGGAAAATATGACTGGAAATTCAAAAACCTAACTTTCACAAAGCTAAAAATTATCCAAATAGACTGCCTCACTCATGTTACTGTTTGCCATTCATGAAGTGATCTTCCCTTATTCCTCAGAAGCATTTGGTCTGTCATCTTAACCTGAACCTAGTTCCTGCCATAAAATTTGAATTATCAAGTCAATAAATTTCCCTTTGATAAAAGTAGATAATCCTAATGGCCTGCCTCTTTCATTATTTGGAATCATTATTAATAATTCAGGTAGTCACTTGCTGCTATAATTGTACACCTTCTTGGTCCATAGTAGATGGATCCAAGAAAATTCTAAAGTGATTTAGGAAAGTGTGACACATTCTCAAATGAGAGGTCCACTAAATAACCTGACCTAACCAATGAAGTAAGAACAGATGACTTCTAGGAGTGACCTAGAAGGACTCTCTCCTGTTTATTTTTCAAGATAACTTACACTTAGACCATTGCTGTCTGTTTCCCTCCAATGAATGAGTTTTGATAAATGACTGAATTGGCCTGATAGCTGAGGGGTTAACTAAGTACCAGTGCGTAGGAGAATTGTTGAATGAAATTCTTTTTAAATTGCACTTATCTGCTCTTTTAAATAAAAAACAGTGGCTATAATTTAAGCTTTTCTTGGTGGTCTTGGGTGAGGATAATGAGCCTCCTTTTTTTTGTGACAAGATAGATGGAAACTGCTTAGGTAAAATAGAAAGAGAACAAGATTTGAATTCAGCACCTCTATGTGACTTTTCTTACTATGACATTTTTTAGTGTAATTTTGGATTATGCTAAATTTTTGATTTATGTCTATATTTTTTTCTCTTTCACTGAAAAATAGGGCCAATAACATCTTCATTTGTCATTACGTGAACAAATGAAATGATTTTTATAAAACCACACACCACTGTATATTTGCAATACGTGCATTAAATGTGATTGTAGTTGTTTCCATTCTGATCCTACCCGTGGTGGTTGTGGGGCTGTGGAGCTTCACTCTGTCACCCGTAGATGGAGCAGAGCTTGTCCAACTGCAGGACCTCTGGGAGGTGGCACTCAGCTGCCTCCACAGCCTTAGTGAACCCACATCATGCTGAAGCTCTAGGCTCTGCTTCTCTCCTATCCTTTTTTCATTTCCCAAAATGATTTTCTTCACTGCTGTTAATGGCTTCCTACTTGCTCCCATCAGTCAAGATATCATCCATTATTTCTCCATCACTAGCTCAGTCACATTCGGTGACACCTGAGACAACTTTCTTCTACACTGTGTACTTTCGGGTGTGAAAGATGAGTAGCCATCTCTCTGTATTTTGGGACTATAAGAGAGTGTGTGTCAAGAGCTCTTCAAAGTGTGTCAATCCTTCATTATCCAAAGCAGGTGATCTCACAGGCACCTGAGCAGTTTTTCTTGAAGCCTCTCTAAAATGCCAACATCAAGTGGAATTCCAGGCATGCTCAATTTAAAAGTCTACATCGAAGGTTATAATATTCCAAGTTCAGTGAGGTGTTTATGTGACAGGTCAATGTGTTCATGAAACCCTTCTTGTTGTAACACTTTGTAGCATAAATAGCACTTTGGTTAGTGGCCTGACTCAGGGAAGAGACAATGGTAGCAAGAAAAGTATGTACCTAGTCAATAACTGTCCTTTGAAAAGACATAGGGAGGAGGTGCATTTCCTGCATTCCTTCCCTGGCAATTGGGACAGGGCAGAGATTCTGTTTTGGGAAATACTGGATTAGGCCTTCTATCTGGAACCCCAAGTAGAAAGGTTACAGTAGCCACTTGTAATCCTCACAGAAACCTTGAGTTCTGAAAATTTCTTTCATGGAAAAAATAAAATGAAAGAACCAGCCAAAAAAAGAGTCTTCGTGCATCCATGAACAACCATAAGGGATATGAAAATAATACCTTTGAATATTCTGGGATTATGAAGTTTTCAATCACCAAATATTATTCTATGTGAAAACCTAGAGTGTTAGAACATACAGGAACTGCAGTATCTCCTTATTTCTTACATTTTATACAGTTTGATTCACTGGCAGGCATGGTTGTACCTGTGGTATGAGTTCCAGGGGCCTCAAGGTGCCCTGTGTGGCTGGAAATGAGGGACCCCAGGGTGAGCAGCAGGTAATGGAGGCAGAGAGGGGACAAGTCAGGCAGGGCTGATAGTCAGGGCTTTCACTCTGCATGAGGCGGGGCTAGGGAGAACTCCCTGAATGGAAGAGTGACTTGAACCTTCACTTGGAACTTCACATGGAAGAATGATCCATGAATGTCAATTCAACTGTGAAGTGAAAGAGAGGTCTGAGACCAAAATCAAACCCTTTTGAATAAAAAATACACAATGTAGTTTGCAAGTACAACCTTTATGAAGTTAAAATTCTAGTTCATCTTTAAAATGAAACACTTAACTTCTTTTTTCTTTTTAGACAGAGTCTCACTCTGATGCCCAGGCTGGAGTGTGGTGGTATAATCTCAGTTCACTGCAACCTCTGCTTTCTAGGTTCAAGCAATTATCCTGCCTCAGCCTCCTGAGTAGCTGGGATTACAGGTGTGTGCCACTACGCCTGGCTGGTTTTAGTATTTTTAATATAGATGAGGTTTCCATGTTGGCCGGGCTGGTCTTGAACCCCTGTCCTCAGGCCTCCCAAAGTGCCGGAATTACTGATGTGAGCCACCGTGCTCAGACTTAATTTCTTCTAATGAACATCTATTTATTACTTTGCCAGACTTGATGCAACACATATAGTATGAATATAATTTTATGATCAAGAAGAAAAAAATAATTTCAAGTCTCTAATTGTAACATCATAAAGGATATTTGGGGGTCTCTGTAGATGAATCCAAAAATGCCACCGCCACTCCAAAAAGGAACTCCTCTCTGCTTGTTAAACCCTGTTAAGGAATGGCATTGGTATTTTAATTCTTCCAAAAATACATGACAGCTGGTATCCAAGGCCACCTATAGCTATCGGAAGGCTATTTTAAGTATTCTTCCAAATAAGCAAAGACCTTTCAAGAATATTCAGTTAATTTTAATCTTTAACATTCAAATCAGTAATTTTGTTGACTGAACTTTTTCATTTAAAATTATAATAAAATAGTGTTATTAAATGATATCACAGGATATCATTGAACAGTAAGTTAATTTATAACTGAGATTAGATTTTGGGGGATTTCATTGCAATACAAATAATATGGTGCTTTTTCAGTGTCCATTTGTTACTTTGTTTACTAAATCCACATTTATCAGAGTCTAATATAATTATCTTACAGGAGGAATGACAAAGCTTAATATTAATGAACACTTCTCATGGAAGGTCTCTATTTTATGAATTAAATTAATTTTAATCAAAATGATTTCTGTCCTTTCCTGTCTCATGTGTTAGCAAATTAAAAATTGAAATGAAGATTCCTTACTGAAAAGCATATTTCTTCCTTTTAGTTTACCAGTAGAAAGTCAAGGACTTGAAACTCTTTGAACACATGTTCATCCAGGTTTTCTGTTGTTGTTGTTGTTGTTCAAAAAGTCAGTAACAGACAGATTGAGAATTGTCCAGACATTTCCAAAAGCCCTTTGACTGTGCAAGTACATTTGGGTTTCCTTCAGAGCATGGAAATATATGCCTTAGACAAAAAAGGCATATGTTGCCATGTTCTGAACATATACAATCTTATTTAATGTATACATTTTTGTGCTGAAATCAATGCTTTTACAGAAGAAAATGACCTTCTAGGTTGATTGAGGATCACAGACATTTTATCATAATGCACACAGCTGATAACCAAATACTGTGGCACATGAGCAAATTATGTAGACCCTGGGTACAACAGGACCTTACAGGAGCAGAGTTGGAGAAAGGGCATCTAGATGAACAGATGTTTAATAGAACCTGGACAATCTGCTGTTGCAGTATTGAAACCTTCATAACCACCAAGCAATAGAGAATTTTATTTTACATTCCTAGATGTGAGGTTATTGATGACCAGCCCATGTGAATCAACCAAAAATTGAGTCATGCAGGAAAATCTGAATAATAGTGAAACTCATTGTTTGTACTACTAATTTACCCATGATGTATTTCACCTATAAAGAAACTCTTTTAAACTATTCCACTTCATCATGTCATCAGGTTAACAAACATTCTCGTTTCCTCTGTAAAACATACTGGTGGTTGTTTTATTAGGAGAACCTAATAAACATTCTCTAGTAAACCTTGTGCACTTCTGCTCCCACTGTATTGAGTTGTATAGCTGCTGAGTCAGCTGAGTTGATTCTCAAAGTTAATCCTGTTGTACTTTCTATCAATATTACATAAATTAAATTATCTGAGAGTTGGTAAAATACAAATGTAAAAAGGACTAATTGCTATTGTAATGAAAACTATGCAAGTCACATGGAAAGGTAACATCATGATGAGGAGGTTGCTGAAATAATTGTGTTATTGAAGCAGGTGTGGGTAAAATAACTGTAAGAGATAGGAAAAAAGTACAAAAGTCTAAGTTTTCTAAACAGATTGAGATGAAACTGTGTTTCTCATTCCACTTCGAAGCTATCAAAATTGATAATCATTTGTTATCATTATTGGTGGGGTTTTACAAGAAAGGTAAAGCAGTATTGTATTAGTTCGTTTTCACACTGCTGATAAAGACACACCTGAGACTGGGAAGAAGAGGTCTGAGTGGCCTTACAGTTCCACTTGGCTGGAGAAGCCTCAGAATCATGGGAGGCCAAAGGCTCTTCTTTTTCCCTTTTTTCTTTCTTTTTTAGAGATGGAGTCTTGCTCTGTCACCCGCCCAGGCTGGAATGCAATGTCACAAACTCGACTCACTGCAACCTCCACCTCCTGGCTTCAAACAATTCTCCTGCCTCAGCCTCCCAAGTAGCTGGGACTACAGGTGTGTGCCACTACGCCTGGCTAATTTTTGTATTTTTAGTAGAGACAGGATTTCACCTTAAAGGCACTTCTTACATAACAGCAGCAGCAAGAGAAAATGAGGAAGATGCGAAAGCAGAAACCCCTGATAAAACCATCAGATCTGTCAGGTGCAGTGGCTCACGCCTGTAATCCCAGCACTTTGGGAGACCAAGGCGGGGGGATCATGAGGTCAAGAGATCGAGACCATCCTGACCAACATGGTGAAACCCCATCTCTACTAAAAATACAAAAATTAGCTGGGCGTGGTGGCTGGCGCCTATAGCCCCAGCTACTCAGGAGGCTGAGGCAGGAGAATTGATTGAACCTGGGAGGCGGAGGTTGCAGTGAGCCGAGATCGCGCCACTGCACTCCAGCCTGGTGACAAAGTGAGACTCTGTAAAAAAAAGAAAAAAAAAAAGAAAAAAGAAAAAAAGGAAAGGAAAAAAACCGTTATATCCCCTGAGACTTATTCTTATTCACTACCATGAGAACACTATGGGGAAAACTGCCCCCATGACTGGAATTATCTTCTACGGGGTCCTTCGTAAAACACGTAGGAATTATGGGAGCACAATTCAAGATGAGATTCATTTGGGGACACAGAGTCAAACCATATCAGGTATTCCAACCAACAGACTTTTATTCAAAGAAAAGCCCTTGGCCTTACATTAAAATATTGATGAATAAATGTACATTTGCTCATTTTAGGTTAAAATGAAATGTTTAATGTCACATGTAATTTGTTTCATCATTCCCCACTTTTAAAATTAATCAGCCAACTTTTGGCCAAGTACACATCATTTAGGGGGTTACTTCTGTACTTTATTCAGGCAGGTTTCATTGTATTTCTTCTGTGTTTTCTTGGATGACTACTTTGAATTTCTTGTGTAGGAATAGTGACTTGATTTTGGATGGTAACTGGAAGAGGAAGATACATTTATTATTTTCATCTATGGTAAAGGAATGATAGCAGCATTCCTCAGGATAACTCTGATACTTTTGTTACAAAATGCCTTCAAATAAGTCACTCTGCCATGATTTCATACACTTGGGTAGTATCCTCCAATATTAATTTCACAGACTGATAGAATCTGACAAAAGCAATGCTGTAAAACTACGGGGCCTAAGCTTTAAGGGCATTGGGACCGTCAGCTTTTGCTTTCTTGCTTCCTTGAGATGCTGTGCAAGGAAGCCCAAGTTCTCCTCATGCATCTCAAGCCATGTACATAAAGAAACTCTGAAAGATAAAAGGCCACTTTGAAGAAAGAAAAGACCAGCCACCATCCATTCATTCCAGCCATCATAGATGAGGTGCCAAACATATGAGCAAGTCCATCTTGGATACATCAGACCCAGCCATGATATTAGCTCATGGGAAATACATGAGTTTGCTTAACTAACACCATAAGGAGTAGAGACAACCTGCCCAGCTAAGCCTAGACTGATTGCAGAATTTTCAGCAAATAAATGATTTTATATATATATACTTTAAGTTCTGGGATACATGTGCAGGACGTGCAGGTTTGTTACATAGGTATACACGTGTCATGGTGGTTTGCTGCACCCATCAACCCATTATCTATATTATTTCTCATAATGCTATCCCTCTCCTAACCCCACAACCCCCAACAGGCTCCAGTGTGTGATGCTCCCCTCCCTGTGCCCATGTGTTCTCATTGTTCAACTTCTACTTTTGAGTGAGAACATGTCATGTTTGGTTTTCTGTTCTTGTGTCAGTTTGCTGAGAATAATGGTTTCCAGTTTCATCCATGTTCCTGCAAAACATAGGAACTCATCGTTTTTTATGGCTGCAGAGTATTGCATGGTGTATATGTGCTGCATTTTCTTTATCCAGTTTATCATTTATGGGTATTTGGGTTGGTTTCAAGTCTTCATTGTTGTGAATAGTGCTGCAATAAACATACCTGTGCATGTGTCTGTATAGTAGAATGTTTTATCATCCTTCAGGTATATACCCAATAATGGGATTGCTGTGTCAAATGGTACTTCTTGTTCTAGATCCTTGAGGAATCACAAACTGTCTTCCACAATGGTTGAACTAACTTACGCTACCACCAACAGTGTAAAAGCGTTCCTATTTCTCCATATCCTCTCCAGCATCTGTTGTTTCCTGACTTTTTAATGATTGCCATTCTAACTGGCATAAAATGGTATCTCAATGTGATTTTGATTTGCATTTTTCTAATGACCAGTGATAATGAGATTTTTAAAATGTTTGTTGGCCATATAAATGTCTTCTTTGAGAATTGCCTGTTCATATCTTTTTTTTTCCCATTAAATTTTTTTTAATTTATTTATTTTACTTTAGGTGCATACTATACCTGGCATTTCTCCCCACATTATCCCTCCCCACCTTCCCCTCCCTCCCCATTCCCCATTGTCTCTCCCCTACACCCCCAACTGTCCCCTGTGTGTGATGCTCCTCTCCCTGAGTCCACATGTTCTCATTGTTCAACACCCACCTATGAGTGAGCACATATGGTGCTTGGCTTTCTGTTCTTGGGTCAGCTTGCTGAGAATGATGGTTTCCAGATTCATCCAGGTCCCTACAAATGACACGAACTCATTGTTTTTTATGGCTGTGTAGTATTCCATGGTGTATATGTACCACATTTTCTTTGTCTAGTCTATCATTGATGGGCATTTCGGTTGGTTTCAGGTCTTTGCTATTGTACACAGGGCTGCAATGAACATAGATGTGCATGTGTCTTTATAGTAGAATGATTTATAGTTCTTTGGGTAGATACCCAATAGTGGGATTGCTGGGTCAAATGGAATTTCTATTTCTAGATCATTGAGAAATCGCCACCCTGTCTTCCACAATGGTTGAACTAATTTACATTCCCACCAACTGTGTAAGAGTGTTCCTATTTCTCCACATCCTCTCCAGCATCAGTTGTTTCCCGATTTTTTAATGATCGCCATTCTAACTGGTGTGAGATGATATCTCAGTGTGATTTTGATTTGCATTTCTCTAATGACCAGTGATGATGAGCCTTTTTTCATATGTTTGTTGGCTTCATGTATGTCCTCTTTTGAAAAATGTCTGTTCATATCCTTTGCCCACTTTTGAATGGGGTTGTTTGGTTTTTTCTTGGATATCTGTTTTAGTTCTTTGTAGATTCTGGATATTAGCCCTTTGTCAGTTGGTAGATTGCAAAAATTTTTTCCCATTCTGTTGGTTGCCAATGCACTCTAATGACTGTTTCTTTTGCTGTACAGAAGCTCTGGAGTTTAATTAGATCCCATTTGTCTATCCTGGCTTTTACTGCCATTGCTTTTGGTGTTTTAGTCATGAAGTCCTTGCCTATGCCTATGTCCTGGATGGTTTTGCCTGTGTTTTCTTCTAGTGTTTTTATGGTGTTAGGTTTTATGTTTTTATGGTGCCAGGTTTTATGTTTAAATCTTTGATCCATCTGGAGTTAATTTTAGTGTAAGATGACAGGGAGGGGTCCAGTTTCTGCTTTCTGCACATTGCTAGCCAGTTTTCCCAACACCAACTATTAAACATGGAGTCCTTTCCCCATTGCTTGTTTTTTTCAGGTTTGTTTCAATGGTTGTAGATATGTTGTGTTGCCTCCAAGGCCTCTGTTCTATTCCATTGGTCTATATCTCTGTTTTGGTACCAGTACCATGCTGTTTTGATTAGTGTAGCCTTGTAGTATAGTTTGAAGACTGGCACTGTGATGTCTCCAGCTTTGTTCTTTTTGCTTGGGATTGTCTTGGCTATGCGGGGTCTCTTGTGGTTACATATGAAGTTTAAAGTGTTTTTTTCCAATTCTGTGAAGAAGGTCATTGGTAGCTTGATGGGGATAGCATTGAATCTATAGATTACTTTTGGCAGTATGGCCATTTTCATGATATTGATTCTTCCTAACCATGAGCATGGAATGTTTCTCCATCTGTTTGTGTCCTCTCTTATTTCATTGAGCAGTAGTTTGTAGTTCTCCTTGAAGAGGTCCTTTACATCCTTTGTTAGTTGTATTCCTAGGTATTTTATTCTCTTTGTGGCAATTGTGAATGGGTGTTTGCTCTTGATTTGGCTCTCTGTTTGTCTGTTATTGGTATATAGGAATGCTTGTGATTTTTGCACATTGATTTTGTATCCTGAGACTTTGCTAAAGTTGCTTATCAGTTTGAGAAGATTTTGGGCTGAGATGATGGGGTCTTCTAGATATGCAATCATGTCATCTGCAAATAGAGACAGTTTGACTTCTTCCTTTCCTAATCGAATGCCCTTTCTTTTTCTTGCCTGATTGCTCTGTCTAGAACTTCCAGTACTGTTTTGAATAGGAGTGGTGAGAGAGAGCATCCTTGTCTAGAGCCTGATTTCAAAGAGAATTCTTCCAGCAACCTGAAGGAGTCCCTAGAAACCCAGTAGCACCACCACAGGCAGGCAAGTGACCTTATCAAGCAGCTCTTTTACACCACAGCCTGTTCATATCTTTTGCCCACTTTTTGATGGGATTGTTTGTTTGTTTGTTTCTTGTAAATTTGTTTAAATTTCTTATAGACTCAGGATATTAGCCCTTTGTCAAATGGATAGATTACAAAAATTTTCTGCCATTCTTTAGGATGCCTGTTCACTCTGATGATAGTTTCCTCTGGTGTGCAGAAGCTATTTAGTTTAACTAGATCCCATTTGTCAGTTTTGGCTTTTCTTGCCATTGCTTCTTGTGTTTTAGTCAGGAAGTCTATAGCCCATCCCTATGTACTGAATGGTATTGCCTAGGTTTTCTTCTAGGATTTTTATGGTTTTAGGTCTTACATTTAAGTCTTTAATCCATCTTGAGTTAATTTTTGTATACAGTATAAGGAAGAGGTCCAGTTTCAGTTTTCTGAATAGAGCTAGTGAGTTTCCTAATACCATTTATGAAATAGGGAATCCTTTCCCCATTGCTTGTTTTTGTTGGATTTGTTTAAGATCAGACGGTTGTAGATGTGTGGCATTATTTATGAGGCCTCTGTTCTGTTCCACTGGTCTATACAGCTGTTTTGGTACCAGTACCATGCTGTTTTGATTACTGTAGCCTTGTGGTATACTTTGAAGTCAGGTAGTATGTTGCCTCTAACTTTGTTCTTTTTCCTTAGGATTGTCTTGGCTTTATGGGCTCCTTTTTGGTTCCATATGAAATTTAAGGTAATTTTTTCTAATTCTGTGAAGAGGGTCATAGGTAGCTAGATGGGGATAGCATTGAATGTATAAATTACTTTGACAGTATGGACATTTTCATGGTATTGATTCTTCCTATCCTTGAGCATGGAATGTTTTTCCATTTGTTTGTGTCCTCTCTTATTTCCTTGAGCAGTGGTTTGTAGTTCTCCTCGAAGAGGTCCTTCACATTCCTTGTAAGTTGTCTCCTAGGTATTTTATTCTCTTTGTAGCAATTGTGCATGGGAATTTGCTCATGATTTGGCTCTCTGTTTGTCTATTATTGGTGTATAGGAATGCTTGTGACTTTTGCACATTGATTTTGTATCCTGAAGCTTTGCTGATGTTGCTTATCAGCTTAAGGAGAATTTGAGCTGAGACAATGCAGTTTTCTAAATATATAATCATGTCATCTGCAAATAGAGGCAATCTGACTTCCTCTCTTCCCATTTGAATACACTTTATATCTTTCTCTTGCCTGTTTACCCTGACCATAACTTCCAATACTATGTTGAATAGGAGTAGTGAGAGAGGGCATCCTTTCCTTGTGCTGGTTTTCAAAGGGAATGCTTCTGGCTTTTGCCGATTCAGTATGATATTGGCTGTGGGTTTGTCATAAATAGCTTTTGTTATTTTGAGACATGTTCCATCAATACCTAGTTTATTGAGAGTTTTTAGCATTACGGGGTGTTGAATGTTATTGAAGGCCTTTTCTGCATTGAGATAATCATGTGGTTTTTGTCATTGATTCTGTTTATGCGATGGGTCATGTTTATTGATTTGCATGTGTTGAACCAGCCTTGCATCCTAGGGATGAAGCCAACTTTATGGTGGTGGATAAGCTGTTTGATGTGCTGCTGGATTCAGTTTGCCAGCATTTTATTAAGGATTTTTGCATTGATGTTCATCAGGGACATTGGCCTGAAATTTTCTTTTTTTGTTGTGTCTGCCTGGTTTTGGCATCAGGAAGATGCTGACCTCATAATATTAATTAGGGAGGAGTCCCTCTTTTTCTGTTGTTTAGAATAGTTTCAGAATGAATGGTACCAGCTTCTCTTTGTACTTCTGGTAGAATTTGGCTGTGACTTTGTCTGGTCCTCGGGCTTTTTTTGGTTGGTAAGCTATTATTTACTGCCTCAAATTCAGAACTTCTTATTGGTCTATTCAGGGATTTGGCTTCTTCCTTGTTCAGTCACAGGATGGTGTATGTGTCCAGGAATTTATCCATTTCTTCCAGATTTTCTAGTTTATTTGTGTAGAGGAGTTTATAGTATTTTCTGATAGTAGTTTGTATTTCTGTGGGATCAGTGGACATATCCCTTTATCATATCTTATTATGTCTATTTGATTCTTCTTTCTTTTCTTCTTTATTAGTCTGGGTAGTGATCTATTTTCTTAATCTTTTCAAAAAACTAGCTCCTGGATTGATTTATATTTTGAAGGGTTTTTTGTGTCTCTGTCTTCTTCACTTCTGCTCTGATCTTAGTTATTTCTTGTCTTCCGCTAGCTTTTAAATTTGTTTGTTCTTGCTTCTTTAGTTCTTTTATGTTAGGGTGTTGATTTTAGATCTTTCCCACTTTCTCCTGTGGACATTTAGTGCTATAAATTTCCCTCTTAACACTGCTTTAGCTGTGTCCCAGAGATTCTAGGATGTTGTGTCTTTGTTCTCAAAGGTTTCAAATAACTTATTTATTTTTGCCTTAATTTCATTATTTACCCAGTAGTCATTCAGGAGCAGGTTGTTCAGTTTCCATGTAGGTGTGTGGTTTTGAGTGAGGTTCTTAATCCTGAGTTCTAATTTGATTGCACTGGTAACACACACTTGGTATATTTTTGCAGTGGCTGGTACCAGCTTTTCCTTTCCATATTTAGTGCTTCCTTCAAGAGCTCTTGTAAGGCAGGCCTGGTGGTGACAAAATCTCTCAGCATTTGCTTGTCTGTAAAGGATTTTATTTCTTAACTTATAAAGCTTAATTTGGTCAGATATGAAATTCTGGGTTGAACATTCTTTTCTTTAAGGATGTTGAATATTGGCCCCCAGTCTCTTCTGGCTTCTAGGGTTTCTGCAGAGACATCTGCTTTTAGTCTGATGGGCTTTCCTTTGGGGGTAACCCAACCTTTCTCTCTGGTTGCCCTTAACATTTTTTCTTTCATTTTAACCTTGGTGAATCTGACAACTATGTGTCTTGGGATTGCTCTTCTCGAGGAGTATCTTTGTGGTTTTCTCTGTATTTCCTGAATTTGAATATTGGCCTGTCTTGCTATGTTGTGGAAGTTCTCCTTGATAGTATCCAACTTAGTTCCGTTCTCCCTGTCACTTACAGATACACCAATCAGACGTAGGTATGGTCTTTTCACACAGTCCCACATTTCTTGGAAGCTTTGCTCATTCCTTTTCATTCTTTTTTCTCTAATCTTCTCTTCATGTTTTATTTCATTAAGTTGATCTTCGATCTCTGATATCCTTTCTTCTGCTTGATTGATTCAGCTATTGATACTTTTATATGCTTCATGAAGTTCTTGTGCTGTTTTTCAGCTCCATCAGGTCATTTATATTCTTCTCTAAACTGGTTATTCTAGTTAACAATTACTCTAATCTTTTTTCAAACTTTTCTTAGCTTCCTTGCATTGAGTTAGAACATGCTCCTTCAGCTTGGAGGAGTTTGTGATTATCTACCTTCTGAAGCCTACTTCTGTCAGTTCATCAAACTCATTCTCCACCCAGTTTTGTTCTTTCTTTGGAGAGGAGTTGTGATCCTTTGGAGGAGAGGCATTCTGGTTTTTGGAATTTTCAGCTTTTTTGCACTGGTTTCTCCTCATCTTTGTGGATTTATCTACCTTTGGTCTTTGATGTTGGTGACCTTCAGATGGAGTTTTTGTATGGACGTCCTTTTTGTTGATGTTGATGCTATTTCTTTCTGCTTGTTAGTTTTCCTTCTAACAGGCCCCTCTGCTGCAGGTCTGCTGGAGTTTGCTAGAGGTCCACTCCAGATCCTGATTGCCAGGATATCACCAGAGGAGGCTGCAAAACAGCAAAGATTGCTACCTGTTCCTTCCTCTGGAAGCTTTGTCCCAGAGGGGCACCCACCAGATGCCAGCTGGAGCTCCCCTGTAAGAGGTGTCTGTAAACTCCTGCTGGTAGATGTCTCCCAGTCAGGAGGCATGGGGATCAGGAACTCACTTGGAGGCAGTCTGTCCCTTAGCAGAGCTCAAGTGCTGTGCTGGGAGATCTGCTGCTCCCTTCAGAGCTGACAGGCAGGAATGCTTACGTTTGCTGAAGATGCATCCACAGCCGCCCCTTTCCCCAGGTGCTATGTCCCAGGGAGATGAGTGTTTATTTATAAGCCCCTGACTAGGGCTGCTGCCTTTCTTTCAGAGATGCTCTGTCCAGAGAGGAGTAATCTAGAGAGGCAATCTGGCTATAGTGGCTTTGCTGAGCTGCAGTGGGCTCCACCCAGTTAGAACTTCCCAGTCAGTTTGTTTACACTGTGAGGGGAAAACCACCTACTCAAGCCTCAGCAATGGTGGACACTCCACCTCTTACCAAGCTCAAGGTCCCAGGTTGACTTCAGACTGCTGTGCTGGCAGTGAGACTTTAAAGTGGTGGATCTTAGCTTGCTGGGCTCCACGGGGGTGGAATCCGCTGAGCTAGATCACCTGGCTCCCTGGCTTCAGCCCCCTTTCCAGGAAAGTGAACGGTTCTGTCTCACTGGCATTCCAGGCATCAATGGCATATGAAAAAAACTTCTGCAGCTAGCTCAGTGTCTGCCCAAATGTCTGCCCAGTTTTGTGCTTGCAACCCAGGGCCTTGGTGGGGTAGGCACCTGAGGGAATCTCCTTGTCTGCAGGTTGCAAAGACCATGGGAAAAGCATAGTATCTGGCCTGGAATGCACTGTTCCTCACAGCACAGCCCCTCACAGCTTCCCTTGGCTAGGGGAGGTAGTTCCTTGACCCCTTTTGCTTCCTGGGTGAGCTGACACCCCATCCTGCTTTGGCTCTCCCTCTGTGGGTTGCACCCACTATCTAACTAGTCCCAGTGAGATGAGCCAGGTACCTCAGTTGGAAATGCAGAAATCACATGCCTTCTGCATTGACTGCTCTGGGAGCTGCAGATCGGAACTGTTCCTATTCAGCAATCTTGCCAGCCACCTGATTTTGTTTTTTTAAAACACTAATTCTGGGATTAGTTTGTTACACAACAGCATGTAACTATCCCCAAATTAAATGGTTACAAAGCCTTGGAAGCCTCTGGTAGATGGTTCTCTGATTTCCTGAAACACATAACCACAAGCTATAGTGCACTAGCATCAGTAAAAGTAAGAAAGCTTGCCCCTCCCACAAAAAGAACAGCTAGTACTTATGCTTGTTAAAGCTTTAAGAAAAGAGTTCTGACATTTTCTTTAATTCAAGTTTTAAGTTAAATTCATAATTTTAGTGGAAACATTTTTCAGGGGAGATTTTGCTTATGCTGCAGAAATAAAATATGCTATGCTAAAAAGGGAAGTGGCAATGGTAATTCTGCAATATTTAAAAAATAAAAAGTCGAAGAAGCAGAATGGTTATCCAGTTTATCAATATAGTATTAATTTGAAAAATAGAAGCAAGATAACAGATTGGTTATTATGGATTAATATAAGTCTGATGTCAACTGTAACTATTGTTTTTTATGTCAGTGGTTCACTGTAGCAAACATACGTTAGATCTGATTTTTGATAGTATAATCTTAGCCTTGAATTTCCCCAGTTATTATCCTCCCTGCTGCAAATACAGAGAACATAAAAAAAAACTGCAGTTAAAGTGGGAATGGGACAAATGAAAGGGTATAATCTCTCCCTGAAGAATTTCTTTAAAAAAAAAGCAGTATCAAAGAAAAGACAATCTTCCAATTACTTGTGTAAATAACCATTAAAATGATGACTATTACCTTGTGTTTTCTCCATTCTCTCTAGTGAATATTAAAAGGTGATGTTTTATTTAGAAAAAGATCAACATCATTTGAATATTTGCAACAAGGAGCTCCACAAAAATAGTATTCTCAAAGCAGAAAGTGTTTTCAGCCTGGTATGAGAAGATAAAATATTTCAAAAATTACTATGGAGTATATTTATAGCTTTTTTTCATTTCTCAGGAGACATGTTTCTTTCCAGAAGCAAAGTTGATAAAACATGATTTATCCTTATAATTTAAGCAGTGAAAAGCTGAGAGTACCTAACCAGTTTCAATAATCCTGTACAATTAACTGCCATTGATTTTTGCTAATTTTATATCCCTATTCTGAGCTTTGATTTAAAGATAGCCTTATTTTTCTGTTTGAATCTGATAAAAAAAATGCTTTAATAAAAATAAATTACTAAAACTTTTTTTCCATTCTATAGTTTTCAGAGCAACCTAGTACTCTTACTACTCACTCAAGAATACCATTTAAAATGACTAAATATTAATTAATTGTTACAGTTAACATCACCTACTCTGTGTCCTTTCAGTTTAGAATGACATTCTCTAATAGCTGAAGCATGAGATATTCATTACAGAACATTTGGCAAATAAAAAATCTTAAAAAGAAAATAGAAACAAGAATAATCCTGTAACCCTGAGACAGTCATGTAAATTTTGGTAAACTCTCCCAGTGAAGAAATATGAATGTTGCATACATTTTATACATGTGTTTTACTCCTCTATAAAACATGAAACTTTGGTCTGATTTTTTCTTTGCAATTTCTATTTCTTTGATAGTTGGGAAAGTTTTTGATGAAGGCTGTTGTTGTTTTTTTTTAAAGAGACTTTATTTTTTAAAACAGTTTTAGATTCACAGAAAAACTAAGTAGAAGATATGGGGATTTCCTGTATACTGCCTGCCCTCACATATGTCTAGTCTCCTGTGTTATCAACATCCCCCACCAAGTAATATATTTGTTACAGCTGATAAACCTACACTGACACATTGCTGTGGTTTGAGTGTGTTCCCTAATGCTTCATGTGCTGAAAACTTAACCCTCTGCCTTCATGAATGAGTTAATGGATTAATAAGGGCTGTGCCCTCAAGAATGGCTTAATGCTACTACCACAGGAGTAGGTTCATTATTGTGGGAGCGGCTTTGTTATCAATACAAGCTCTCTCTGGTTCTCTTGCTCTCGACTTCTCGCCTTGTGATGCACTCTATCATCTTATGATGCAGCGTGAAGGGCCTTGCCAGATTCCAGTGCCAGGTCTTCGGACTTTACAGACTCCAAAACCACGAGCTAAATAATTTTGTTATTTATAAAGTACTGAGTCTGTATTATTCTGTCATAGCAGTAGAAAATAGATGAATACATACATCATTATCACCCAAAGTTCATTGTTTAGAATTTATTCTTTGTGTTGTAAATTTTGTGGGTTTAGACAAATGTATGATGATATGTATTCACTATTACATTATCATACAGAGTAGTTTCACCACTCTAAAAATCTTCTGTGGTCTGCCCATTTATCTCGTACTCGCCCCCTCCCCCTTGTAAACCACTCATCTTTTTAGTATCTTCCTAGTTTTACATTTTTAAGAATATCATATTGTTGGAATTAAACCGTATGTAGCCTTTTCTGACTGGCATATTACACTTAATAATATAAATTTCTTCCATGTCTTTACATTGCTTGATAGCTTTTTCTTTTTAGCAATAAATAATATTTCATTGTCTGGAAGTACCACAGCTTATCTCTTCACGTATTGAAAGAGATTTCAGATGCTTTCAAGTTTGGCCAATTACAAAATGAAAGTGCTATAAACATCCACATGCAGTTTGTGTGTGTGTGGATACATTGGTTTTCAACTCCATTGCGTAAATCCCAAGGAGCACAATTGCTAGAGTGCATAGTAAGTCTGTTCCATTTTGTAAACAAACAAAACCCTGCTGTCTTAGTCCATTTTACAGGTTGCAATAATAGAATACCTAAGGCTGGGTAATTTTGTAAAGAAAAGAGGTTTCTTTGGTTCATGATTCTGATGGCTAGAAAGTCCAAGAGCATAGTGCTGGCATCTGCTTGGCTTTTAACGAGGGCTTCCTGCTGCCCCATACATAACATGGCAGAGAGTGGAAAGGAAAGCAGGTGTGTGTAAAGACACCAAAATCAAGAGGCAACCTCACTCTCAAACAACCTGTTCTCACAGTGATTAATTCATTCTTTTGAGAACTAATTTAGTCTTGTGAGAAAATTTAATCTATCTTAATGGTCCAATCACCACTTAGATGTACCACCTCCCAATATTACCATACTGATAATTAAGATTCCAATGTGAGTTTTGGCTGTGACATACAAACCACGGCACCCACCAAAGTAGCTATACCATTTTGCATTCCCACTAGAAATGAATGAGAGTTCTTTGTGTACCACATCCTTACCAGCATTTTGTGTTGTCAGTGTTCTGAATTTTGGCCATTTTAATAGACTACTGGTAACACGTTTTTTATTGCATTTTCCTGATGACATATATATAAAGCATCTTTTCATATGCTTATTTGCTATCTGTATAACTTCTTTGGTGAGGCATCTTAAGGTCATTGGCTCAGTTTTAAATTTTTTTTTAATTGTTGAGTTTTCAAGAGTTCTTTATATATTTCAGATAACCGTCCTTTATCAGAGGTCTTGTGCAAATATTTTTTTCCCAGTCTGTGGCATCCCTTTTTATTCTCTCGAGAGTGTCTTTTACAGGGCAGAAATTTTTATTTAATAAAGCCTAGCTTATTATTTTTTTTCTTTCACAGATTGTCTTTGGTGTTGTATCTAAAAAGCCATGGCTGAAGCCTTCATCATTTAGATTTTCCTCCTCTGTTACCTTATAGAAGGTTCATAGTTTTCTGTTTTCATTTACGTCTCTGACTCACTTTGAATTAATTTTTGTGAAGGGTGTAAGTTCTGTGTCTAGATTATTTTTTGGCATGTGGACATTCAGTGTTTTAGCATACTTTGTTGAAAAGACTGACTTCTCCATTGTATTACCTTTGCTCCTTTGTCAAAGATCATGGACCCAAGTGATCCTCTCACCTCAATGACCTGGGTAGCTGGGACCAGTGCCATGCACCACCATACCTGGTTAATTTATTTGATTCTATTTTTTTATGTTATCCTTTAAATTCTGGGGTACATGTGCAGAATGTGCAGATTTATTACATAGGTATACACATGCCAGTGTGGTTTGCTACACCCATCAACCTGTCATCTAAATTAGGTTATTTCTCCTAATGTTGGCCCTCCCCAATCCCCCAACCTCCTACTATCCCTTCCCTAGCTCCCTTAACTCCTGACAAGCCCTGGTGTGTGATGTTCCCCTCCCTGTGTCCATGTGTTCTCATTGGTCAAACCCACTTATGAGTGAGAACATGTAGTGTTTGGTTTTCTGCTCTTGTGTCAGTTTGCTGAGAATGATGGTTTCCAGCTTCAGCCATGTCCCTGCAAAGGACATGAACTTATCCTTTTTTATAGCTGCATAGTATTCCATGGTGTATATGTGCCACATTTTCTTTATCCAGTCTATCATTGATGGGCATTTGGGTTGGTTCCAAGTCTTTGCTATTGTAAACAGTGCCACAATAAACACACATGTGCATGTGTCTTTATAACAGAATGTTTTAAAATCCTTTGAGTATATACCCAGTAATGGGATTGCTGGTTCAAATGATATTTCTAGTTCTAGATCCTTGAGGAAACACCAAACTGTCTTCCACAATGGTTGAACTAATTTACACTCCCACAAACAGTGTAAAAGCGTTCCTATTTCTCCACATCCTCTCCAGCATCTGTTGTCTCCTGATTTTTTAATGATCACCATTCTAACTGGTGTGAGACAGTATTTCAATGTGGTTTTGATTTGCATTTTTCTAATGACCAATGATGATGAACATTTTTTCGTATGTTTGCTGACCACATAAATGTCTTCTTTTGAGAAGTGTCTGTTCGTATCCTTTGCCCACTTTTTGATGGTGTTGTTTAATTCTTGTAAATTTGTTTAAGTTCTTTATAGATTCTGGTTATTAGCCCTTTGTCAGATGAGTAGGTTGCAAAAATTTTTTTCCAATTCTGTTGGTTGCTCGTTCACTCTGATGATAGTTTCTTTTGCTGTGTAGGAGCTCTTAAGTTTGATTAGGTCTCATTTGTCTATTTTGACTTTTGTTGCCATTGCTTTTGGTGTTTTCATCATGAAGTCCTTGCCTATGCCTATGTCCTAAATGGTATTGCCTAGGTTTTCTTCTCTGGTTTTTAAGGTGTTAGGTCTTATGTTTAAATCTTAAATCCATCTGGAGTTAATTTTTGTATAAGGTATAAGGAAGGGGTCCAGTTTCAGCTTTCTGCATATGACTAGCCAGTTTTCTCAACGCCATTAACCAGTTTTCCCATCCCTATTAAATAGAGAATCCTTTCCCCATTGCCTGTTTTTGTCAGGTTTGTCAAAGATAGAGACAGAGTCTCCCTGCAGTGCTTAGGCTGGTCTTGAACCCCTGGGCTGAAGTGATCCTCACACCTTGGCTTCCCAAAATGTTTGGATTACAGATGTGAGCCACCATGCATGGCCCCAAAACAACCACCTCCTCTTTACCTCAGCGTATTCAACTGGATGTTACATATTTATTTCTTAAGGTATAACTACAGAAAATTTTATCTATAAATACAGAAAAACTAAAATACAAAATAAGTTACCATATTAAATAATAGACCTTAATACTGAATAAAAACTTGAAGTACAAGACCTATGCCCCTTCCAAGGGCATGTTCATTGTCAAGAAAGGAAAACAAACAAAAAACTTGTCGTATACCGGGAGGAGATGAGTGAAATACACAACGGTCTGAAAAGTATAAATATGTATCATGTACTTATTGAGGAAAGTTATAGATTGTTTCCCTGTTCCAAGCTTGAGTTTTCAGGAAATTACCATGGAAGTAGTATACTTAGGCATTATGGGAAGAGTGGAACTTCTGAGCTAAAAATGATAGAAAGAGATAAAAAGTAGCAATTAGGAGTTTGTTATTTTATACCATGTTTTTACTCATGGCTTTCTGAACTTGTATTTGAAATGGTACATTATCTCTATCAAAGCCATGACTTCCAAAAAAGGCAAAGATGTGATTTCTTAAATAAGCCTATACTCAAAACCATGGAGAAGTTGTACTAATTTGAACAGGCCTGCTAACTGCATATGAACAAAATGCCTTAGCATGTAAATATAAGTGTTATAAGTGGCTTTGTATGTGCCAGAGATGCAGATAGAGATCACGCAGGGTTCTGTCATCTTACCTGAGGCATTTTCTCAGAACACGGCAGAGCCCAATTACAGATTTTAGGGCACACAAGGGAAATGTAACTCTCCAGTTATCAGGCCAATCTGGCTTTCCTAATTTAGGGTGCATTGGGCAGAAGATGCAACAACACTGCTTCAAAGTTAGATCCTGCAGGGGATAATTATAAAAGTTTATCCTTCTAGGGGGAATTCCAGGATTAGGTGAACCCTTTCTTCTCTTCATGGCTATATTTCTAAAAAGGGCAGCCTTTTTAATCATAGATTTTTGATGAAATGGTCTCAGTTAATCAATGTGAGTGCAAAGAAACAAAGGATTGTGTTATTTTTTAAAATGAAAATAGCTTGTAATTACAACCTCCTCTGCAAACTAAAAAATAAATTCGCTATAACACACAGAATAGCTTTAGTCTCTCTTTTTGTTAACTTTATTATTTCCTCAATTCTAGTTTCCTCCGTATTAAAACCAATTCAGTGGTGAATATGAAGCTTCAAGGTCTTTCTCTACCTGCATGTTTTTGCTTTTGTTTGCACAAATCTCAGGGGCTCCATGTCTCAGAAAAAAAGCCAACACATTTCAGACCTTGAGGCTGTGTGGGGATTTGTGAATCATCTCGAAGACACAATTACGGTGGTAGGTAAAGTAGGGCTTGAATGAGGTAATTACCACATGCCTGGCCTGGACAACAGTGGGAAGAGTACAGTCGTAAGTAATGAGAGAAGAGAGGAAAAGTTAAAGGAATCTGTGAGCCCTCCTAGAATGATTAGAAGGGATACATTTCTGAAACCAGATGGTTTGGTCAAATTAATTTCATGCATTTCCCTGATCTGAAGTAATGGATACAGTCGCTCAATATACGTGCAGGTCCCATTACGTACCAAAACACTGAGCTACATGCTGGGGACAGTCAGAGTTCTGTAACTGGGCCCAGGATCAGCTATGCTTGCTCAAAAGTGAAAACCTGAGAAAAGAGTTAGTGGAAGGAATGGCAGGTTTATTTGGAAAGCCAAAACCTGAGAAGAGGGTGGACTAGCATCCTAAAGTACCATCTTTAGTAAGTGCAAATGTCATGCTTATAAATTTTATTGTTGTTGTTGTTAAGGGCAGGACGAACAAGCAGGGGTTGAGATCAAGAGGTGACTCATGACTGCAGCACCTGGGCACCAGTGGGCATCTGAGGAAGCTGGGAACTTCTTTTTCCTTTGTCAAGTCACAATGCTCCTATAAATCTTCAGCAAAACACAGTTAATTGTTTACATACTTCTCCTTTAATGTCAGAGTTAGTCAGTTTTAAAATGGACATGCTGTTTGCATAGTATTTCAGTGCTCTAAAATTAGTCTATATGTAGAATGGGTAAAGACCCCTTAAAAATGGGGTTAGCTACGTTAGATCTTTTGCAGTTTCGGGGTTGTAGTTTCTACCCTCATGGAGCTTACATGAGGGCAGGAAATATGGGCAGTTAGAAAATGGGCTGTCAGAATGGGCGATCATGGTCTGGTAGGAACAGGGAAGAGAACACTTCACCCAAATGTGGGGACCAGGCAAGTCTTTCAGGAGGCAGTGACAGCCAAGCTGAGACTTTAAGAAGAGGTAGAAATTGGTCTCTAGGAATGGAGCCCTTGGAAGGAGGAGAATGTCTGTAGCAAAGAAGCCAGAGAGAGGACAGCATGAGGCTGTTGAGGAACTGGAAGAAATGCTGGGGGGTGGCTGGATTATAGGAGAAGATCTGGAAGTGGAGCAGCCCAGAAGGGAGCTTATGGGTCACATTAGAGAATTTGGGATTTATTTTGTAGTAGAGAGCCACTGGATGACATTAAATAAATGAGGAAGGCTACTTGTATATCCTTTTAGAAAGACAGCTGTGACTGCAGGTGGACATGGATCACAAGGAGACAAGACTGGAAATGATATCAGGCCTATTTCAGTAATCTAGGAAAGAAAGGTAATGTCCAAAAGAATTTCCACAATCTTAGGGGCTTAAGACAACACAAGATTATTATCTTCTAATTCTGGTGGCCTGAAGTCCGTCAGCAGGGCTGTGTTCCTTCTGGAGGAGGTACAGAAGAATCTGCTTCCCAGCAGCTTCCAGGCCGTAGAGGCTGCTGCATTCCTTGCCTTGTGGCTCCCTTTGTCTTCAAAGCCAGCAGTGGCTGCCTATTGTTTTGCAAAATGTCTTCTCTCTGGTTCTGACTCTTCTGCCTCTCTCTTCCACATTCAAGAGTTCTTGAGATGACATTGTGCCCACCTGAATAATCTAGGCTAATCTTCTTATCCTAAGGTCAGCTGATTAGTAACTTTAATTTCATCTTCAGTCTTAATTCCCCGTTGGCATATAACAATGTAGTCACAGGTTGGGGATTAAGGTGTTGACATCTGCTGGTGGTCATTGTCCTGCCTCCCACAGTGAGATAGAGAAGTAGAAAATTCCAGAAGCAGAAGTAACAAACTTAGCAATACATGATTTTTTGGAGAACACCCTGAATGCTCAGTCAATTCAGTCTGTTCCTTTCTTCTTTCCTTCATTTACTCATTCACTTATAGGCTTGCATTATTTTATTTTTTTTAAATAGGTGGCTGACCATTCTTTACAAGAGGGAAAATTTAATATACAGAGATCAGAGCAGAAGTGGCTCAAGGGAAAACCTGAGTAATTGGCCAAGGTTTATCTTTAGAAATTGTTCTGTGGTCTCCAACGCACCAACAGAGTTGCAATTCCTGTGTTTTAGTCATAGCCTTGGTGAGTTTACTCTAAAACATTTTCAGCAAACCATTACCAATCATCTTTAACAGCTCATTAGAAAAATCCAGTAATTATCCATAAAATATCCAATTTTAAACAATGTAACTCTCTGGTGATATCTCCAAGATAAATGACCACATTTGCTCAATTCTAAAATATACATTTTCCCACATTATAAATCAGGATTGATGTGGACATTTAATATAGTGGGTTTTTTCTTTGTTTTTTATTTTCCCTCACTAAAGCTGTTTTTAGCTGATGAATTCTTACAATTAAGGGAATATGGTCATTGTGAAATGTACTTCTACTGTCCTGTTGTACTAGGATATTAGTTATATAAGGGTTTTTTTTTGGTCAAAACTGTATATTATTTTAGAGGAATTGATCTAAAAACAGTTAAAAATATGCTGGATAATAGCCCCAAAAGATATCAGGTCTCCATCCATAGAACCTGTGACTATTACTTGCATAGCAAAATCTTTGCAGATGTGATTAGGTTAAGGGGCCTGAGACAGAGAGATTATCCTGGACTCTCAGGGTGGGTCTTAAATACAATCCCATATATACTTATGAAAAATATATTTGATATACATAGAGGAAAAGGTCCTGTGAGACAGAACAGAAAGACATTTGAAGATGCTGACCTTGAAGAGTGGACTACTAGACAAGGAATGCCGGCAGCCACCAGAAGTTGAAAGAGGCAAGGAACAGATTCTTCCCTTGAACTTCCAGAGGGAGTACAGCTCTGCTGACACCTTGATTTTTGGCCCATTGATACTGATTTCAAACTTCTGGTCTATAGGACTATGACAGAATAAGTTTCTGCTGTTTAAAATCACCAAGTGTGGAGTAATTTGTTACAGCATCCATAATAAACGAATACAGCAGCTTTTCTAGTAGTGATTGTGCAGCAGAACATTCCTATCTTGTGATAATGAAACAATTCCATGGGGTCCTAGGAGACTTTGTATGTTCAATCTTAGCTATGCAAATTATACTGTTTTTCCACAAATAATTCAGCCATTGCAGTGAACTTTGTGATTGTCTCTCTAGCAAATGTTTCACTGTACCCCTCACCCTCCCATGATATAATAGGCATAGAATCTGAACAGGGAAATAAACATCACCTGAAATTCTGGGGTGGGCTTTATCTACCTGTCTATGTGTCTGTCTATCTATCTATCTATCTATCTACTCATTTATTTTGAGACAGAGTCTCACTCAGTCACCCAGGATGGAGTGGCGTTATCTTGGCTCACTGCAACCTCTGACTCTTGGGTTCAAGTGATTCTTGTGCCTCAGCCTCCCAGGTAGCTGAGATTACAGGTGTGCACTACCATGCCTGTCTGATTTTTCTATTTTTATTTTTTGTATGTGTGTATATTTTAGTAAATACGGTGTCTTGCCATGTTGGCCAGGCTGGTCTCAAACTCCTGGCCTCAAATGACCCACTGCCTTGGCCTCCCAAAGTGCTGGGATTACAAGCATGGGCCACTGCACCTGGCCAGCTCTACCTGCTTTTTAATCTATCCATGTTAAACCCACTTCTCCAACCACAATGACTGTCTTAGTTAAGGCAGACAATGTTAATAAGCAAATGAAATTCCCTTGGACATAGACATTGATATAGAAATATGACCCAAATCCTACTAAGTTATGAGATGTTTGAGAAAGATGGCTCCTCACCGTTTGCAAGAGGGTTTTGTTTTTTCTCACTGGGTATGAACAAGGAAAAAGTTGATGGCATGGCAGGCAGAATGGAGAGAGGCAAAGATGGATTCTGGATGACACTGTTGGTATATCAGATTCTTTACTGAGTATCTCTTATGGCATAGACACTGTTTCATACAGTTTAAGTGATTAATTTATTTAATCCCTATAATAATACTTTGAGACATGTTACCAATCTTGAATCCTGTTATATAAACCAATAAATTCCCTTTATTATACATACAATCACACATATTCACATTGATACAGCCAGATCCTTTTATATAGGGTAGATGGGGAGGTATACATCACCACCCAAAGCCACAAAGCACTGAAATGACACTGTAGCATGAGCAGAAAACTCCTGATTTTCTGCAGTACAAGCCTAATCAGTCCCCAACTCTGAATCAACCCAACTTTCTGCTTTCTCCTGGATTGTTCGTATGGTTTGGGTGTTTGTCCCCTCCCAATGGTATGTTGAAATTTGATCCCAATGTTGGAGGTGGGGTCTAGTGGAAGATCTTTAAATCATAGGGGCAGGTCCCTCATTAATGGGTTGGGGTCTTTCTCACAGCAATGAGTGAGTTATTGCTCTATTCGTTCATGAGAGAACTGATTGTTAAACAGAGCCTGGTATCTTCCTCCTCTCTCTCTTTCCTCCCCTCTCTCCATGTGATAACTGCTCTCCTTCCCCTTCTGCCATGATTGGAAGCTTCCTAAGGTCCTCACCAGAAGCAGAGGCCAGAACCATGCTTCTACAGTATGCAGAACTGTGAACACAATAAACCTCTTTTCCTTAAAAATTACCCAGTCCCCGGTGTTTCCCTTATAGCAACACAAATGGACTAAGGCAGGTATCAAATATTGCTAGCGAAAGCTATGTAACTGAATAATATGACACCCCATAAACCCATGGTTTTCTACTTTATTTTAGACAAGAATGCTGCTCAGTTATTCCTTCACTTGCTACTTGCCAGCTAGCATTCAATTTTCCAATATAATTCCAAACATGTATTGCTTTCCTTTTTTGTCCTAACCCACCTGATTTTCCTGCTCTCAGCAGAAGACCTTACTTATCATGTCATAGAGATGAGGGTGTCATTTGTGAACATCCTCACCCAGTTCACCCATCCTCCTTTCTCACTCTGTTGTGGGTTACAGTTGGGTTCAGCTGTGCCAGGTTCTCCAGCTCTAATTTGGTTCCCATGGTTGTCTATTAGCCCAGCCTCTGACATTCTGTAGGTACTGTGCACTAACAAGGGAAAACTGAACACATTAATAGCTCTTCCCCTCATTAAAATCTTGCTTTTCTCCTTGTATTCCATATTATTGTGGTAACTGGAAATTAAGGAAAATGGAGGTAGGAATGAATGGGTGTAGAAAGCAAAGCATTGAAATAGCTAAATCAGAATTCTCTGTCTTGCAAGCCTCAGGAAGATATGGGAATTGTACTGATGTCTCCCTGACTGCATTAGGAAGGTGGAGCTAAGCTATTGACAAGGACAGCAACACAGCCAGGTCAGCTCCCTCATTTACATCTTACATGGTGGAGAATTATCATGGGTGGACTAAGAAGCCTGTCATCTTTTACAGGTATAGAAACACTCCAGAGCACTGTATAGGAAACACCCTAAGCTATGGAAGTGAATAATAACAGGTTTTCAACCACTTTTCATTGAGGGTATCAAAACAGAAGAAGGCAAGCATCACATATTTTATACAGTTCCATAATTCAAGACTCTTCCTTAGATTTCCCCCCCTCGACAGCCCTCTATGCATTGATCACCTTCCCCTGAACCATCACCCAACTACTGTTCCTCCTCTCATGGCTGTTGTAGACATTAGCCTCAACATTTCTGTGGTAGATAATACTATCTTCCCCAATCTCCATCTGATGAAATCCTGATCACCTTTTAAAGCCCAACTCAAGTGTTATTTCCTCTGTGAAAACTATAATGACTTCCCTTTTCTGCTCATCTTATCAGAGAAGATTGGTCATCCCAGTCACAAGCCGGTTCTCATACTCCCAAATACATCCATACATGGTTAGTCAGTACAGGCAAATCATTCTTACTCAGCTTTGCTCTCTGGGAGTGGAGGGGCAGAGACATGACATCTTTGTCATGATATCTTAGCCCCTGTTCCTAACACTGCTGTTGATACTATTTTGTTGCAAAGAGTGTTCTAAGTATAAGAATATATGTATAGGCATACTGCCACAAAGGTTTGTAAGTTGTTTATAATTCCCAAGAGACACAGCAAGTACAGGTGCTGGGCATTGTTGTGTTTCATAATTCCAAGAGGCAATGCAATTTGAGTTAGGGAAGTTGTGAATGGAAAAAGACAGAGGCGCCACACACTCAGGCCTAAAAAAAACAGCACATGTCCTGCTACAGCCCTTTTGCTATCCCTTCAAGTCAGTCCTGAAATGACCTGGGAGAAGGGTGCCAGACAGAGAAAGTTGTAAACTACCTGATCTCCACTGCAGACTGGGAACGTACTGAACTGAGATACATACCTGAAAAGGACACAGAGATGATTAATTTTCAAAGGTATATAAAACATCTACATTGAATAATACATGAATATTTGGTATCACTAAATTCCTCACTGCATTAAAATTTGTCATCCATACAGCAATAGATGGTTTTGAACTTATCACCCTCATATTTCCAAACTAGCAAATATGAAAAGGGTTCTGCATGTTTATTTCCCTGATTTTCTTTATTTTAATTTTTTAAATAAAAAAATGTGGATACATAGAAAGTGTATATATTTATGAAGTACATGAGATGTTTTGATATAGGCAATGCAATGTAATAAAATAAGCACATCATGGAGAATGGGGTATTTGTCCCTTCAAGCATTTATCCATTGAGTTACAAACAATCCAATTACATTAAGTTATTTTAATATATACAATTAAGTTATTATTGCCTGTAGTTACTCTATTGTGGTATCAAATAGGTCTTATTTACATTTCTATTTTTTTGTACCCAGTTCTGCATGTTTGTTTAGACCAAACTTTGCTAGTCACAGCACAGATTGTGCTGATTGTAGACTATTGATAAGTTTTACTTGGAGAATTAAATATTGGCACCTTTTGTTATCACTTCCAATGTGCCAGGCACTACTCCAAGCACTCATATAAATGCAAGTAGAATTGTCGCTGGTCTTACAGGTAAGGAAAGGAAGGCTTTTTTTCTAAGAGGTGGAATGATTTATTCAAGGCCACAGTCCACCTACTGAGAGACCAGGATACAAAACTCAATCCGATGAATGTTACAGCCCATGCCCTTAATTAGCAGGAAGAACAAAATGTTCTCTAATGAGGTGCAGGAGGTGCAGCCACCCAAATGCTGCCAGAGGTTGCTGCTGGCAGGAGGGGGATGTGAAGCTTTCCCCAAGTAGAGGAACCTCCCCCTTCTCCAGACCTTTCTCATGTCTCATAGAAGCATGTGTTTCATTTCGTCCTGTTTCCTGTGGAATTTTCCATCAGGAAGGACACCAAGATTTGGGAACAGAAATAGGAAGTTAGAAGTTTCTCTGTCTGCACCTCCATGCTGAGGCCATCATCCTTGAAGGCAACACAAGGGAGGTGTTTTGATCATTTGCAGCTGCTTCAGCTTGAAAGGCCCTGTTTGCCTTTTCCTGACTACCAAGCCTTGGGATTTGCACTTCCAAAGATGCCCCTCCTGCCATCTCTCATAGTCTTCAATCTCCAGTGTCACTTCTTTGAGGCTGTCCCCTTTGCTTCCATAGGTTCCTGTCCTTACCCCAGTTAGAGTCCCTACACACTTTATCCAAATCACTGGTTCACTGATTTCCCTCAGTGGACTGGAAGCTCCTCGGGATCATGAACTCTGTCTTCTTCACTGTCCTATCTCTGACACCTAGCACAGTGCCTGCCACGTAGTGGGAGATCAGCAAATAATATTTCCTTTATGAATGAATTTGACTTTCATATTAACTGCTATCAGCTACCAAGATCTGAGGAAGGAAGGATCAGAACTGGTAGGTGTTATTTTATGGAACAGGGAGAGGACTGTCATCAGGGAAGATTCAGGACACAAATTACTATTAAGGCTAGAATTGAGGAGCATTGGGTCAGGTTGGGGGAGACATAGGGCTACCTTGGTGCAGAAAATGAGATATTCTCCATAGTCACAGGATACAGGGTACCTATTGTGATGTGGAGGAGGCAGCATGAGAAGGAGTGGAATAACAGAAAGCAAGAAGAAAATACTAGAAACAAAGTTTAAACATAAAGTATATATATTCCCCCCCTCTCTCTCTCTCTATACATGTATATATATAATATATATGTGTATATTATATATATACATATATAATACATGTTATATATACACATATATATACACACTATATATACACATATGTTATATACATATAGACAGATAATATATGTATATATTATATATACATACATATATATCATATATATGTGCATATATATAATATATATAATGTATAGACAGATAATATATGTATATATTATATATACACACACATATATGATATATAATCATTTGTATATGATACCATATATTATATAATTATTTGTATATGATTATCAATAATCATATACAAATAATGACTATCATATATATGTGTATATATATATTTTTGTTAGCAAGAATATATATCATATATGTGCATATATATAATATATATACACATATAGACAGATAATATATGTATATGTTATATATACACACACAAATATGATATATCATCATTTGTATATTATATATGATATATACAAATAGACAATATATGTATATATTATCTCTATGTGTATATTATATATATGCACATATATGATATATATTCTTGCTAATAAAATATATATATACACACATATATATTATATATATACACATATATATGATAATAATTATTTGTATATGATTATTGGCTCATGTGATTAGGAGGTCAGAAATTCCATGATCTGCCTTCTACAAACTGGAGAATGGAGAAAGCTGGTGGTATAATTCAGTCCAGGTTGGAAGGGAGAGCTGAAGTTGGTGATATAGGTGGGATGTGCTTGGAGGAGTCCAAAGGCACAAGAACCAAGAGCTGCAATGACAAAAGGCAGAAGATGATGTTCCATCTCAAGAAGAGAGAGAGAAAATCTGCCCTTACTCTGCCTTTTTGTTCTATTCAGGGCCATCCGCTTTACTCGGTCCACAAATTCAAATGCTAACCTCTTCTGGAAACATCACGGACACACACCCAGAAATAATGTTTTACTAGCTATCTAGGCATCTCTTAGCTTAGTAAGTTGACATGTAAAATTATCTGCCAGAGTGGTTAATTTAATGAGACTGTGTTTCTTAGACCTTTTACAATAAGCTAAGAACGGTGGCAACTTTATATCTGTCATGCCCTATTCTAAGTACTTTTATATATTCTGTAATCTTTATAACCCTATGAACTATGTACAATCATTTCAAAATTACAGATTAAAAGTGGAGCACAGAGAAGTTAAATTATTTGACTGAGGTCACACAGCTGACAAGTGGTAGAACTGCAATTTCAACCCGGGGAGTTTGTTTCTAAGTCTGTTCCCTGGCATAGATTGAGGTAGTCACAGTGGGAAATATAAAAGTAGATAATTTTGAGAACTACATGGGAGGAAAGGGTTTGGAATTGCTGTTGGTTGCATTTGGGGAAGCAAAGTGAAAAGGGCAGGGGAGAGGAAAGGATAGTTAATAAGAACAAGGAAAAAACAAAAATGTTCTATTTTTGTTTACCTGGTATTTTTAAGATTGAAGAAAAAACATTTGTCAAATTTTGTCATTCTTGTTTTACTCCAAACAAATGTAAGGGAATATAAACTATGACTGTAACTGGCTAGAGGCAGCAGTCATCACTGATTCTAGGAGATAACAAAACTAGTTTCTTGCTAATAAAAATTAAAGCTCCTTTCAGCTATGATTATAAATATACACTTTTACTTACATTGGGAATAGGTTAGGTTGAAAAATGTCTTCCCTTCCCAAGAAAATAAGTAATAAAGTTTAACTTCTTTTACCTTTAAGTAACATATGGATTCAACCTTGGCTCCTCTTCTTACTAGCTTTGTTAATTTGAACAAGTTACTTGCCTTATTCTTCATGGGATTTCATAGGTTAAATTTACAATATGTAGAAATCATCAAGTACAATGCTCACACATGGTAATTACCCCCATAAATTATATCTATCATTAGCAATACCCAGCTTGATGAAAGCTGAGTGCTCTGTTCTTGTGGTCCTTGTAGTTCTCGCCAATGGAAGCACGTCATTCACAAAGTTGAACGGGGGCCTTGCGGCTGTCTCTTCTGAAAATGCATGAGACAGTGGTGTGTTTGCGTGTGTGTGTGTGTGTGTGTGTGTGTGTGTGTGCAAAGAAGCTCATTTGAAAAGGCTGAAACTTTACCCAAATTTGGATTTTTCTCCAACACAAAGGCTTATGCTAAGGTATTCAGTAAGATTGTATCTAGTATTGCCAAGCAAAACCACTTCGCATAATTAGAGAGGCCTTGGTGGAGCCATATGTCCTAGGAATGGTTGAGTGTGTTTATAGCTTGAATCAGAGGAGAAATTAAAGTAGGATTGCACTCAAAACATTCTCTTCACCCAAAAGATGAGTTGACATTTCTGCTACTTTTCTGAAGTGGATCTTGAAGAAATTGGCAGGTAGCTCCTCAACATGCAAATGAATAAAATCACTGACATACAGGACTGCAACCTATTGGGTTTTGTTCATTAGGTCTAATTTGAGGTATACTCCTTCTTCACATTGTAATTCATGCTTTCAAATAACCTTAAAGACTTGATTGGACTTGCTTGCTCTTTCACAAACCCTGAGCTCACTTCATTTGTATCACCTGCTATCTTACTATCTGAAATGGACTCAGAGGTCTGTGCCCCAAACTTCCGTGTCCCATAGGGCAAGAACACTGTCTCACCTGTTTTTGTATCTTAGTATTATTTCATAGAAGTAGTATTAATAACTTCTATACTTTTTTGTCACATAGCAGTTTCCAAATACAATTTTATCTTCATATGAGGTAGACACTACTATGACCCCAATCTGTGTCTGAGAAATGGAGGCACAGGTGGTTAAGCTAGAAGGGGAATTCAGATCAGGTTATCCCACTGCAGTCCCCACATAAACCAATGCACTAGATTATACTTCACAGCCTGTGTGGAATAATCCTTACATTACTCTTCCTGAATAAAATAAGAGGGATTGAGAGAATAAGTTTACTTAAAGTCTCAGGACTTGAAATAAAGAAAAAGATAGGTTTAGTTTCTAAAAATATTGATAACCCTGATCTTCATATTACACAAAATTCTTTCATTTGTTCATGAGCAGCCTTTTGGGTTACACATTCTCTTTAACCACATTATATGTAATGGTTGTGTTTTTACAATCCACTTTGAACTTACTGTATATTTCCATCAAAAAGAACAGAATTCCCAGGTACAATATTGATGAGATATCCTTTGATTATTGGCATCATATATGGAGGGTTTGAATAGCGATCCTTAATTGCTGACATAAACTGTGATTTGCCAACAATTCAGTTCCCAAGGCATGGTGCTGTTAGACTGTGGGTACCTTTATTCAAGCAAGAGCCTACCATGAGACAGAACTATCGTAAACTTTCTTTTAAAAGCAGCAACATGTAAACTATGAAAGAAAATCTGGAGCAGAACCTTAAAAAAGTTGAGGTACTGAATGTCAGCATACCTGTGTTTACTGAGTGAACTGGGTACTGGATAACCTGAAGGAATGAAGCCATTAGTCTTTAAGAACTGAATGGAGACCTGCAGCATGACAGAGACCAAACACAACCCATGGCAAAGGGCTGGGAGTTATCTTAGGTGACAGGCCCAGCTGAATCCCTATCACACTGCTTCTCCAACTGCCTTCCCAAAGACTCCTTTCATAAAATCTCAACAGTCATTAAGAAATAGAGCTGGCATCTGACAATGCATAGAAGGAGCTGGTTTTCTACCCACTTTAGAGAAATGGCTACATGCGACATAGAGCAGAAGACAATGAGGACAACAATGATGATGATGGTGGTGAGTGTTCATTAACTTCTTACTATGTGTCTTTCACTGGTTTAATCACTCTCACCCCAGCATTTGTGGGGTCTGGGGCAAGAGTAGAAATGGAGGTCACTGCATTTGACCTCCATTTGAAGTATAGACCTCCAATGAAGTATACTATTTCAGTATACTTCAAAATTATTAATCAAGCTAATCAGTTATAAATTATGTTCTGTTCTCCTATTTGACAAATAATCCCTCATAAAAACCTGAAAGGCCATGAGTTTGGGACTTAGGCCTTCTCAGCCTTCTCAAAGCTCTGTGTAGGCGTGTGGGAGCATAGGAAAAGACAGCCTCAGTTCACCTCCTTCTCTTCTCACTCACTCTGTGCAACTCTGCAAGGGGACATAGGTGTGTACAGGTCAACATCCAAGTCCACAAATCCAAATACCCTACAATACCCTTGCTAACTGTCCCTCCTTCAGTTGGAGAGATGGTCACACAGGCAGGATAGTCAGCTGATAAGATCTGGCTCTGTGTCCCCACTCAGATCTCATCTTGAACTGTAATCTGAATTGTAATCCCCATGTGTTCAGGGAGGGACTCGTGGGAGGTGATTGGATCATGGAGGCAGTTCACTCATGCTGTTCTTGTGATAGTGACTGAGTGAGTTCTCATGTGATCTAATGGCCTCATAAGGGGCTTTTCCCCTTCACTCTCACTCTCTCTCTCTTCTGACACCTTGTGAAGAAAGTGCCTGCTTCTCCTACCATCATGATTGTAAGTTTCCTGAGGCACCCCCAGCCATGTGGAACTGTAAAGTCAATTAAACTTCTTTTCTTTATAAATTGCTCAGTCTTGGATATATCTTTATGGCAGTGTGAAAAACAGACTAATACATAAGCCTTTAGGAGGATAGATGCAAAAAGGAATCCTACAAAGGCTCTAAAGTGGATGTAAGGACATTAGGGCAGGAAGCAAGAGTTCCTGGTGCCAATAACTTGTTCTAGAAGGGTTAACACGAACTGAAGGACATGGGTAAACACTTTTTTAACACCTCTCCACCTTTCCTAGATTCCTTGCTTTGGAGGAAAGAACTCTGAAGTCCAGAGCCCAGAATGAAAAACCTCGTGCCTGTGTCTGAAGTATATTGGCTTTATATGAATCATCTAATTTAACGTTTTACTGCTTTTAAAATCCCATGAAATCACTACTGTTACTATCCTCTTACAAATGAGAAAACTGAGACATACCAGGGTTCAGTAACTTGCCCACTTGTGATAGAATCCAATAAGGGCAGTCTGACACCAGAACTTGTCTCATAATATGCTGTAACTTAAGAACATTTGATATAAAATAAAAACTAGACAATTTCTTCAAAACCACTGCTATGGTTTGAATGTGTCCCCAAAGTTTATGTGTTAGAAATTTAATCCCCAATGTAATAGTGTTGAGGGGTAGGGCTTTTAAGAGGTGATTGGATCATGAGGGCTCTGCCCTCATGAATGGGTTAATGTCCTTATTGTGAGAGTGGGTTAACTGTCACAAGAGTAGGTTTGTTATAAAAGTGTATACAACCCTCTCTTGTGCTCTCATGATCTCTTGTCTTTCCACCTTCTGTCTTCTATCATGGGATGATGCAGCAAGAAGACCCTCACCAGATGACAGCACATTGATATTAGACTTTCCAGCCTCCAGAACAGTGAGAAATAAATTTCTTTTCTTTATAAATTACCCTCTCTGGGTTATTCTGTTGTAGCAACACAGACCGGACTAAGATAGTCACTGAACTGAGATAAGGTTTAAAGAAATCATAAGTGATACAAAATAATATTTACTCAGGTTTGAAAATATCTTGGCAAGTTTCACATTGCTTAAAATCCTAAAATAAATCAGAGATTAAGATGCTTTTCCAATGCAAAAGAACTTTCAACATCAAGTTCAATCCAGACTTCCTCAGTTCCAGGTATTTGGAGAAGCACTCTCTCTTTGTCCGTTAGGGCAAGGCAAGGTAAGGCTTTCTTTAGAAAATATAAATTCAAGTCAATAAGAAACAATGTGTTTTTCTGGCCTCCAGGGAGATGAAATCAGAGTTCAGCTGGTCCTGCTAATAAGGAAAATGCTAGGATGCTGACCACAGCCTTCTATACAGAGCACAAATGAACCACTAACATGCAAGAAGCAAAAGATAAACTCTGGTTGCCAAGTATTTGGTTTTGCCCCATACTGTGTCCATACATTTAAAATATATTTTCAAAGCATGTTTTGAGAAACACCACTGCAGTCCCAGGGAATGAGTGATACCTGACACATAAACATAATCATTCATTTGCCAACTAATGGTACCTCTAATTTTGAATGTGTTCTTATTGACAAGCTGCACAGAATATAGTACTTAAAATACATAAAAAATACTATGCTTTCCTTTCTTAAGCTTTTATGATGCACAGCCAAAAGGGATGTATCAGGACAAGCAAATTAGCAACATTTGACTGTTCAAGTTAGAATAAAACAATTTTTAAGCTAAGCTTTAAAACCTGTCATTTAAAAACTTCTTGAGCATTTAATTACTGTGTAGATTGTACAAATACACTTCCATTAATTACTTTCAGATGTTTTGAAGTGATAAAAGAACACTATTTTCCATTTAAATTTATATACAGTAAACCACTTTCTAATTTTGGTTCAAGTATTTCATATTTTTAAGGTTTTCCCATGGCTTTCCTTTTTGATTTAATTACATGCTGCTAAAATATCCTTCTTTTCTATTAAAAAGTACTACCAGTCCCATTGAGATGAACCTGGTACCTTGGTTGGAAATGCGGAGATCATACACCATCTGCAACACTCTCACTGGGAACTGCACTCCGGAGCTGTTCCTATTCGGCCATCTGGGTGGAAGACAACATAGATTAACTTTATTAAAAATTCACTATATTGTCTTTTTCTTCTTCTTTTCAAATTTTATTAGGTCTCATACTCCTGAAAACTTTTTCATAGGCTATGAATGTTACTCCAACCAGCAATGGGGAAATCACTGAGCAAGGCCAAACCTCTCATTTCACAGATGAGAAAATGATTCATTTGTTCAAGATTACTAACCAATCAATGGCCTACTGGGGTGCACCAATTTTTAGCTCAATGTTTTTTTAGTAAATTTGCTAAATTAAGTTTCTGATCATGATAATGATTTTCTTTTGGTGGTGATATTGGCAACAACTATATTTAATCTCAGTTAACCATCTGTCTCCTCCATGGACTGTGAAGAATCAAGGGTTCACATTCATCATTTATAGAGGTCTCATCAGAAGAGGTCTTGCATATCAAGTAACAAAAATATTGTGACTTCAACAGTAACATCCCTGATTATGTATTGCAATAAATAGATACTGCAGCATTGTTTTTGTAGAGATTCTTATTTGGTAAAAATTTGCTCCTTAAATTGATTACCAAGGTTTGAAAACTTTACTGGTAACTGAGAATAACAGAAATCACTCTTTTCAACATTTTCCATGTCTCATGTGTGCATGAATTTAAGTACTAAGCAGTCAAATGGCAACTCTTTCTAAGCTTACAGCTATTTTTAATTTTTCTCTTTCTCTAGCAATATTATCCAATTTCTACTCCCATATTCTGTGTTATTTTTTATTAATTCTATCCAGAGATATTGTTTCAGTTTTTCTCATTCCAGCCTATTTTTCCACTCCTCTCAGCCATGTTTTCCTAAAGTAGCTTAGGAATTTGCTCTTTGGCACTGAAGTGAATAAATGACCCTTAATCTGGCATGTGACTGAATATCTGATCACAATCTACAATTTTACTTTGAGAACCCTCATCAACCATTTCTGCTTCATTAATCCTAAGAAATTTTGGACATTTAACCCAGTGTAATATGGGTTTTATAAAAGATAAAAAAGAAGAATAAATGTGTATAATCTTAAGGTAAGAATAAGAGAACAAAGTTTTGGAAAGAGTAATCCAAGCCACAAAGATTCCTGCCTGTTCAAAAAGGACAATCATAATTCCTGCTCTTTTTTTATTTTAGAAAGATAAACACAACTCTTGATGAGAAAACAGTTTATTCTTTTGCAAACTTAGCCACACAAAATCAGACAACATGAGGTTTTGATCACAAGACTGTTGGAAGGATCAAGTTTGATCACTTAACAGAGTTGAAAGAAATAAAATATTTTACTGTTTTACAATATGACTACACAGGTTAAGTGAACTGTATAAATTAACTGGATAATTTCCAAATATACTTTGGAGGTTAACGAATTTGGCACTAAACAAAAATAAACATTCCAAGTCAGCTATGTAAGAGTGGTGGCACTGGGCAAGTACTGGACTGATCAAAACCACACTTTTCTCTTCAGTATTATCTACTTGAAAGAACTGACCATAACAATGGCAATTAGAATTAATTAACATTTATTGAAACTTTACTATTCTAGACAGTGTGCTAAGTACTTTAAACCTCAAAATACCTCATTATGATGAGGCTTGAAGTCATTATCATAGCTGATGAAGCTGGAGTTTGAATTTAGAACCGCTGATTGTAAAAGCTATGCTCAAAAACACTCATTTAAATGGGTATTATTTGAGGTATATAAAGTGCTTAGTATTATATCTGACATTATAAGGGCTCAGAAAAAGTTTGTAATTGTTTTTAATATTAGAAGAATGTTTGATTAATACAAAAGAAAACTAACAGAATAACATTTTAAGGTATATTATAGCCTATTATGTGTTCTGATTAAGCGTTGACATCCTGACAGCCACTAGATTCCTTGAGGACAGGCACTAAGGGCCATTTTATTTCTCAGCCCCAAATTCTAATACTTAATGCCTATTTTAGAGTAGGCCTACAAATATAAGTTGAAATAAAAGTGTTCAGAATGGTCATAAATGTTTAATGAAGTCCACATTTAATCTATCACAAGCATCAAAACTCCCAAAGAAAATCTTGGCATTAGCAGCTAGCCTAGAACAAAAGTCCCTGCCTCCTTTTGCCTGTATGTAATAAGGGCACAGCCTTCATTACTGGCAAGGTTCACAAAACTATTATTTTAAGACACATTTATGATGCAAAGGACTTTGTCCTATTTTTGCCCTTATCAAATTGTATTTATTAAGTAACCATCTGTTTCCAAAATTGTAGTGAAATCATATAAAAGAAGATAAGGGCTGACTGTTCCCTAAATAAAGCCATTTAAACAAGAAGCTGAAAAGTCTCAAGGGAGTTTGAGTAATTACTTGTTAGTAAATAAAAAGTTTTGATATATATTTCCTTTCTTAATTTTTTTTTTAAGAGACAGGATCTTACTATACTGCCCAGGATGGACTTGAACTCCTTGGCTCAAGCAATTATCCCATCTTAGCCTCTCAGGTAGCTGGGTTGAAATCCATTTCTAAGTAAAATATATGGTTTTTGTCATTTCTAATTGCTAGTTCAACATCAGAAGAAAAAATTATTTCTTCATATTATTTTGGTTTATAGCACTCTCTGTAATTGTCATTCTGATATATCATTCATAAAGGAAATAATTACATAGACTGTTTAGTCAAATGACCCCATTCCAGTTTGCTGATGGGATGAAAGAGGTCACCAGAAATTAACAAGCCAATTAAAATTATTTACAACACACAAAGAAGTTTTGTGTCTTGCTTATAACCATACAGCCCATTAATGGAACAACCAATTTATCTCCTGATTTGGGAATTTTCTAGGCATCTGAAGAGGAACTCAGATTGACTTCAGGTTAGCTTGTCTGAAGGCAAGCTTCAGAACAGTACAAATATTCAAAATCTATGTGGCATTATGTAATCACCAATATCTGAACACTGTTGATAACTTTAAAACCTTACATTATGTTTCTCAAGGCCAAATTGGTGTGAGATTTTTCTTGTTTTTAATTTTTTTTTTTGAAAAAAGAAAGGCTAGTTAAAATAATATATAATTAAGCGCAATCATTTTATGCAAATCAACATAGACACCTGCTTCAGTTGCATTTCAGAAAATGTAAATGTCTGGTCAAAAACTTTGCAAAATCTTTTGTGGCTGAAAACCTACATGTACTCAAATCAATATTTCAAATTTGCTATAAATCTTTCAGTTGTGCACAAACCATTATAAATCAAAGTAAATGGGCTTGGATTTAATCTTGTACAACAATCTGCAGGGCTGTTTTTAAAACCACTGTAATCAAAACCTTAAATCCTTATAGACCTAATTTTTATATGCACAAAAGTTTTTCTCTCTGAACAAGTAAATGATGGTGATGGACAGCAGATTTTATTAAAGAGGAAATTATATGCAGTAGTTATGTAGGCATGTAAAAGAGTCTCTTGGCCACCACAAACCCACACCCGAAAGAGTTTCCTGACAGGAATAAAAGGGAAAACCAGGAATAACAAGTTAATTAAAATTTGTTTATGCTCCAGTGTAGCAGATTGTATTTTCTAAAAATGGTACAGCGATATTTCTGGTCCCACATGCTCGCTCTTGAATGTGAGTGGAGCTTTGTGCCTAAATGAATGGAAAGTGGCAGAACTGATTCTGCATCATTTTTAAGGCTGGGTCATAAAGGAGATATGGCAGTTTGCCTGATCCCTTTCTCAGTATGCTTACTGTTTCAACTCAGCCATAACTGAGGAAGCAGGAGCCCCTGGAAGAGGCCACCTGCAGGTATTCTTGCTGACAGCTCCAGCCAAGCCCGACCAGTTAGGGAAAGGGCCCTAGGATGTTTCCAGTCCCCAAATTGGAACTGCCCTAGCTGACAGCAAGTGGAGCAGAGATGAGCTGTCTCCACTGAGTCCAGCCTAAACTGCAGATTCAGGAGCAAAGTAAATGTTGTCACTGTAAGCCACTACTTTCATAGTTTGCCACTCATGTATTGATAACCAGAACAACTAGTTTTTGAAAGGTACAGTCAGGAAGGACAAATACATTTTATTTAATTCTCTGTTGGCTTTCAACCATTTCCACATTTTCAAATTTTCATTGAAGGGCAAGATGAGTAAAGACCAATGTAAACCTTCAATGTGCGGGATTCAACAGAGAAAGCCCTCAGATGAAAGCCTGGCACCTCAACATTCACATATGGGACCTCAGACACAACACTGCCAACCAGAAATATTGAATATTTGTATAATACAGTCCCTAGAGTGAGCCTAAGCAAAACCCTAATCAAAGAAGAGCCTACATCCACAGCCTTATTCTTTGCTTCCTGCTCCTTTCAGCCTCACTGTTCCCAAGGCACCTAGTTCTTCCTGGCAGCAAAACAGCTGGAAATTTCAGCCACACTAAGGCAGCATGGAATATTTAAGCAGACTTCTCAGATGAATTAATGGGGGAAGAGGAGAAGCACAAGGAGAAGTAAAGCTGTGTATAAAGAAAATTGATTGGCGGTGGATCCAAGATGGCCGTTTAGGAACAGCTCAGGATTGCAGCTCCCAGTGAAAGCGCAGAGGGTGAGTGGACGCCGCATTTTTATTGCCCACAGACTAGGAAATTCCCAGGCGGAGGAGCTCCACGGGTCACCAGCGTGACAGCGTGGCTGTGTCGGCCAGCGCCACTGCTTTGCCCTGTGCGGCTGCTTTGTCAGCGCCCCAACGCAGTGGCTCTCCATACAAAATACACTGGTCTGGGTGCTCTTTTGGCTGGCAATTGGAGCCACGGGAAGTCGCCCATTCATCTGTTTAAAAAGGGAACTGAACAGGGAACCAGGACAAGATTCCAGGTCAAAAACAGTACCACGAATCTCAGTGCTGCTGTTTAAGCCAGCACAGTGAGCCGCCGCATGGGAAAACACACAGATCCTGGTGCCTCTTAAACAGGCGACTGGAACACCAACTTAAAAAAATAAAAAAGGCTCTGAGGCAGGGAGCCAGGTGATCAGGCTTGGCTGGTCCCACCCCCACAAAAGAACAGCAATCAGAAACTCTCTGGATTGAGAGTTTCACAGCAAGTGCAGCTGAACCTCGGACAGTCCAGCTCTGTGGGGGAGGGGCGTCCACCATTACTGAGGCAGTCCATCACTACGGAGGTAGTCAGCCAATGCTGAGGCAGCCCGCCGTTGCCAACGCAACCCGCCACTACAGAGAGACTCCACCTTAATGGAGGCAGGCCACCTTTGCCAAGGCAGTTCTAACTACACCCATATAAACAGGACTGCAGGGAAGTTCACTCGGCAGCTGGGTGGAGCCCACAGCAGCTCAGCAAAGCCTCTACAGGCAGACAGTGACTAGGCTGCCTCCTTGCTGGGCAGGGAAGCTCTGAAGGAAAAAAAAAAGAAGGCAGCAGCATAACGGAAACTCATAAATAAAGCCCTAAATCCCTGTGACAGAGCACCTGGGAACAAAAGGCGGTTTATGAGTTCTGCTGCAGCAACCTAAACGTACCTGCCCAACAGCTCTGAATGAACAACGGAGATCAGAGCTCAGCATTTGAGCTCCTATAAAGAGTAGGCTGTCTCCTCAAGCAGCTCCCTGACCCCTGTATATCAAAAGAGCCATCTCATAAAGGAGAGATCAGACTGACACTTGGCGGGTATCCTTCTGGCACAAAGATAGCAGAAGAAGAAAACTGGTAACAACCCCTACTGTTCTCCAGCTGCTGCAGGTGATCCCCAGGCAAGCAGGGCTTGGAGTGGACCTCAGCAGACCTACAGGAGAGGGGACAGACTGTCAGAAGGAAAACAAAGAAACAGAAATAGCCTCATCATCAACAAACAGAACGTCCACTCAGAGACCCAATCTGAAAGCCAGCAACTAAAGGATGACAGGTGGGTAAATCCATAAAGATGGGAAGAAACCAGAGCAAAAAGGATGAAAACACCGGAAACCAGAACACCTCTCCTCCTACAGGGGATCACAACTCCATAAACAGCAAGGGAACAAGGCTGGATGTAGAACGAGTGTGATGAAATGACAGAATCGGACTTCAGAAGGTGGGGAGTAAGAAACTTCTGTGAGCTAAAAGAACATGTTGTAACCCAATGCAAAGAAACTAAGAACCTTGAAAAAAGATTGGACGAAATGCTAACAAGAATGGAAGAAAGAGAAAGGAATATAAGTGAATTGATGGAGCTGAAAAACACAATACAAGAACTTCGTGAAGCATGCACAAGTATCAATAGCCGAATTGACCAAGCAGAAGAAAGGATATCAGAAGTCGAAGATCAACTCAGTGAAATAAAACAGAAAGGCAAGAATAGAGAAAAAAAGGTAAAAAGGAATGAACAAAGTCTCCAAGAAATGTGGGACTATGTGAAAAGACCTAATCTACGTTAGATAGATGTACCTGAATGTGATGAAGAGAATGAATCCAAGCTGGAAAATACTCTTCAGGATATTATACAGGAAAACTTCCCCAATCTAGCAAGGCAGGCAAACATTCAAGTCCAGGAAATACAGAGAACACCACAAAGATATTCATCAAGAAGAGCAACCCCAAGGAACATAATCGTCAGATTCACCAGGGTTGAAATGAAGGAGAAAATACTATGGGCAGCCAGAGAGAAAGGTCGGGTTACCCACAAAGGGAAGCCCATCACACTCACAGCAGATCTCTCAGCAGAAACCCTACAAGTCAGAAGACAGTGGGGGCCAATATTCAACATCCTTAAAGAAAAGAACTTTCAACCCACAATGTCCTATCCAGCCAAACTAAGCTTCATAAGCGAAGGAAAAATAAAATCCTTTGTGAAAATGCAAGTACTCAGAGATTTCGTCACCACCAGGCCAGCTTTACAAGAGCTCCTGAAAGAGGCTCTACACATAGAAAGGAACAACCAGTACCAGCCACTCCAAAAACATGCCAAATGGTAAAGACAATCAACACAATGAAGAGTCTGCATCAACTAATAGGCAAAACAGCCAGCTAGCACCAAAATGGCAGTATCAAATTCACACATAACAATATTAACCCAAAATGTAAATGGACTAAATGCCCCAATCACAAGACACAGACTGGCAAATTGGATAAAAAGCCAAAACTCATCGGTGTGCTGTATCCGGGAAACCCATCTGACATGCAAGGACACACAAATTCTCAAAATAAAGGGATGGAGGAAGATTTACCAAGCAAATGGAGAGAAAAAAAAAAAAAAACAAGGAATTGCAATTCTCATCTCTGATAAATTAGACTTTAAAGCAACAAAGATCAAAAGAGACAAAGAAGGACATTACACAATGGTAAAAGGATCAATGCAACAAGAAGAGCTAACGATCCTAAATATATACGTACCCAACACAGGAGCACCCAGATACATAAGGCAAGCTCCTAATGACTTACAAAGAGACTTAGACTCCCACACAATTATAGTGGAAGACTTTAACACCCCATTGTCAATATTAGACCGATCAACCAGACAGAAAATTAGCAAGGATATCCAGGACTTGAACTCAGACCTGGACCAAGCAAACCTAATAGACATTTATGAAACTCTCCACAACAAATACACAGAATATACATTCTTCTTAGCACCACATCACACCTACTCTAAAATTGACCACATAATTGGGAGTAAATCACTCCTCAGCAAATGCAAAAGAAAGGAAATCGTAACAAACAGTCTCTCAGACCACAGTGCAATCAAGTTAGAACTCAGAATTCAAAAACTAACTCAGAACCACACAGCTTCATGGAAACTGAACAACTTGCTCTTGAATGTTGACTGGATAAACAATGAAATGAAGGCAGAAATAAAGATGTTCTTCAAACCAACGAGAATGAAGACACAACATACCAGAATCTCTGGGACACATTTAAAGCAGTCTCTAGAGGAAAATATATAGCAATAAGTGTCCACATGAGAAGCAAGGAGAGATCAAAAATTGACACGCTATTGTCAAAATTGAAAGAGCTAGAGGAGCAAGATCAAAAAAACTCAAAGTCTAGCAGAAGACAGCAAATAGCTAAGATCAGAGCAGAACTGAAGGAGACAGAGACACAAAAAAAACCCTTCAAAAAATCAATAAATCCAGGAGCTGGTTTTTTGAAAAGATCAACAAAATAGACAGACCACTAGCCAGATTAATAAAAAAGAAAAGAGAGAATAACCAAATTGATGCAATAAAAAATGATAAAGGGGATATCACCACAGATTCCATAGAAATACAAGCCATCATCAGAGATTATTACAAACAACTCTATGCACATAAACTAGTAAACCTTGAAGAAATGGATAAATTCCTGGACACTTGTCTCCTTCCTAGCCTCAACCAGGAAGAAGGTGAAACACTGAACAGACCCATAACAAGGTCTGAAGTTGAGGCAGCAATTAAGAGGCTACCACCCAAAAAAAGCCCAGGTCCAGATGGGTTCATAGCCGAATTCTACCAGATGTACAAAGAGGAGCTGGTACCATTCCGTCTGAAACTACTCCAAACAATACAAAAAGAGGGAATTCTTCCCAAATCATTTTATGAGACCAACATCATCCTGATTCCAAAACCCGGCAGAGACTCAACAAGAAAAGAAAACTTCCGGCCAATATATATGATGAACATAGATGTAAAAATCTTCGATAAAATACTGACAAGCCGATTGCAACAGCACATCAAAAAGTTTATCCACCATGATCAAGTAGGCTTCATCCCAGGGATGCAAGGCTGGTTCAACATATGCAAGTCTATAAATGTAATTCACCACATAAACAGAACCAAAGACAAAAACCACATGATTATCTCAATAGATGCAGAGAAGGCCTTTGACAAAATTCAACAGCCCTTTATGCTAAAAACCCTCAATAAGCTAGGTATTGACGGAACGTATCTCAAAATAATTAAAGCTATTTACGACAAACCAACAGCCAATATCTTACTGAATGGGCAAAAACTGGAATCATTCCCCTTGAAATCTGGCACTAGACAAGGATGCGCTCTCTCACCACTCCCATTCAATATAGTACTAGAAGTTCTAGCTACAGCAATCAGGCAAGAAAAAGAAATAAAGGGTATTCAAATAGGAAAGGAGGAAGTCAAATTGTCTCTATTTGCAGACGACATGATTGTATATCTAGAAGGCCCCATCGTCTCAGCCCAAAAGCTCCTGAAACTGATAAGCAACTTCAGCAAAGTCTCAGGATACAAAATCAATGTGCAAAAATCACAAGACTTCCTATACATCAATAACAGACTTAAAGAGAGCCAAATCAAGAACGACCTTCCATTCACAATTGCCACAAAGAGAATAAAATACCTAGGAATACAACTAACAAGGAACGTAAAGAACCTCTTCAAGGAGAACTACAAGCCACTGCTCAATGAAATAAGAGAGGACACAAAAACAGATGGAGAAACATTCCATGTTCATGGCTAGGAAGTATCAATATCGTGAAAATGGCCAAATTGCCCAAAGTAATTTACAGATTCAACGCTATCCCCATCAAGATAACCAATGACCTTCTTCACAGATCTAGAAAAAACCATCTTAAACTTCATATGGAACCAAAAGAGAGCCCGCATACCAAGTCAATTCTAAGCAGAAAGAACAAAGTGGGAGGTATCACACTATTGGATTCAAGCTATACGACAAGGCTACAGTAATCAAAACAGCATGGTACTGGTACCAAAACAGAGATATAGACCAATGGAACAGAACAGAGGTCTCAGAGGCAACACATCGACAACCATCTGATCTTTGACAAACCAGACAAAAACGAGCAATGGGGCAAGGATTCCCTGTTTAATAAATGGTGTTGGGAAAGCTGGCTAACCATGTGCAGAAAGCAGAAACTGGACCCCTTCCTGACACCTTACACTAAAATTAACTCCAGATGGATTAAAGACTTAAACATAAGGCCTAACACCATAAAAACCCTAGAAGAAAATCTAGGCAAAACCATTCAGGACATAGGTGTAGGCAAGGACTTCATGACCAAAACAGCAAAAGCATTGACAACAAAAGCCAAAATAGACAAATGGGACCTAATCAAACTCCACAGCTTCTGCACAGCAAAAGAAACAGCCATTAGAGTGAGTCAGCAACCAACAGAATGGGAAAAAATTTTTGCAGTTTACCCATCTGACAAAGGGCTGATATCCAAAATTTACAAAGAACTAAAGCAGACTTACAAGAAAAAAACTAACAAGCCCATTCAAAAGTGGGGAAAGGATATGAACAGACACTTTACAAAAGAAGACATACGTGAGGCCAACAAACATATGAAAAAATGCTCATCATCACTGGTCATCAGAGAAATGCAAATCAAAACTACATTGAGATACCATCTCACGCCGGTTAGAATGGCGATCATTAAAAAATCTGGAGACAACAGATGCTGGAGAGGATGTGGAGAAATAGGAACACTTTTACACTGTTGGTGGGAGTGTAAATTAGTTCAACCATTGTGGAAGACAGTGTGGCGATTCCTCAAGGACCTAGAAATAGAAATTCCATTTGACCCAGCAATCCCATTACTGGGTATATATCCAAAGGATTACAAATCGTTCTACTATAAGGACACGTGTACACGAATGTTCATTGCAGCACTGTTTACAATAGCAAAGACCTGGAACCAACCCAAATGCCCATCGACGATAGACTGGATAGGGAAAATGTGGCACATATACACCATGGAATATTATGCAGCCATCAAAAACGATGAGTTTGGGTCCTTTGTAGGGACATGGATGAACCTGGAAACCATCATTCTCAGCAAACTGACAGAAGAGCAGAAGATCAAACACCGCATGTTCTCACTCATAGGCGGGTGTTGAACAATGAGAACACATGGACACAGGGAGGGGAGCACTACACACTGGGGTCAGTTGGGGGGAAATAGGGGAGGGAGGGTGGGGGGTGGGAAGCTGGGGAGAGATAGCAAGGGGAGAAATGCCAGATGTAGGTGATGGGGAGGAAGGCAGCAAATCACACTGCCACGTGTGTTCCTATGCAACAATTTTGCATGTTCTTCACATGTACCCCAAAACCTAAAATGCAATAAAATAAATAAATGGGAAAAAAAAAAGAAACAGTCATTAGAGTGAATCAGCAACCAACAGAATGGGAAAAAATTTAATTGATTATTAATGGTGGTGATTTAGGTGCCAGTGTGAGAGACTGAGCTGGAGAGTTCGCTTGCCACCTGTTATCGACTGAATATTTTTATACCCTTAGACTTCCTAAATTGAAATTCTAACCCCTGATGGGATGGTATTAAGAAGTGGGACCTTTTGAGACTAGTAAGGTTTAGATGAGGCCATGACGGTGGAACCCTCATGAATGGAATTAGTTCCCGTATGAAAGGGATCTCAGAGCACTCTCTCTCATTCTGTCTGCTGTGGAGGATACAATGAGAAGTCAGAAGTCCGCAGCCTGGAAAAGGGCCCTCACCAGAATCTGACCATGCTGGCACTCTGGCCTTAGACTTCCAGCCTCCAGAACTGTGAGAAATAAATTTCTTTTGTTTATAAGCCATGCAGTCTCTTGTACTTAGTTATAGCAGTCCAAATGGAATAAGACAGTACCTCTCAATTATACCTGTAAGTAGGAGCACACTAGGCAGAAGACAGAATGTACAAAGACAGGAAGACATAAAATGCCACAGTGTGTTTAGAGGCTATTCTATATTTTTTCAGTGTAATGTGGCAAGAGAGGAAAGGCAGAAAATTAAACTAGACATATGGGCAGAAAGAAGAAAGTAAGGATCTTGAGTTCCCTGCTGTGGGGTTAACCTTCCTGCAGTGGCCATTCAGTATCTGCTAAACAGTCCCATTGCATAGGAAGAAAATGCACAGATCAAGAGGAAGCAGGTTCAGAATCAAGCCGTGGGTCTCTACTTTTTCTCTTCCTGTCTTTAGATGTCTATGGAGGCTCAGAGCTCAGCGGGGCTGAGTGATTGCAGAGATTTGTCAGGAGCAACATTTATTTTGCTCCTGAATCTGCAATTTAGGCTGGGCTCAGTGGAGATAGCTCATCTCCACCTGTTTGAGCTGAAAGCCCATGATATCTGTTATTTTATGCCATCATGTGAGGCCATCATGAGACAAGGAAGGTGGAAATTTCAGTGTGAGCTGTGAGCTGTGGAGGCTAACACTCCACTTTTTCTAGGGCACTGGCCTGAAGATGCAAGGAATGGATCTGTGTTTTTATTTACTTTTAAAGCATTCGATTAAAGATCATGACAAAATATCCAAATTCCATGAGGATAATTTTGGAAAGCAATAATATTCATGAATTCTTTATCATCACATTCTACTTTTCATCACATTATTTTTCTTCCCTCCTCCCCAATTAGACAAGTTGGTTTTAAAATATTTAAGATTATATTTCTTTAAATTGAACATGCATCTGCCAAGTAAAGAATTGGAAAATTAGGCAAAAATATGTCACTGAGATATGCCTGCATTTTCAAGGATAAGGAAGACTGGGAACAGAGCCCACTCTTGCTGTGGGGATAAAACTTTGATCAAAAATTGGTTAAACATTTTTTATCTTATTTGACAAAACTGTCTAAAAATTACAGCTTATTTCAGCCAAATAAAGTCAGATGAAACTCAAACACAATGTGAGGGACCAGAAAGAAGGCATTTGTGGCATTTTCCAAAATAAACATAGTGCATTCATATCTGAGAAAAGAGACCAATGGAAATGCACACATTCCTAATTACACTAAGAAGGGAAGAGGTATGAGAATTAAAGCAGCTAATGGTACAGCCAACTTTGACATAGTACTTCTCTGCCTTTAATTAACCATGTGACTATGCTATTTTTTAATACTTTAATCTATTACCTACATATTAACAAAGTTGATAATTGTTGACCCATTGAACCTCAAGCAAGGCTGTGAAAATAAATGGCATGATGTTCATAGATGCCCTGTAGTAGGTATTAGTGAGCTTGAATTTCATTTTCTAGCTCTGGTGAGTCTTTCTGAGCTGTCAGGAGGTAAATATTTTTTCTCCACACTCCTGTTAGGGTTTTCTAGGTGACTGAGTATAAGCCCAGACAGTTGCTCAGCCACCAGCAGCACAGCTGCACATCTGGCCAAGCAACTCAGGGAAGAGCAGCAGGTTTTCTCAGGCTATAAATCATTGCAGAGGGAACCCAGCCTCGGTCTGAAGAGTAACCTGAAAGCGCAGCTTCCAGCGCATAAGGCACAGTGGGGAAGCACACACAGAGACACAGACACACACACGGAGATACACAATGTCTACATATGTGCACAAAGGTGCACACACACATATACATACATATGTACAATCCTCCCTACACATACACAGGCAACGCAGACATGGACAATCAGACAGACATACACTCACAGATGCATACACACCCCACACATGCAAATAATAAAGGTAGATACACAGATCTATGCACATGTACACAAAGATAGACACACACACAGATGCATAGACTCATGCCACCCCACACAAATATAGGGAAGACAGACATGAACAGTCAGATACACACACACATGTATACTCCCATGTGTACACAAAGAAACATATGCACACAAACATGCAAACCTGCACAGAGACAGAAATAGACACACACGAATCCACATAGACACCCACACCTACACACTGTCCCCAGCCATAGGTCATGGCCTACAGTCTGGGGTGTACATACAAGAGAATAAGAAGCCACACTGCCCCATACAACATAAACTTCATCCACTGCAGGCTGCTGCCTTCCCACAAAGGCAGAAAATAGGTTTCACAATATTAATTATTATTATTTCTAACACAACATGTTCTAACTCTAAATGGGATCCTGATGTATTTGGGATGTGGGGTTGTTTCTCACAGCTATATTTCAGTCCTAAGGATTTATTTGGCAGCCCTAAGTTCTAGCTGTCTGCATCCAATTTATCCATCTTCGCGGGAGCTGATGACAGTAAAGCTTCTCCCTTCAGGCCCTGGATTAAGACACTTGCCAAGCTGACAACTAGTACGGCAAGTCTCTGCTTACTTAGACTCCCTGCTGGATTCACTTCAAAGCCCAGCTATTCTGAAAATTCATAATCTTTCCCACCAACATGTATTAGACACAGCCGTCCAGAAAAGGGTTGCCCAACAGGTATGAGGGAAAACCTCAACATAGAGCCAAGTCTGCAATTAGAGGGTCACAACATTCCTCTCTGGGGTCTCCTCTCCTTCCTGCCTCTCTTCTTGCAGCAATGCAGAGACTGCTTCGTTCCTCCTTCCCATCGATTACAATCCATAGGGTAAAACTCAGGGGATACAGATCTAAACAGCATATTTGAATTTTTATGTTGTAGCAAGACAGTTGGTGATTTTGAGCAAATAGCTCATGGAAGCTTTAGATCTCCCACTCATCCTTTGAGACTCAGCTTCCCTTATCCAGGAAACCTTCCTTGATTACTGCACACACCTCTCTCTCCACCATCCACCTCTTCGAGGTATTTCCAGTACCCTGTACAAACATATTGTTGCCCTTAACCCACTGCTTTCTATCTGTTTATGTTGCTCTGTTTTTCATTACTATGTGAGTTTCTTTTTTGTTGTTGTTGTTTTTTCAAGATGGAGTCTTGCTCCTTTGCCCAGGCTGGAGTGCAGTGGCTTGATCTCAGCTCACGGCAACCTCTGCCTTCTGGGTTCAAGCGATTCTCATGCCTCAGCCTCCTGAGTAGCTGGGATTATAGGCACACACCACCACACCCATGCTCCCGATTAATTTTTGTATTTTTAGTAGTGATGGAATCTCACCATGTTGATCAGGCTGGTCTGGAACTCCTGACCTGGTGATCTGCCTGTCTTGGCCTCCTAAAGTGCTGAGATTATGGGTGTGAGCCACTAGGCCCAGCCTACTATGTGAATTATTTTGAGGCATGCACCATCTATTCAAATTTATCATCTCAGGAGCAGATATATATATATATAATGGGTCCTCAATAACGAAGGTCCTAGCACATCAATAAAAATATGATGAGCTAGGAAAAAATCTGGCTCAGGCTGTGTGTTTATCACCAGGATTTTCAGGCACTAGTGCAGCTCTCTGGAATGTCTCACTAAGGTTATCTTCCATCTCTGATAATCCACTAACACACAGTAGATGTGACATGAGTTGAGGTGGCAACATCTCAGGTTGAGAGAATAAGAGGATTGACAGTTGCAGAAAATATTTTTCATCAGGCTAATGCATGTGCTGTTTGAAAATTTTCAATTGTATTCGTGGCTTTCAATTGTTTTCAATTTGTTACTACTTATTCCCTAATGACTACAATAACTTTCTTGCTTAGGGGAATCAACATGTCTAAGAGACGTTTCTTGTTTTCATTAATCAAAAAGAGCTTTTAAATAGAAAATGATAAGTATTTTTGATCCACTGACCATACATTGTCACATTGCACAATTCTTTCTTGACATTCTTGAGAAATATGTTCAGAAATCCAGTAACATGATAGTGGACTGTCAAATAGGGTGTTTGCTAGTTAAGTGACTCCGATTCATGAATCTTGCAGCCTGGCAATCTAAATTTGTGCCAAATACTTAAATTCTCATTTTACTCTCACAGCAATGTGAGAGGGGTAACTATTACTACCTACATTCAAAATTGCTATATATCTTAGTTCTTTGGATCCCTCACAAATAATTTTCACCACAAATGTTAAGCCAGCAAATGTGAAGGCCATGCAGATCTTCCGATGGCAACACTCGGGGCATCTTATGCTTTAAGAATTCTCTATGGTCTAAAGCCTTTGCCTTTGTCTACAGAAAATAGAAAAGGGAGTTTTTAATTAAGTCAAGCAGAGAGAGGACCAGGTTTATTTTTAAAAAATCACAAAACATTTAATCCACTAACCTTATACTTGTTAATTCCACCAATGATGATATGAATTAACGTTACAATTAGCCTTTACAACTATACAGACTTTATAATTTACAAATTTTACAATTTATCTTTTCCAAAGGCCAAATTTCTTCTGCAAGAGGCACCACCGCAAGCAGTAAGGATCAGAAAGCTGAAGACAGATGAAAATTCAGTGTTCAAACAGTAATATTTTACATTTCTGGTCTTGGGATCAGAAACAGATCTCTCTGCATCACCCTTTTGGTTTGGTCTTATTTTGTCTTAAATCTGTAGGATTAAACTGCTCAAGAACTAGGTCATGAATTTAAACTCCTCACCTCTTGAAAATTATGATTGGTACACTTTATTATGTATAAATTATACTTCAATTAAAAATGGAACTCTTGACCTCACAAGAGCAAAACATTACTTTTCTGGATAAAGTAGGTTCGGATACTGCAACTCTAAATTTGTTTTTTACTATAAACATGAATAAACAAGTAATAGCTCTATTTAGAAATGTGAAATACATTCTGTTTATATGTTTTCAAATGTTCAAAGGGAAGCAAGATGCAGCCTTTTCACTTCTCTAGAAAAGGCAAGATGGGAAAAGAAAGTGCAGCACTGAAACTCTACTCACAGTTTGAGTTAAGCAATTGCTAAGGAGGAGCAGGAGGACTTTAGTAAATTATAAACACGAATGAATCTTTTTCCAATTGGAAAGAAACCATTTCAGGGCTTTGTGGACATCAGGGGAGTATCTGATAACATGAAGTTACTTTATCATAATTACTTGTGGTTATGATCAGAAATGGTGAAGAAGCAGAGAACTCTGTGCTTAAAGCGCACGCATGTGTGTTTAAAGAAGACAGCAAAAGGAGATGAAAGGAGGAGGTTGGGCTCAATGGCCTATAAGGTCTCTTCCAAATTATAAATTCTGTAAGTGCTATGAGGGTTAGACTTAGACATGTCAAAGGGAAGGAACCAAACAAAACCATAAACAAATAAAAACAAAACATCTAATAAGCTGCAATTGGTAGAAAATAAGAGAAAAACTATTATCTTACAATATAATTCTTATATATGTCTTATATCTTCATGGTAAACTTACCAGGTAAGTAAAATTATTCCTACTTTAAAAATATAGAAACTGCAGCTCAAGGAGATTAAATAATTTAGCCAAGTTTATCCAAACAGTGAGAGACAATGCTGGTTTCCATCTGATGTTTGCATGACTTCAAAGCCTGTCTTCTCAGACCTAATTCAATTTTGGTCCCCAAAGCCATTCTCAAATATGGGAAGTAATTTCAGTCTGTCTACTGCTTGCCTGTTATGTAGCCAACATGCACTCTGCCAGCAGATGAGACACTGCAATGCAGAGGCTGCCAGGCAGACTGGATCATGGTGTTTTAGGAATGTCTCAATCCTGTGTGTCTCTAACATGGAACATTATGGCTTTACTTTGCCAGCTGAGTGCAGGCATAGCAATGCTATAACCTAGAGAGATGCAACCATAGACTATATGTCAAGAATATGAGATCGTGGGTATTAGCCATTTGTTGGATGCATAGTTTGCAAATATTTTCTCCCATTCTGTAGGTTGTTTACTCTGTTGTTAATTTCTTTTGCTGTGCAGAGTCTCTTTAGTTTAATTAGGCTCATGCTCAACATCACTAATCATCAGAAAACATGCGATTTGAAACCACAATGAGATACCATCTCACACCAGTCAGAATGGCTATTACTAAAACATCAACAAAATAACAGATGTTGGCAAGGATGTGGAGAAAGGGAACGTTTATACACTGTTGATGGGAATGTAAATCTGTTTATTGCCTGTGGAAAGCAGCTGGAGATGCCTCAAGAACTAAAAATAGAACCATTATTCAATCCAGCAATCCCATTACTGGGTATCTACCCCCCAAAAAAATAAATTGTTCTACCAAAAAGACACCTGCATTTGTGTGTTTATCACAGCACTATTCACAATAGCAAAACAATGGAATCAACTTAGGTACCTATCAGCAATGGATTGTGTAAAGAAAATGAGGTATATATATACCATGGGATACTATACAGCCACAAAAAAGAATACAATCATGTCCTCTGCAGCAAGATGGATGTAGCTGGAGGCCATTCTACTAAGAGGATTGATGCAGAAATAGAAAACCAAATAGTGCATGTTCTCATTCACACATGGAAGATAAACAATGGGTATACATGGACATAAACAATATGATAGTGGGAATTCCAGGGGGGGCAGGGGCAATGGTTGAAAAACTACCGATTGGATACTGTACTAGTCTAGTCTGTTCTTATATTGCTATAAAGAAATGCCTGAGACTGGGTAATTTACAAAGAAAAGAGGTTTAGTTGGCTCATGGTTCTGCAGGCTGTACAGGAAGCATGGCTGGGAGGCCTCAGGAAACTTACAGTCCTAGTCGAAGGTGAAGGGGAAGCAGGCACATCTTACATGGCCAGAGAAAGAGATGAGAGCGGGAAGGTACCACACACTTTTAAACAACCAGATCTCATGAGAACTCTGTAATATGAAAAGCATCAAAGGGGGAAATCTACTCCTGTTATCCAATCACCTACCACCAGATCCCACCTCCAATATTGGGGATTACAATTTGATGTGAGATTTCGACAGGAACACAAATCCAAACCATATCAGGAACTATACTCATTATTTGGATGATGGGTACAATAGATGTCCAGATATCAGCCCTCAGAACTATGTAATATGTCCATGTTACAAATCTGCACACGCACCCCTTGAATCTAAAAACAACAAAAGAATACAAGGTTTTACCAATTGGCTTTACCAATTAGCCTGTCCCATTAATGTACGGGGGCCACCTTCTTATGTTAGCACTCAGCATCTGTAATAACAGGCACAGGAATGTGTCTGCAGCCTTAATATTTTACTTTAGGGATAAAAACAATTATATATGAATATTCTTCTCTCTTTATTTAACATACATAATTCAAATATTCTGTTGAAATTGCTCTTCTCAAAAAGAAAAGCAAGAGAAGGCTGGAAAATATTCACATTCCAATAACCACAGACGCTCTAGGAACAAACAGCATGGCTGGAAATCAACCAGATGGGACAAGGTCTTCCTAAATATTAAATTCATACAAATTCCATTACTTGTCATCACAACTACAATATTTCCCTTTAATACACAATTCTTTACTCCATAAAGTTTTTGTTTTAAAATTTCCCCATAATACCTTATAGTAATCTTCTCATATCTCTCAATCTTATAACATATTTTACAGGGTATTATACTTTTTACTAGAATCACATAATGTTTGCTTTAGGATTCTGACTTTGCTCAAATTAAGAAAGCAAGACTTGGGCCAATTATTCTACAACTAATAAATAGAACGTGCATCCATTTATTCACTCACAGAACAAATATTTTCCAAAATCTAGTCTGTGCAAGTCCCTGTTCCGGCACCAGGGATACATTGGTGAACAAAACAAAGTCCCTGGACTTTAAATGATACAGCGGGGCTAGACAACAAGTAAATTCACACATGCACAATAAAATGTCAGTTAGCTGTAAATGTCATGACAGAATAGCAATCCAGAAAAAGCTATGCAGGATGACAGAAAGTGCTATTTTAGGCAGCAATTGGAGAGAGCTTCTCTGAAAAGGTCATTAGAGTATAGATCTAGATTAAAATATAGGAATAACCAAACAATTATGAGGGGAAGAGCATTTTAGGCAGGAAAAACAACTGCAAAGGCCTGAGGTCTGTTGCTAGATGGCATTTTGGCTGACTCTCTCCTATGACTAGAGAAAATAAAATCATCTATTAGACCTCTGATCCAAACTCAACATGAAGCTTTATTTTCCCACAGTAGATATATGTACATATACAGAGGCAAATATGAACACATACAATTATTATAGTGTTACAGTTTGTTACACACAAGGTAGTGTATTCATCAAAAGCCTCGTGTATATATATAGAAAGAGATTTGTGATAAGGAATTGGCTCATGGGATTGTGGAGGTTGACAAGTCCAAATCTGCAGTGTGGGCTGGCAGGCTGGAGACCCAGGAAAGCCTATAGTGCACACGAGGTCCAAAGACAGTCAGCTGGATAATTTCTCCTTGCTCAAGGAGACTGATTTTTGTTCTCCTGTTTTCAACTGATTGAATGAGGACACTCATGCATATTATGATGGGGAATCTACTTTACTCAATGTTCACTGATTTAACTGTTAATCTTATCCAAAAACACCCTACAAGTTGACACATAAAATTAATCATTGCAGGCAGTATTGCTTCTGGGGCAACAGGAGGGGAATGTGTAATGAGTCCAGGCAGATGTGGGGAGAAACATCCACTTGGTTACAGACACTCATTTGGAAGAGGGTAGCTGGGTGCTCACTCTCATTTTCAGACGAGTAAATGCTGAGTGTTCATTCACTCAGGCAGGTGGAGTTGGGAAATCTAAATGGTGGTATTGTTCTAAGAGAGATGTGTTCACATGTGGCAAGACCAAAGCCAGCTGGGTATGTTAATGGTCAAGCAGGAGGTGGATGAAGTACCAGGACCCCGTCACACCTAATGCCAGTCATGTGCTCAGAGCCAATCCAGAGCTCAATGGGAGGAGGAAGGCACACTACTATTGAAGGCGTACTTAGAGGCCCAGGACTTACACTTTGCTCAACACACCTCAGTCTAGTTGGCAGCAAAGGAGATGATGATGGTCAGGTAAGGTCTAGACCATGAAATCCTAGGTCCAGAATGCTTAAACTTGCATGTGGAGCCATCTGTGAAGTTATCTTTGATTAAATGGAGAAAACAGAGGTAGAGAAAATGAGAAGAGAGCAAATGTACCTATTTGCAAATTAGATGCATTCATTAATAGTTTGTTCCTATGAAAATGTATATGTCTAGCAAAAGGGCCTTCTCTCATTACTTACTACTGCTTAGGAAAACATTTGTTCACCAAAATCTTCTGAGTCACTCTCACTTGAGTCACTCATTTGTCACTAAATTTCAACACATAGAAAATGTCTTTATTCTACCAGCTAAAATCAACAAAAGGCAGAGCTTAAAATTTTAGTTTTATTCATTTGGTGAAGATACTAGTAATTTGGACCAATGTTTCCTAAAGGTAGATAAGAATTCACCATGCTTTATTTAACAAACTTGCAGAGAAATTTCTGGTTTACTTCCAGGACGCATTGTATGAAAGAAACAATCTGGTAAGCTTCTATCTTAGCTGCTCACACAAAATCAAAAAAAAAAAAAAAAAATCTGAGAGATTTATTTGCATAACTGAGCTTTGCAGGGAGCTACTATTAATAGTGTAGTTGATTCCTGCTATCAATCAAAGTATTATACAAAAGTAAAGTATCTTTTAAATCAAAAGATGGTGTCTCTCTTTGGACAAGATCTACTTTCCTACTTCTAAGTACATGGTGATAAGTATGATGGATTGTTTAGGTGCTTAATAAATGGTTGAAAAGCTATTTTCAAAATAAACTCACTTGATTGAATAGTCCTTTCTCCACTTTTAATTATGTACTCAAATACCTACCTTTTATAGCTTAGACAGGAAATATTAACAGACTAATAAAATGTAGAAAAAGGCCTGTGTTTTAAAATGTCTCAAATACAATTATGTGCCCCATAATGGGACTTTAGTAAGTGATAGATAGCATATATGATGGTGCTCCCTCAAGATTATAATACTGTATTTCTACTGTATCTTTCCTATGTTTATACATGTTTAAATAAGCAAATATTTACCATTGTGTTATAATGGCCTACAGGATTCAATGCAGTTACATGCAGTAGAGGTTTGTAGCCTAGGAGCAATAGGCTTTACTATTATATTAGTCTATTTTCATACTGCTGTGAAGAAATATCTGAGACTAGGTAATTTGTAAAGAAAAAGAGGTTTAATGGACTCACAGTTCCACATGACTGGGGAGGCCTTACAATCATGGTGGAAGGAGAAGGAAAAGCAGAGACACATCTTACATGGTGGCAGGCAACAGAGTGTGTGCAGGGGAACTGCCCTTTATGAAACCATTGGATCTTGAGACTTATCTACTATCATGAGAATAGTATGGGAAAAACCTGCCCTCCATGATTCAATTACCTCCCCCTGGGTCCATTCCATGACACAGGAATTATGAGAGCTATAGTTCAAGGTGAGATTTAGGAGGGGATATAGCCCAACCATATCATTCTGCCCCTGGCTTCTCCCAAATCTCATGTCCTCACATTTTGAAACCAAACATGCCTTTCCAACAGTCCCCCAAAGTCTTAATTCATTTCAGCATTAACTCACCTATGAGCCTGTAAAATAAAAAGCAAGCCAGTTACTTAGTAGATACAATGGGAGTTCAGGCATTGGGTAAATACACCCATTTTAATGGAAAGAAATTGGCCAAAATGAAGGTGCTACACACCCCATGAAAGTCTGAAATCCAATAGGGCAGTCATTAAAAGTTTCAAAATGATCCCCTTTGATTCCATGTATCACATTCAGGTCATGCTGCTATAAGAGGTGGGGTCCCAGAGCCATGGGCAGCTCCACTCCTGTGGCTTTGCTGGGTACAGCCCCCCTCCTGGCTGTTTTCATGAGCTGGCATTGAGTGTCTGTGGTTTTTTTAAGTGTATATTGTAAGCTGTCAATGGATCTATCATTCTGGGGTCTGGAAGACAGTGGCCCTCTTCTCACAGTTCTACTAGGCAGTGCTCCAGTGGGGACTCTGTGTGGGGGCTCTGACTCCACATTTCCCTTCTGCACTGCCCTAGCAGAGATTCTCCATGAGGGCTCCACCACTGCAGCAAACTTCTGCCTGGACATTGAGGCATTTTTGAATCTATGAATGTTCCTAAACCTCAATTTTTGCCTTCTGTGAATCAGCAGGCCAACATGTGTAAGCCACCAAGACTTGGGCCTTGCACCTTGTGAAATAATGGCCTGAGCTATATCTTGGCACATTTTAGCCTCTACTGGAGCTCAAGCAGCTGGGATGCATAACACCATGTCCCAAAGCTGCAGACAGCAGGGGTCCCTGGGTCCAGTCCAGGAAATCATTTTTCCCTCCTAGGCCTCTAGGCCTGTGATGGGAGGGGCTACCATGAAGGTCTCTGACAGGCCCTGGGGACATTTTCCCATTGTCTTTTAACATTTGGCAATTGACATTTGGCTCCTCTTTACTTATGCAAATTTTTGCAGCAAGCTTGAATTTCTCCCCAGAAAATTTTCTTTTCTGATGCATCATCAGGCTGCAAATTTTCTTTTTTGATGCATCATCAGCCTGTAAATTTTCCAAACTTTTATGCACTGCTTCCTCTTGAATGCTCTGCCACTTAGAAAACTTTTCCCCCAGACACCCTAAATCATCTCTCTCAAGTTCAAAATTCCAGAGATCTCTAGAACAGGGGCAAAATGCTGCCAGTCTCTTTGCATAGCAAGAGTGACCTTCGCTCCAGTTTCCAACAAGTTCCCCATCTTCATCTGAAACCACCTCAGCCTGGACCTTATTGTCCATATCACTATCAGTATTTTGTTTAAAGTAATTCAATAAGTCTCTAAGAAATTCCAAACTTTCCTACATCTTCCTGTCTTCTTCTAAGCCCTCCAAACTTCTTCAACCTCTGCCTGTTACTCAGTTCCAAAGTTGCTTCCATATTTTTGGGTATTTTAATAGCAATACCCTACTCTACTGGTACTAGTTTACTGTATTAGTCCATTTTCATACTGCTATGTAGAAATAACTGAGACTAAGAATTTGCAAAGAAGAAAAGGTTTAATGGATTCACCATTCCACATGGCTGGAGAGGCTTCACAATCATGGTGGAAGGCAAAGGAGGAGCAAAGCCATGTCTTACATGGTGGCAGACAAGAGATCATGGGCAGGGGAACTGCCCTTTATAAAACCATCAGATCTGTGAGACATATCCACTATCACAAGAACAGCACTGGAAAAACCTGCCCCCATGATTCAGTTACCTCCTACTGGGTACCTCCCACTGGGTCCCTCCCACAATACTTGGGGATTATGGAAGCTACAATTCAAGATGAAATTTGGGTGGGGACACAGCCAAACCATATTAACTATATAGCCTGGGTATGTAGTAAGCTGTCTGTCATCTAGGTTTGTGTAAGTCCACTCTAATGATAGCACAAGGACAAAATCACCTAACAACACATTTCTTAGAACATATTCTTGTAAGCCACATATGACTGTATCTTTATTTTTCTGAATTCAGACATCCATACACCTATTTTCACTGTTTCATGACATTGAAAATGCATCTTTAAAAGGACTGCTTTTTGTCAACTTAAATCTCTTAAATATATATAAAAGAGAAGGAGATTGTCATAATTCATATGAATATTACAATTATATGAAAGAGTGAAAACCCAACACATTAATTGCTATTTGACAGTTATTTCTTTCCTGGAGAATTCTTCTGAGAACTTTAAGAGTTCACACAGAAGGAAAAAAGAGGGTAAGACTGTTTTTCCCACAACTCTTGGCATTCAATAATTTCTATATAAAGACATTTAGGACATAGTGAGGGCCTAAATCTATAAAAATCAGAAGAATGACCCAAATTATCAAAAAAAAAGACTGGTGTGAACTGGAATGGACAGGAAATCCCAGAAGTCCTTTCAATAAGTCACTTTTTAATATAGAATACCAAAGTTCTCCTGTTGTGAACCAAGTTAAGCCATTTTCCATTTTTACCAACTGAAAAGGGCCAAAGCCTCTGGCCATGAGTCAGATAAGATATAAGAATGAAAGAAAGTCTTAGACAAAATTCTGCTGAAATGGAAACATTTATTAGCAAGTCGATTTAAAAAAGTTCTATACCACCTGCTCTTATAAGGTCAAGGTGTCCCCGCTCTGCCTTCAGGCTCTCTTATAAGAATCTTGCATGACAGATTCACTCTGAGATTGCTAGTACTCTGAAGCAGGACCAGCTCATCTACAACTCAAATCTGAGTTCCAGCTCTATATTTATAAGGCTGCTGGGCCTTTCTCTTTTAAAGGCTATGGTGCCTGTATACTTGCTAGTCAATTGCTTGGTTTGACCACTACTTGTTTCAGTAATAAGATTATTTTCTAACAACCCTCCTACTGAAGAACATACTCTGGGATGGATTGATTGGAAGTGCTTGTGCACACTCTGTGATGGTTCATTTCATGTGTCATTTTGGCTAGCCTATGCTGTCCAGTGATTTGGTAAAATGCCTGTCTAGATGTTACTGTGAAGTTATTTTTTAGATGTGATTAACATTTGTAATTAGTAGACTTTAAAGATTACCCTACCTAAAGTGAGTGTGCCTCATCCAATCAATTGAAGGTCTTAAAAGTGAAGATTGAAGTTTCCTGAGGAAAAAGTAATTCTGCCTTAAGACTGCAACATGGAGTCCCTGCCTGAATTCCCAGTCTGCCCTAAAAATTTGCCAGCCCCCACAATCATGTGAGCCAGTTCCCTAAAATTGCACTCTCTCTCTGTCTCTCTCTCTCTCCCTCTCTCTCTCTCTCTCTCACACACACACACACACACACACACACACACACACACACACACACACACA
>NW_022437123.1:812521-828472 GCF_009761245.1 Sapajus apella | reverse complement strand
ACACACACACACACACACACACACACACACACACACACACACACACAGGTTTTGTTTCTCTAAATAATCTAGATTAATTTAGATCCCAAAGGAGCACAAACTTGACTTGGGTACTTCACAGGCTAGCTAACTGCCTCTAAAGATAAAGAGGCAGTTACGTTAAAGATATGTATGTTAAAGATAGCTTATTTCACACACTTTCAACATATTGTTGAAGTAAATGACCCGGCAGATAATGCACCACCTCATTGTGTGTGTTTCTTCTTTTGTTGTGTATTGTATTTAGTTTTTTGGCCTCGTTTCAAATTGGGAGTTAAGTAGATACAGAGATAATTTCTCCTCAATATATCTTTACAGTTATGTTTGTGTAGTCCCCAAAAGATGTACTCAAGAACTTGGAAGCTTGCTACAGCAATAATAAGTATGTGAAGAATATATAAGGTGAATCTTTGGCTTTTTACAGAGAAGCTGTCATGTAAATATAGCAGAGAGTAAGCTCTTCTAGGTGAAACGCTCCTCTGGATATCATAGCATCTCATGAATGGCCTTGGAGCTGCCTCTCATGTTATTGAGAGTCCTCAGAGCCACATTTATTACTGTAGGAAAAAAAAACATGTTTGTTTATAATTATACCTTCTACTCTACTCCTGGTATCAAAAATAGCATACTCAGAAACCAGAATGAGAAGGAACTCTCCCTTTGTTTCTGGTTCTGAACACTCATTGTAGTCACTCCACTGTAGCTCACTGGAAAACATCTAAAACTAGAAGATAAATGGTTCCAAAGACATTTTTATTTAGGTGACTCTTTAAAAAGTGATCTCTCCAAGGAGTTTTATGTTGTTTTTGAGAGCAGAAATATGCAAGTAAGAGAATGTTCAAACATTGCTCTAAAGTCCACTAATTTATCTACCACCTTCAAATATCAGCATAGCTCAAAAATGTCACACGGAACACCAATCCCAAAAGATGCTTCTAGAAAAATGGGTTATAGAATCAAGTTGATTTTAGAAATGCTTTAACTATACATGCCCCTACCTCCATCAGAAATGTACAAAGCAGAGAGCACAGTGAAAGCCCTAGGAAACCCTTTAGTTAAAAAGAATCTGCTTACCTTTGTGAAATTTAGTGGTTCTAAAATATATTTGATAACAAAATACTGTGGAAAACTTTCCTTAACAGTCCATAAAATGCTGGAATGTACTTTGAAAAATGTTGACATAAACTATTCCAGACAGAATGAGGTTAAAAAGAAAAGTTTCCACATTAGATTTTATAACTTATCTGAAGAAGTCATCTCAGTATCTGGCAGACAGAAAATCTTTTCTGTATCTGAGATAAATCTTCCATGCATCATTTTAAACATTTCCTTCTGTTTAGTATTCATGGAAAAGAAGAACAGTTGGTCACCATTTTCTATGTTAAGAAATCATTATTCACTTAGATTCCTTTATTAAGATATCCATCTACCTTCTTTGCCACAATAGGAATAAATACAATGATTGAATCTTTATTTTTCAATATTATTATTATTTTACAGTACCATCCTATACTGCCCAAGTGGTCTCAAACTTCTGTCTTCAAGCAATCCTCCCACTTTGGCCTCCCAAGTCACTGGGATTACAGACGTGAGCCAACATGTGTAACTGAATCTTCCTTAGACATTTATCTTCCATAAATGTTAACTATCTTTGTTACCCTGCTCGGAGCCATCTACTTTTTCCATTGCGTTTTTAAGTCAATCAGATCACAAATTTACATACTCCTCTCTGGATCCAAGATGGCCAAATAGGAACAGCTCCAGAGTGCAGTTCCCAGCAAGAATAATGCAGAGGGTGAGTGCCCACTGCATTTCCAAACAAATTTTCACTGCCCACAGACCAGGAGATTCCAGGGCCAAAAAGAGCCACGAGTTTTCGGCATGGTGGTTTCAGCCAGTGTCAGGTTGGCACACAGAAAATCACACAAATCTGAGCAGCCATTTCAACTGGCACCTGGAATGCCTGGGAGACAGAGCCACCCATTCAACTGAAAAGGAAGGGGCAGAGACAGGGAGCCAGGCGACCTGGCTTGGTGGGTAACACCCCCACAAAACAAGCAATCTGAAACACACTGGACTGAGAGTTCTGCAGCAAGCGCAGCTGGAACCAGGAAGGTCCAGCTCAGTTGGGGGAAGGGTGACCACCACCAAGGCAGTCCACCGTTACTGAGGCAGTTCACACAGCAGCTGGGCAGAGCCTGAAGCAGCTCAGCAATGCCCCTGCTGGCAGACTGTGACTAGACTACTCTGTGTGGCACAGGGCATCTATGAAAAAAGGCAGCAGCACAACTGGAACTTATAAATAAAGGTGACCTTCCTAGGACAGAGCACCTGGGAAAAGAGGCAGTTATGAGTTCCACTGCAGCAGACTTAACAGTACCTCACCAGCAGCTCTGCACAGAACAACGGAGCTCCCAGTATGGCACTTGAGCTCTTATAAGGGACAGGCTGTCTCCTCAAGCAGTTCCCTGACCCCCGTATACCCAAAGAGACACCTCATAAAGGAGAGCTCGGGCCAACATCTGGCAGGTAACCTTCCAGGATGAAGATAACAGAAGAAGAAACTGGCAGCAACCCTTACTGCTCTGCAGCCCCCACGGGTGATCCCCAGGCAAGCAGGGTCTGCAGTGGACCTCCAGCAGTCCTGCAGCAGAGGGGCCCGACTGTTAGAAGGAAAACTAAGAAACAGAAAGAAATAACTTCATCAGCAACAAAAAGGAAGTCTACTCAGAGACCCCCATCCGAAAGTCACCAGCTACAAAGAAAATGGGTAGATAAAGTCACTAAGATGGGAAGAAACTAGTGCAAAAAGGATGAAAACACCAAAAACCAGAATGCCTCTCCTCCTACAAAGGATCACACCAGCTAGGGGTCAAAGATGGATGGAGAATGAATCTGATAACTGACAGAAACAGGCTTCAGAAGGTGGGTAATAACAAACTTCTCAGAGATAAAAGAACATGTGCTAACCCAATGCAAAGAAACTAAGAACCTAGAAAAAAGGTTAGATAAGATACTAACTAGAATAAACAGCTTAGAGAAGAATATAAATGACTGGATAGAACTGAAAAACACAGCACAAGAACTTCATGAAGCATATACAAGTTTCAATAGCCAAATCGGCCAAGCAGAAGAAAGGATAACAGAGATTGAAGATCAACTCAATGAAATAAAATGAGAAGGCAAGAATAGAGAAAAAAGAGTGAAAAGAAATGAACAAAGCTTCCAAGAAATATGGGATTATGTGAAAAGACCTAATCTACGTTTGATAAGTGTACCTGAATGTGATGGAGAGAATGAATCCTAGCTGGAAAACACTCTTCAGGATTCTATCCGGGAGAACTTGCCCAACCTAGCAAGCCAGGCCACGATTTAAATCCAGGAAATACAGAGAACACCACAAAGATATTCCTCAAGAAGAGCAACCCCAAGGCACATAATCATCAGATTCACCAGGGTTGAAATGAAGGAAAAAATGCTAAGGGCAGCCAGAGAGAAAGGTTGGGTTACCCACAAAGGGAAGCCCATCAGACTCACAGCAGATCTCTCGGCAGAAAAGCTACAAGCCAGAAGAGAGTGGGGGCCAACATTCAACATCCTTAAAGAAAAGAACTTTCAACCTAGAATTTCATATCCAGCCAAACTAAGCTTCATAAGTGAAGGAGAAAGAAAATCCTTTATGGACATGCAATTGCTGAGAGATTTTGTCACCACCAGGCCTGCCTTACAAGAGCTCCTGAAACAAGCACTGAACAAGGAAAGGAACAACCAGTACCACCCACTGCAAAAATGTACCAAATGGTAAAGACCATTGACACAAGGAAAAAAATGTGTGAACTAACAGGCAAAACATCCAGCTAGCATCAAAATGGCAGGATCAAATTCACACATAACAATATTAAACTTAAAAGTAAATGGACTAAATGTACCAATCAAAAGATACAGACTGGCAAATTGGATAAAAAGTCAAGACCCATCGGTGTGCTATATTCAGGAAACCCATCTCACATGCAAGGCCACACACAGGCTCAAAATAAAGGGATGGAGGAAGATTCATCAAGCAAATAGAGAGCAAAAAAAAGCAGGGTTGCAATCCTAGTCTCTGATAAAATGGACTTTAAACCAACCAAGATCAAAAGAGACAAAGAAGGGCATTACATAATGATAAAAGGATAAATGCATCAAGAAGAGCTAATGATCCTAAATATATACACACCCAATACAGGAGCACCCAGGTACATAAAGCAAATTCTTAACAACCTGCAAAGAGACTTAAACTCCCACACAATAATATTGGGAGACTTTAACACTCCACTGTCAATATTAGACAGATCAACGAGACAGAAAATTAACAAGGATAGCCAGGACTTGAACTCAGATCTGAACTAAGGGGACCTAATAGACATCCACAGAAATCTCTATCCCAAATCAACAGAATATACATTCTTCTCAGCACTGCATTGCACCTACTCTAAAACTGACCACATAATTTGAAGTAAACCACTCCTCATCAAATGCAAAAGAACGGAAATCATAACAGTCTCTCAGACAACAGGGCAAGCAAATTAGAACTCAGAATTAAGAAACTAACTCAGAACTGCACAGCTTTATGGAAACCGAACAACTAGCTTTTGAATGTCCACTGGATAAACAATGAAATGAAGGCATAAATAAAGATGTTCTTTGAAGCCAATGAGAACAAAGACACAACATACCAGAATCTCTGGGACATATTTAAAGCAGTCTCTAGAGGGAAATTTATAGTAATAAATGCCCACATGAGAAATGAGGAAGGATCTAAAATCGACACCCTATCATCAAAATTGAAAGAGCTAGAGAAGCAAGATCAAAAAACCTCAAAGCTAGCAGAAGACACGAAATAAGTAAGATAAGAGCAGAACTGAAGAAGATAGAGACACAAGCAACCCTTCAAAAAATCAGTAAATCCAGGAGCTGGTTTTTTGAAAAAATCAGCAAAATAGACAGACTGCTAGCCAGATTAAAAAAAATAATAAAAGGGAGAAGAATCAAATAGATGCAATAAAAAATGATAAAGGGGATATCACCACTGATTCCACAGAAATACAAACTACAATCAGAGATTACCACAAACAACTCTATGCACATAAACCACCAAACCTGGAAGAAATGGATAAATTCCTGGGCACTTGCACCCTCTCAAGCCTAAACCAGGAAGAAGCTGAAACCTTATAACAAGGGCTGAAGTTGAGGCAGCAATTAATAGCCTACCAACCAAAAAAAAGTCCAGGTCCAGATGGGTTCACAGCTGAATTCTACCAGACATACAAAAAGGAGGTGGTACCATGCCTTATGAATCTATTGCAAACAATACAAAAAGAGGGAATCCTCCCCAAATCATTTTATGAGACCAACATCATCCTGATACCAAAACCTGGCAGAGACTCAACAAAAAAAAGAAAACTTCAGGCCAATATCCATGATGAACATAGATGCAAAAATCTTCAATAAAATACTGGCAAACCGATTGCAACAGCACATCAAAAAGCGTATCCACCATGATCAAGTAGGCTTCATCCCAGGGATGCAAGGCTGGTTCAACATACGCAAGTCTGTAAATGTAATCCACCACATAAACAGAACCAAAGACAAAAACCACATGATTATCTCAATAGATGTAGAGAAGGCCTTCGACAAAATTCAACAGCCCTTTATACTAATAACTCTCAATAAATAGGTATCAAAGGAACATGTCTTAAAACAATAAAAGCTGTTTATGACATACCTACAGCCAATATCCTATGTAATGGTCAAAAACTGGAAGCATTCCCTTTGAAATCTGGCACTAGACAAGGATGCCCTCTCTCACCACTCCTATTCAATATAGTATTGGAAGTTCTAGCCAGAGCAATTAGGCAAAAAATAAATAAATAAAGTGTATTCAGTTAGGAAAAGAGGAAGTCAAATTGTCTCTATTTGCAGGTGACATGATTGTATATTTAGAAGACCCCATTGTTTCAGCACAAAATCTCCTTAAACTGATAAGCAACTTCAGCAGTCTCAGGATACAAAATCAATGTGCAAAAATCACAAGCATTCCTATACACCAATAACAGACTTAAAGAAAGCCAAATCAAGAATGAACTGCTATTCAAAATTGCTACAAAGAGAATAAAATATCTAGGAATACAACTAACAAATGATGTAAAGGACCTCTTCAAGGAGAACTACAAACCACTGCTCAAGGAAATGAGAGAGGGCACAAACAGATGGAAAAACATTCGATGCTCATGGTTAGGAAGAATCAATATCATGAAAATGGCCCAAAGTAATTTATAGATCCAATGATATCCCCATCAAGATACCAATGACCTTCTTCACAGAACTGGAAAAAACCGCCTTAAACTTCATGTGGAACCAAAAGAGAGCCCACATAGCCAAGACAATCCTAAGCAAAAAGAACAAAGCAGGAAGCATCACGCTACCTGATTTTAAACTATACCACAAGACTACAGTAATCAAAACAGCATGGTACTTGTACCAAAACAGGGATATAGACCAATGGAACAGAACAGATGCCATGGAGGCAATGCCACACATCTACAAACATCAGATCTTTGACAACCTGACAGAAACAAGCAATGGGGAAAGGATTCCTTGTTTAATAAATGGTGTTGGGAAAACTGGCTAGCAATTGTGCAGAAAGCAGAAACTGGATCCCTTCCTAATACCTTACACTAAAATTAACTCCAGATGGATTAAAGACTTAAACATAAGACCTAACACCAGCCAGGCATGGTGGCTCACACCTGTAATCCCAGCACTTTGGGAGGCCGAGGTGGGTGGATCAAGAGGTCCAGAGATCAAGACCATCCTGGCCAACATGGTGAAACCCTGTCTCTACTAAAAATACAAAAAAATTAGCTGGGCTTGGTGGCACACGTCTGTAGTCTCAGCTACTCGGGAGGCTGACGCAGGAGAATTGCTTGAATCCGGGAGGTAGGGGTTGCAGTGTGCCGAGGTTGCACCATTGAACTCCAGCCTGGCACTTGATGATGGAGTGAGACTCTGTCTCAAGAAAAAAAAGACCTAACACCATAAAAACCAGAGAAGAAAACCTAGGCAAAACCATTCAGGACATAGGCATAGGCAAGGACTTCATGGCTAAAACACCAAAAGCATTGGCAACAAAAGCCAAAATAGACAAATGGGACATAATTAAACTCCAGAGCTTCTGTACAGCAAAGGAAACAATCATTAGAGTAAACCGGCAACCAACAGAATGGTAAAAAATTTTTGCAATCTGACAAAGGGCTAATATCCAGAATCTACAAAGAACTAAAAGAGGTTTACAGAAAAAACAAACAAACAAACAAACCCATCCAAAAGTGGGCAAAGGATATGAACAGACACTTTTCAAAAGAAGACAAATATGAGGCCAACAAACATATGAAAAAATGCTCATCATCACTGATTATTAGAGAAATGCAAATCAAAACCACATTGAGATATCACCTCACGCCACTTAGAATGGCGATCATTAAAAAATCTGGAAATAACAGATGCTGGAGAGGATGTGGAGAAATAGGAACAATTTTACATTGTTGATGGGAATGTAAACTAGTTCAACCATTGTGGAAGACAGTGTGGTGCTTCCTCAAGGACCTAGAAATAGAAATTTCATTTGACCCAGCAATCCCGTTACTGGGTATATATCCAAAGGATTATAAATCATTCTGTTATAAAGACACATGGACACGTATGTTCATAGTGGCACTGTTTACAATAGCAAGGACCTGGAACCAACCCAAATGCCCATCTACGATAGACTGAACAATGAAAATACGGCACATACATACCATGGAATACTATGTAGCCATAAAATGATGAGTTTGTGTCCTTTGTCGGGACATGGATGAATCTGGAAACCATCATTCTCAGCAAACTGACACAAGAACAGAAATTCAAACACCACATGTTCTCACTCATAGGCGGGTGATGAACAATGAGAACATATGGACACAGGGAGGGGAGCATTACACACTGGGGTCTGTTGGGGATGCCAAATGAGGGAGGAGGGGGTGGAAAGTTTGGGGAGGGATAACATGGGGAGAAATGCCAGATGTAGGTGAGGGAGGGCTGGAGGCAGCAAACCACATTGCCATGTGTGTGCCTATGCAACAATCCTGAATGATCTGCACATGTACCCCAGAACCTAAAATACAATTTTAAAAAAATTTACATCTTCTACCACAAATGTGGCCTGCACTTGGTACTATGGTGCTTACAGTTTACTGTGGAGTGATATTTTGTATGGGAGTTAAGTTCAAAAGTCAGCAAATGAAGCAAAATTGTGTAGAGTCAAAAGTACTCTTGAAACCCTATTAGAAAGGCTTGATGGTGGAAAACGACAGGCCATATTTAATGATACCCCAAAGAGATTGCTTCCCCTCAAGATCTGGAACACATTGCTGTATTAAACAAAACACAGGAATTGGCTTTCCTCTTAGAAGCCATGTTTTATGAAAAATGTATATTATTAAACACTAGAATCCTCCTCACACTGTAAGGGCTCACAAGAACTGAAACTAAGAGAAAGACAATTCCATATCTCTCATCTCCTGCTCTTTCCCAGGATTACCTCCACTGAGGATAATAGCCACAAAGTTACCCACACTATTTAAGTTTTTATTTTGTTCTCTCTCTTTCTCTTTTATTTTTGCATTTGATTCAAAAAAATGGATATGGTGTGTTAAATTTGTATAAACATGCATAGAATACAAAGGATGCAATGACTCCATGTCAAAATGTATTTTATTGTTATTGTAGTTTAATTTAAAAAAATCTATTCAACATCTTCTAAGTACAAGGCAAGATGAATCGTTACTTTCTATATAGTTTTATTTCAATTCAATAATACTTAACAAGCACTCACTATATGAAGAAGTAGACAAAAAGATGACTACGACCCTACCCTTAAGCTTGGGCTTCATACTTGATGGTGATATGTATAAACAAAACTAAAATCCAAATAGGACCATATTAAGTCCTATTAATCAGTATTAATATCATATTAAGTATCATAACAGGATAGCAAGGGAAGAAATTCATTTTGCTTAAATCAAGAAAGAGTGTTGCAATGAGAATGAACACTTGAATCAGGTCTCATAAAACAAATAGGATTTTACTAAATACAGAAAAGTGTGTGTGTGTGTGCGTGTGTGTGTAAATGTATGGGAGGAGGGTAGAAAAATTGTATGCCAATGGAGCAAACAGAAGGCAAGTAGACCTGAAATGAAAAGTCCAGGTAAGAAAGGGCCCAAAACCTATAATTTTGTGTTGCTGGAAGATGGGGTAAATTAAGGGAAATAGCAAGAACTGAAACTGGAAAGATGGTTGGGGCCAGTGTGTGAAGGCCCCAGATGCTCTGCTAAGGAATATGGAATAGAAAACAAAGGAATCATGATGATTTCTTGGCAGACAAGTGACATGTTGTTTAGATCCTACTTGTGGTGGAGTGCATAAAAGGCAAGTAGGGAAAGCCAAACTCCTCAAGGCAACTAGTAGGGCTTATTCTAGCTTTATTTACTACAATCAACAGAAAATCGAGTATTTTGTCGTGTGCTTTTGTGCTGTTTTTTTTTTTTTTTTGGCTTCCTGCAGAGGCGTTGCCCTGCATATGTATATCTCTCCCACTCCTATAAAAGCTGTCTGCTTTCCTTGAATTCTTTGCCAGTTTTATGATAAATTTTCATTTCCATCAAGTTCTCAGAACCACCATATGGTTCAACACATACAGCTACATATGTAGCTGCTAACTGCAACTAGCAAAGCTACTGAGATGTTGGCCTCTGCCTGTGAGAGACACAAAAAGCATAAGGGGGAATGAATGATCAATGGAAATAGTGGACAAAACCTTCCACCTCACTTCTGTGTGCATCTTCTTGAAAACTTTTCTATTCCCAGCAATAGTGCTCCTAGTAATATAGAACCACTAATGATTTGTCCTCCCAACAAATATGCATCCAATAGCAAATAAACGCCAGGTTCTATTCTAGGTTCTCTAGGATACATTAACGAGCAAAAGAGAAAAATTCCCTGCCAACATTCTAGTTGGGAAGGAAGATTGTCAGGAGTCAAAAATAAGCAATAAACATAAGAAGTCAATTTTTCATCATGTTACAATGTGAGAAGTACAATGAAAAACAATACATAGAGAGAGAGCAGATAAGGAGTATCAGGGAGGTGGCATGGGAAACTTGATCAACATCATCAGTGATAACGAAAATGAAAATTACAATGGCATGCCACTTCAAACCCACTAGATTAGCTAAAATAAAAATGATTGATGATAGCAAATATTGATCAGGATTTTTGGAGAAACTGCGACTCTCCTACATTGCTGTGGAGATGTAATGTAGACCAACCACTTTAGAAACTATCTCAGGCAAGAAATGATGGTGACTTGAGATAAACTGACAGTGATGGAGGCTGAAAGGCAGAACGTATTTTTTAAAAGAGTCAAGAGGATTTATGATGGATTAAGTTTATTACGAAAAATAGGAGTCTATGACAATCTACAGTTTTTGCTCTGAAAAACTAGAATAATTGGCTTGGTAATTACTAGATGGAAAAGATTTCAGGAAGTACACCTTTGGGTACTGGGGATCAGAAGTTCAGTTCTGGATACAGTAAATTTGACAAGCATATTTTATATCCAATAGGAGATGCAATATAGGCAGTTAAATGTGAATCAGGAGGTAAGGGGAGAAGTGTGAACTGAAGACATCAATGTTGAGCCTGCACTGCATAGATGATATTTAAAGTCCTGAGACTACATTAGATACTCAGAGAGAGAGAGAGAAGACCATTAAGAAGTTAGAAGCCCATGGACCCTGGGATGCTATTGGTGGGTGTTATCGTTGAATTTAGAATTAGGGAAAATGAAGATGCTACTGAAGAAAAGGCGTCCAGTGAAGCCAAAGGAAACATAAGTGGACAGTGAAGATAAGGAAGGAGGTGTTTCAAGGATAAAGGAAAAGTGAGCTAAGTCTAATGATACTAAAGGGTCAAAGGGAGCTGAGAATTGGCCACTAGGTTTGAAAATGAGATGGTTGGTCACCTCAGTAAAATTACTTTAATGGAGTGGTGAAAACAGAAGGTTGCCTGGACAATGAAAGAAGGGAATGAGCAGTGTAAAGGCAATTTGTATATACAATAATTGTGAAGCTTTTCTATAAAATTGGAAATTAGATATGAGGTGATAGTTGAAGGATGATGTGAGATCAAAGGAAAGTTTTTACAAGTGTAAGATGTTGCAGCATGCTTGTGTGCAAATACTCATGTTTCACTAAGTGCAAGAAAAGCAATGATGCGTGACATTTGAATAAGTGAGAGGGAACGGGCTATAGCACACAAGAGGGAAGAGAGTGTATGGTCCAGATGCAGTTGAGCTGGGACATACGGTGGTGAGAGTTTGTGAATGTCCTATTTTGATTATTTTTATTTTTTGTGAAAAAGAAAGGAAAAGCATCACCTAAGAGTCATATATGTTGGAGATTAAGAAGGAATGAAATTGTTGTCTAAGAATGAAGGAGAATGAGTGGCCAAGATAATGGGGCAGGGTATCAAGAAAGTACCAAGGCCCCACTTGAAGTCTGTGGTCATGGATTTAAAGAGAAACTATCAAAGAAAAAGTAAGTCATGATTTGTATTACATAGCAAAACAAATACGTAAACACAATTTTGGATGGGCAATGATGTAAGACCTTCAGACATGTTCTCTTTTAAGATAAGATGCAAACTATGTTTTATATTTTCCAACAGAGTCAAGTCTACCCCCACCAAAAATGATTTAAAATAACTTCAGCTTTGGAGGATGCCCTAACTACTAATAGGGGACTGTATCAATGACAGGGCAGAAAGTTAATCACGTAAGTGATAGATTTGGCAGATGGAGAAGTCAACTGAATCTGGGCCGGGTAGAGAAAAACAGCAGTGAGCTGGCTAAGCCTGAAACCAAGAGGCCTCATTGAAGCCTAGTCCAGAAAAACAGTAACAATCACAACACCCAAGGTAATGTGGTCGCAGATGAATTGACAATGGCAAATCCCGGTCACAGCCTTCTATATGATGGCAGTTGTGACATGACAGAACACCTGGATGACTGATATATAAACCATAAAACCTCTACATGTAATAGCATTGAAATAACTTTTTGTTAACTGATGTTACAGAATACAAACTGTGGTTCTTAGATAGTGAGGGAACTGAAGAGGAATGTAGGCTGGAAAAAAAAATCATCAGCTTTGTCATGGAACCATCACTACAAAATGTGGAAAATATATTCATTCTCTTTCCCTATATAAGACCTTTTTTTCTTAAAAGATGGTATTTATTCTATCAGGTTGCACAATGGCTTATTCTGTAATTTAACAGTACTCCAAAGTATTCTCTGTGCAATAAAAATTTATAAACCTTTACTATATTAGATTCAAAAACAAGGTGTCTTCCTGGCAACATCAATGTCCAGTTTCATTCTCCATGTCTTTGATCATAAAATAGTCTATTCTGGTATTCTAAAGGCATTTTTTAACCCACTCCAAATCCATTTTACAGTAAGGTATGGATATAAATACAAAGATAAATAATGTAATTATATTACTTGTGTATGCATGTACATTCATGCATGTGTGTATTCAGAGGAATGTTTGTCTGACTATCTCCATGTGCCAGCCTGAGAAAATTGCTGGGGGGCTGTGATATGGACCAGTGTGGAGGCAAATTAATGGCAAGACTGAAAAGTGGCATGAAGGAAGATCCATGACATGACAAAGCCACCTCCTTAAGTTAGGAGACATATTAGCTGCACCCATCCCACCTGCCATTTCCACCACATTGTCACTGGTGGTCACTTCCACTGGTCAAGCTGCAGATTTTTCCCCATGTGTACATAAGAATTGGTTGTTTCCCCAATGTCACAGCTGTAGCTAATGATTTGTGCTAGTTACAAAGGAAAAGATGTGAAAGAAGATGAATAGATGGATGGGTGGATAGAGGGATAGATGGATGGATGGATGGATGCATGGATTGGGACAAATATTCACCTCTACTAGGAAAAAAGCCTTTAAATTGCCTTTCCAAGGGGGGACTTCGCTGCCTCATAATATGAGTAAAGGACATTGTTTTGGTCATTATGAGGCAAGTCAGGTCTTCTCTTCTACTCCTAACCCACTCAAGGTTCTCCATTTACAAGTACACCCATGACTGTAAAATACTTAAAAATAATAAAAACCCAAGACACCATGTGAGACTGTAATGCAAACCAACACCAAGTAAATTACTCACAAATAAAAATTAATGATGTTTCTTCTTGTTGTACAGGAAAACCACATTCAATGATGTAGGCAATAGCAAACTATAAAAAATAGATCCAATGATATTAATTTTCCCAATCAAAATTACAGTGGCTATTTTCATGATTTATGTCACTACGTATTACAAATCAACATAGCTAGGCCAGCTTAAATCTGCAAGAGTCATAAAGAAAATCCCTAGTGCATGTTCAGACTATGGGCCTCATGGGGTATAAATATTATCTGCTGGTAGAAGAAAATGGAATAATCAACCTTTATAGCTTTAATTCCCATTATCACTGTGGTACAGACATTCCAATGGAGTGATTATTCTAATCATAATAGTCAACAGCAAATTAGTTCCTTTTAAAATGTGTTGCTTACAAGGGACTCAAACTGAATTGATATTATTAAATTACTGTTTACGTAATGTAATACATGCTTGAATTCAGTCTTAGTGCATGTAGAATGGGTATAGGAGGAGGATCTGATGGAGAGGTATGGAATAGGCTAAATTCTGTAACCAAATTCTCATTGTTATTCCCACTAAAGGGCACAGTTTCTAGAGATTTAACATGAGCTCTTTTGTGATAAATAAGAAGCTGAACTTCAGGTCTTAAATCTCTAAATTTATGAATTATATAAATTAGAAATAATTCCTATAAACAATCTGCAATTGTTTCCAGAGAAAAGCTAATATATTTTAGTTCTTCAACCCAATCATGGACAATGTCTTTTTTTTTTCTATGAATAAAATGACAAAGCTTTATTGAAATACAACAGAGAAGTCTTAATTATAACATACACTATGTGCATGAATTTGAAATTTCAATATTTTTAAGCACAGTGTTCTCCAAATTGATATTGAGATTCAATATGATTTTATTAAAAACACCAAAGCGTTTTTTGTTGTGAAACTGACAAGCTGATTCTAATATTTTTATGGACCAAGGGGAATTTAGTTTAACAGATATCACCCTTTATAATAAATAATAATTTATTCAATATCAATAGGAATAGTCAAATTGATCAATGAACAGAATAGAGAAACGAGAAAAAAAATATGTATATGATATTTTAATCTGCTTGTGATGCCATGACAAAATATCACAGACTGGGTGATAATTCTCACAGTTCCAGAAACTGGAAATCCAAAATCAAGGTGAGACTAAATTGGCTTCTGGTAAGGGCCTCTTCCTGGCTATCTTATAAAAATCAAACATCTACCATTTCAGTATCCAACTTATGTTAACCATTCTATTAATTTTGGAGGTGTTACAAAAATGAGGAGATTGGCTCTTCATTTCTTTTCCCATTCCTGTTCCCTTCTGCCTTCACTGAGTACCACTCTACCCCTGACGCTCTGCTTCAGCCATCATCTCTCTCTTGTTCCTTGACTATGTCAGCCACGCTCCTTCTTCAGAGCACTGGCACTTTCCCTCTGCCCAGAATACTCTTCCTCCCAAGTATCCAATTGACTCACTCCCACACTTCCTCTGGACTTGTGCCAAGTGTCACCTTACTTGAGAGCCCTGTCTTGCATCTCCAAATCATTTATCAGCACTTAATTCTGAGACACACACATGGAGTTTCGTTACTGATCATTTCCCTCCACTATGATCCAAATCCATGAGACTAGAATCTTTATTTTACCCCACTGCTCTTATCCCAGCAATTAGACAAGTACCTAGCCCATAGTAGGCTCACAACAAATATTAAGTGAAAGACTTTATTGGTAGAATAGAGAAAGACTTTATTGGTCAAGGTGAATTTGATAGGATTGAGAATGAAAGAAACATTTTGTCTAATCTTCAGGACTATGTATATAATTTCTTATCCAACAAAAGAAGTTCTTTCTGGTAATGGATTACCCACCTTCTCAAAAATTTTAAGGATTATAAAATAAATCTAACTCAATACACTAAACACAGTGTACATACTGTTGAAAAATTTCTGGGTCAACAGAGTTGTGCTTATTTTGCTGACAATTTTGCATATATTTCACTCTTTCTTTTAAACAGTAGAATGTCCATAAAGCAGAACATTTAGTTTTCTAAAAGTTTAGCCCTATGAATGACAAAAATAGAGTTCTTAAAATCATTGCCTTAATAACTAGTCATTGCACATGAAAAATAGAATTGTCAGAAATAACAATTGAGGCAAAAAATAACCCGCTGCCAGAGGTTACTAACTAACAGGAGAATCTGACATTTAAGGGCTGATTTTCATCTCTCTTTCAATGTATAAATAAACCATGAAAGAGAGAGACCAGGCCACAGAAACATGTGAGAGAAGACAAACCTCTATCTCCACCTTTGAAAAAACAAAATATAGAAAGTACAATTTGCCTCCAAGGATTGCTGAAGCATTAGTTAATGTTTGCAACAAAATTCTAGGATGAAAGCCACCATGGAAGGGCTAAATCTTATCACCTCAATAACGAATACTTCGTTTTATTTGTGCGTGTGTGTGTGGGGGGGGGGGGGTCTTTCTTTCTTTTTTTTTTTTTTTTTTTTTTTTTTTTTGTTTTCGTTTTTTGTGTATCCAGTCTCTCTTACCACCGGTAGCTGTGTGCGGG